>NW_017732711.1:87620-198527 GCF_001890085.2 Hipposideros armiger | reverse complement strand
GGCTGACCTGGGACCACGGGGCATTCAACAGCGCAGGCCACATGAGCACACTGGGGAGGTCCCGGGGGCTTCTGGATGTCCCCAGTCCCTTAGACGTCAGCTCCTCCCGTCTCATCCCTGGGGTTGCACAGCCTTCCCCAGCACCCTGACAGTCCAGACTGTTCTGGAACACTTCCATATCATCTGGACCTCAGTCAGCCTCGTGTGTCGAGGGACATTTGTAACTATGAAAGAGTCCTTGCTTTATTTGGGCCATGAACTGACTTGTGTAAATCTGGGGTATGGCAGCAAGCGTGGCTGACAGGGGCGCAATTTGTTAGTAGCTCTCAGCATGTGCAAGGGACACAGCTCGTGGCCTGATGTCTCCCTTTAGAAATCTGACCTGCAGAAATGGTGAGACAGATGGTGTAGTGTGAGACAGAGGGAAGTGTGAGGTGCTCACTGCGAATCCCCCCAGAGCTCTACCTGTCCCTGGACCTGTCGCTACAGAGCTGTGGGGTCCCTGGTAGGGTGCATAGCGGTTCCCGCGTGCACTGGGAGACTGGACTTGGTGACTGCTGAGATTCTAAGATAGGCTGTTGAAGACAGGTGACAGCCCTGTTAGTCTCACTAATTGTCTTCTCTACCTCGCTGTGTCCCCTTTGGACAGGCCATGGAGGTCCATGGAAAGGGACAGCAGAACCAGGTGAGCAGAACGAGGAGCCTTCCCATGGACACGGAGGGGTCTGGGGCCACCTCTCCTGCTGACGCCACTGGGGAAGGTCTCCATCCACTTGCATCTGGCACATACTGCATGCTTAGGAAAACAGAGTCTGTCATGAAGTTGGCACCCGTGGGGCCTGAGCAGGGGGCAGAACCAGGGGTGGCAGTGACACCTCTGGGCAGCAGGAGTGTGGAGGCAGGAGGGGACATGAGCAGCACATGTGGTACAGCGACCTCGGAAGGTCCAGGAGCAGGACCCTCTGTCTCAGCCTTGCCCAGACAAGACAACACGGGTGAACAGGGTGGAGGCCGGAGAGCCTCCCAGCCCCAGGATGAAGCCCTGAGGAAGCGGAAGAAAAAGGACACCTTCACTAGGCGGCCTTCCCATTCGGGTCGGAAGCGGGAGGACAAGTCAGTCCTCAGATCTCATGGAACCACTCGGGGACACCAAAGGGAGAAGGGCCTCACCAGCCCCAGCAACTCTCAGATGGGCTCCAGGTGGGTAGAAGCACTCCTACTTCTTCCATTCTGTCGGCTTCACTTTCTTCTTTCTTTTTCCTGTAGCCAGGTGTGTGTGGTGAGCTAGAATAAGTGACACCACCTCCTCAAGGAGCTCACAGTCCCGCAGAAGGGTTGCAAACTCTGCTCCTTTCCTCCACATTTTCACTTGCACCGAGAGTCACAAAGCAGGTCATTGTGAGCACAGGCAGGCGACACCATGACAAGAAAGGAGTGGGAAGTGGATATGGCCTGGCCATAAACTCTGAGAGGACAGGGACAGGCTCGGAAGTCATGCCTCAGGTCCTGTGTGCTGACACTGCACGCACCCTTGGCTGTGACCACCACTGCGGGTCAGTCTCGTTTGTCTCAGTTTTACAGATGAGCGAACTTGGGCTGCGGAGCCCGTGGGCGCTTGTACAGAGACATATACTGACGAGCGGGCAGTCAGGGGCCCATCCTGCATCTTCCTAGTGCTTAACCGGTGCTCTGCCAGACTGGACAGCTAGTTCTCTCAGTGGCTAATGTAAAGGCAAAAGCAGGTAACTCTTAAAACATTACTTCAGACGTATGGAAAAGTTGCACCCCTTCCACCTGAAAACTAGTTTGTCCATGTCCCTGCGCAGCTGGGTCTCAGCCACACTCTATAACTATAGTACAGGGACCAGCACCAGGACAGTAACATCAGTGCACGAATGTCAGGTCAACCAAACGTGATGTCCTTGGTGCTTTGCTTCTAGGATCCCTACTGCATTCAGGGGCATTTCCTTGCAAAGCCCTGTGATCCCCAAGTGTTCACCCCCTCATTCAAGCCGTCATTCATCAGTAGCTTCTGTCTGCAGCACCTGTTTTATGGTGGTAGCCACTGTTAGGGAGAACCACCCGTTCTCCTCAGTGAGGTGTTCATTCAGTCATCATTTACAGCATGGGTGTTTTTTTCTACGGGCTGTGATCCACTCCTGATATATGCTCAAGTTCTTGTAAGGTCGTTGGGAACTCCTTCGGGGATCCCCTGTGTTCCTTCAACAAGCCCCCATCTGTTTATAGCACTTTCTGGCCTTACCAGATACTCCGAATTCCTATCTCCCTGTTTCAACCACTTGTCCCAGGAGTCCTGGACCTGTTCACTAGAAAATGGTGATTATATGTCAAAGACTTGGCACTACATGCTATTTGTTTTGGTCAGACTTGCTGTGTGTTGTGTTTCAGGTTATCTCAGAAACCGAGGAGCCTGTCTAAAACTATACCAGGAGGGGCGCCGTAGTGCACACGTTGGTTTCCTTGTCCTCTCCCTTGTCCTGCAGCCCCTCCTAGTCCAGGAGGGCGCACACTTGGGCCATTCCTGGAACATGTGGACCTGGACTGGATGGATTTGGAATGTTGTCAGTTCAGGATGCGGAAACATAACCCTCCTGAAAGATCGATTGACCCATTTCTTGGAACAAATAAATGCCCCTTATATGCCTCGCTTTGTTTGGGCTGGGACATGTAAAGACAAGACAGGCGGAGTGGGGGGCTGTGCTTAGACGTGGGGTGCAGTCTGCACAGGCTCCGCAGCCTGAGGATCGCTGGGTGTGTTCAGAAGCTCAGGGTGAAGGGCAGACGGAGCAGCTGGAAGATGTGATCTTGTATGTCAGGGGGACCCTCGCAGTGTGAAGGGGGGGGGCACAGGAGTGACTTTTCATAGCTATACTTGCAATCCCGCAGCACAGGTGAGTATGGGAAGATGGAATCCGTAGCCAAAGAGGACCAGCCATGCCGGGACAGGTGATGGACGTCTGAACCATGGGCATGCTGAAATGACGCTGGGTCTGCTGCTCGGTGGTCTGGGTGGGTGGTAGCTCTTCTTCTCTCAGGTGGGAGGTGCAGGGCAGTGGGCCCATAACACAATCGTGAGCCCAGTGTGGCCACAACCGACTTGACCTTGTCATTCAACATGTCCCAGCTTAATAGGACAAGGAAGCTCATTCAGTACCTTTGAGAAGACTTGACTGTGGTCTGACTGTCCCGTGTCAGGGTGCCTGCTCTGCAAAGGCCGAGTGACAGGCAGTGTGGTGAGCCTTTGGGGACCCCACAGTCTCCACTGGGAATAAGATGCATTGAGGATGTAACCCTTCAGCTGGAGGCAGAGTGTGCAGTGTCTTCACAGTCCCATGTGCTGGGGCCGTGAGGGACATTCGGGACAGTCCCTAATGAAGTTTGCTGAAGTGCAGTGTGCCCCTGTGTGCACACTGGAGAGGAGATGGTGAAGTGGGCAGGCCCAGATGACACCGGCCTGGAATGCTGGGGTAGAAAGAAGTTTGCACTTGATTGTGGGGTTTTTTGTTTGTTTTAAGCTGAGGAGGGAGGGTGAGCAGTAGGCCTTTGAATCAGAACCCATGAGTGAATTCAGCGAGGGTCAAAATAAGCATCTTTATTCTTTGTTGTCCCTGCGGTACCTTCATTTTTTATCAACCAGACTCTTTTCCGTGGTCTTCAAATAAGAAAAACTGGCTCTTTCTTCCAACTTCACAGTCCTTTCTCTACTGCACACACAGCACGGTTTTGGAAGTGAAAGATCTAGTGTGACAGGAGGTTTACTAAGGAGGAATGGAGGAGAGCAGCATGGATGTCTGCGTGCGCAAGCAGAGTGTGGTGTCAGCTGCAGGTCACTGGTTCCCTGACAACTGTGACCAAGGACGTTGTGACCTTGCAGGCTGCAGGTCATGGGGAGCAATCTCTTTCCAGATAGCTTCCTTTTTGGGTTGAATAAATAAGACTCCTTATCCCAGCAAAATATTCAGGGTTTTTTATTTCCATATTCTGCAACATCGTCATGACCTCCAGATTCTGTGTCATCGACTAATCTGGAGCCTCATACCTCATCTGCTGCCACAGAGCCCCGCCTCAACAGTCTATACAGCCAGCCAAGTACTGCTGTGTGCTTTAGCCACAGTCTTCCTTGCTTGCCTAGGCCGTGACTGATTGTCCCATATTGTGGGCAGGTAAGCATCTGCAATCCCCCTCTTCCTCTGCCCTCTGAAGGTCCATGAACAACGAGGTCTAATCCAGTCCACAGATTAAGGAAGGACAGGACTCGTGTCCATGCAGGACATTCAGGGGAATGTGTTGCAGCATTTCTCCAAAGTCAGAATAAGAGGTTATCATCTAGATTTATCAATTCCACCTCTAGGTCAATACTCTGAGGAAATCATACATGCATTCTAGGAGGAAATAATGACAAGTTTGCAGCGAAGTTCAGGAAATAGCTCCAGTGCCATCAGCTGGAGAATTGATAAGGCAGTGTCAGTGTTCAGTGGGGCACTATGCAACAGTGGCAGCTCTACACAGGGGTGGGAGTGAATCTCATGCTCTGTCGAAGAAGAGAAATTAAAGGCGACATACAGCTCCATTTTCAGAATAGTTCAAGCATGAGGCCAAACAAGATATGATTACGTATTTGGTAGTTTCTCTTGAGGAAAGTATCTTTAGTGTGGAAAAAGAGAGATGTCATCTAGAAAATGTACAAACGAGATCCAGCAGCATTGGGAAGCGTCCTGTTTCATGCACAAGGGTTTGGGTATACAGGCATTTTAAATTAGGTCTTTCTTTTTAATATTTCTGGAAGCAGGGTGGTGCCTAAGTGATGTGTTATCATTGTCATAGCAATAACCAATTCATCTTAGTAAATTTTCATATATTCACCAGGCATGTATCAAGAACCCAAGTGTAAAGTATATTTTTAAATAAGCTCTCATGAAATACAAATTTGTAGTGACAAGAAATCGTGTCAGTTTAGTTGGAAGCAATTTTTATGGCATGTAAAATGACATATGTTGAATTGATGGCATCTTAGTTCAAATGAAATACTGACTTGTTTTTCTTTAACCTATACATATATGTGATATATGCTGTTTTCCAGGAATGGTATATTGTAAAGAACCAACTGTCTGCCTTCATACCTCTGTCTTGTACAGGGGACAGAAAAGCCCCATATACATCTAATTTAGGAATATGAGGGTTTGTGGCAGAAATTGCTACTTGACTGCCGAATGTCCATTCTTGCTTTCCATGCCAGCAGCTTGAATGTTTCTGGGAATAAGCCCCCACAGCATTGACTTCTTTCAGCCTGGGGACAATAGGAGAAGGAAGTGTGGTTTATAGACATTATGGACAAGTTTGTTTAGACTGACACTCTATTTCTCATCACATTTTACAAATATTTTTATTGAAGTATAATTGGTATACACTCATATGTTGGTTAATAGTTTCAAATCTATTATAATGAAGTCTGTTAACTTTTGTGAGATATTAAGATTATCCTCTTTTATTGTCAGAGAATTTAGAATGAATTCTGATAACTGAATGATGTGGGACTCTAGCTGTTCAATATATGGTAAATGATCATTTCTTGAGTGTGTGTCTGACCTGTGAGGCTCCTACCTGCCATTTATGGGCTTCGCTTCCAGTCAGTTCGGTTTTAATGTCTTCCCAGTACTCTGGGTATCCATCCCTCAGTGAACCAGTGGTGGGTAGTTTGGAGTCTGTGTGCTGGTTGGTCTATGGCACACTTTTGTCACAAAGATTTGGACATGCTCTTTCCATTCAGATCCAAGCATCTGTAGCCTGGCGATGAGCCTGGGAGTTGTACACAAAATCATGGGATTGCTTCCTGAGCTCCCTTACCTCAGCTACACCCCAATATTTTCCTGTTCCTACAGGTCTTTCCCTGGTGTTCTTACAAGGAACTGAGACTGCAGTTACCTTGCTCCAATGTGCCATCCCATGACTGTGTCTGTATCCCTTCTAAGAAGTGAGGAGATATAGACAGACCCAAGACCAACAGGAACACCTGCTCCCCACATTCCTGGGGTCATGGGTCCTGTAGTCAGGGAGCGTGTTCTCCTTCCACCACATTTCAGGTGTCTGCCTGGCCACTGCTGTCACTGTGGGGCTGCAGGGTTGCCTGGGGTTGGGGCAGAGAAGAAGAGAAATCCCCACCAACTCTGACCTACAGGGGCCCTATTCCCCAGTAAGTGCAGAAACCCATAGCTTCTCTTGGAGCTCTCCTGTCGGCTGTTAACGGCAGTGCTCGGTTTCAGGCTTTTTTGAGTCCAGGCTGACAGCAAAAAGAAACAACAAAGAAGGGCAGATATGCTTGACAGGTAGTACTTCAATATATATTTTCCTTCCCCAATCTACCTGGTACCATTTACTTTTTAGAGTCCTCAAAGCCGTCGATTTTCCCCATGGTTGTATTTGCATTCACTGGGAGAGACAGGGTACGGTCATTCTTACCATATCCTCACTGAACTAACTTTAAAACATTTTATTTTGAAAAATGCAAAACATATGAAAGTAGGCAAGTATAGTGAACTCCCACGTACTTATTGGCCAGCTTCAAGCTCTGAAAACATTTCATCTACACACTCACCTAGCCACAAACTAAACTAATTTCAAGAAAATCTGAGACCTGGTGCCATTTCACACTTGGGATTTATAAAACTACAGCCATATACTATTGTATTAGCAAGAAATCAACAGTTATTTCTTAATATTTCAGTAACTATTTCAATTCCCTCAATCATCCCATGATGTTTTCAGTTGGTTCATGCCTTGCATTTGGCTCATATATCACTTAATTTTATGGCATAAAATGTGGTCTATCTTTGTAAATAATCCAAGAAAAGTTGAGAAAAATGTGTATTCTGCTGTTGTTTTTTGGAGTGTCCTCTGGGTGTCATTCATGTCAGGCTGGTTGAGAGTTTTCTTTAAATCTATTACATCCTCACTGATGCTTTTCCAGGTCTATCCATTTCTCTCTCTGTCTCTCTCTCTGTCTCTCTCTGTCTCTCTCTGTCTGTCTGTCTCTCTCTCTCTCTCTCTCTCTCTCTCTCTCTCATAACTTGTTTACTCTGAAGTACAATATATTTAATATAGTTTTCACATTCTTCATGTCAATGTGAAATACCTCTTGTTATTACCTAATGATTATAAAAATACTAGTAATTTCAAAAAGAAAAATGATAGGACTAAAAGTCTGGAAAAAACTAGAAGAAAGATGGAAAATAGCATACATATTAGTTAGAACACCCATCATATTTGGGAAGATAAGTATACTAAATAAACTTATAGCATGTTGGGCTGGCCAAGTGGCACAGTTGGTTAAGAGCTCGCTCAAGAGTTTGAGCTCTGAGCAACAGCGGTTCAATGCCCGGCCCAAGCTGAGCTGCTGCTGAGCTGCCAACAGGCGGCAGGATGGCTTAGCTAAAAAAAAAATATATATATATATATATATATATATATATATATATATAATGTTATAAAATAATACAAAGTAATATATGTTAACATATAAGATCCAACACATTAATAAAAACATTATAGTTTCCAAAATGTATTGGAGGAGTCAGGGAGAGACTATTGAACAATTTGTCAAGACAGTATAAAACCAGAAAGAAAATAGATTATAAATGTAAAATAAATGAAATTATCTAACTATAAAGCAGAGAATATAAGAATAAACAAAAATTACAAAACTTGGGACCAGCCGAGTGGCGCGTTGGTTAAGAGCTGGCTTGGGATGCCAGAGGGCCCCGGTTCGGATCCCACATATGAGGGCCACTGCCCTCTACAGCTAAGAAGCTGGACAACAGCTTAACCTAGAGATGGGCTGCCATGAGTCGCCGGCAACGGCATAGGCTGCAGCCCCTGCTGCAGTGGGCTGCCATGGGTTACCGTGTGTAGCCAGCAGCCAGCATGAGTGGACAGCAGCCACGGTGAGCAGCCATCCAGAAGTCGGCGACTGATCTGCCTCACCCAGGAAGAGTGCAATGATGGTGCCAACTTGGGCCAGTGAAGCAACGTCCTCCACAACTAGACTGAAGAACAAAAGGACATCAACTTGTCTGTTCTCCTTCCCCCAATTCTCCAATAAAAATCTTTTTAAAAATTACAAAAATTGTATGCATTTATACAATGGAGTATTACTCCACCATAAAGAAGAATGAAATTGTAACATTTGGGATGATATGGATGGACTTAGAGACTATTACATTAAGTGAAATAAGTCAGTCGGAGAAAGACAAATACCATATGATTTCACTTATATGTGGACTCTAAAAAACTGAATGGGCAAGGAAAGTGAACAGAGGTGGTCTCAGAGATGTGGGGGTGCAGTTGATGGCTGTTGATTGGGGGGGTGGGAATGAGGGAGAGAGGGAGGAGGCTGGACAGCATAAATACACAGCTGCAGTGTTGCCATGGGGACATGGGGGACAGTTCGAGGAATGTAATTGATAATGTTGTGAATATTTTGTAGGGTGTCAGGTGGTCACATGTCTTGCATCATGGATGGGGAAGAGGCTTGATCACTGCACTGTACACCTGAAGCTGATGTTGTATAATATTGTATGTCAACTATAATTGAATATATATATGTATGTGTGTGTATATATATATATATATATATATATATATATATATATATAGGCATGGGACGTGGAGTATAGTGTGGGAGTGGAGTCAAGGGATTTGTAATAGATATGTATGATATTGGGGGGAAATGGGGCGGCGGATTGGGGGAGGGGGTTGTCACTTCGAGGGGTAAAAAGTATATTGCACTGTGTTGTACAGCTGAAACTAATTCTAAAAAATGTGTATTTCATAATAAAAAATAATTTAATAAAAAAAAGTATGCATCATGGTTCCAATAGTATAATTCATGCATATGCAACATACATACACCAGATAAAAATATATCAAAATATTAACATTTTTTATCATTGGACTATAGCATTACAGATAATATATATTCTATTCTATATTTTTCAATGTTGTCTGATGTTCCTGTGCTGAAATGATATTTATTTTTAAATCATAATAAAAAGTTATTTTAAAAGAAATAAAAGTAAAATAACTTTTACCCACTCAAAGAATTTTAAAATCATTTGCATCAAGGAAACAAGATTATAAATGGATGTTAATGAACCTGACTCAGCAGCAGGAAGTGGTTTTGTATAAATTGTTACAAAAATGTTTACAAGATAGAAGTAGATTCTAATCATGTTATGTATAGCACATTAAAGCTAATTTTTTTCCAGGTTGTTATTATGTCCTTTTCACAGATGGGTAAATTTAGATATAAACCCCATCTTAGACTGAGGAGCAAAATCCCTGACACAGCTGGGATCACCTACACCCCGTCTGTCAAACACTCTTCTTCATCATAAAAATTCACCCATAAGTAAAAAAGTGTAAGCAGCATAATCTAAAGATTTACCACTACATGATTGTGTGTGACAGGGATGACACAAATTCAAATGTGTGTAAATGAGATGCTATTATGAGTTGTTTGATCTGTGCCTACCAAGGCTTCTTCATTCTGAAGCTAGTCACAGGGCCAGGATGCAGATGAATTTTAAACAACCACTACTTCTTATTTCATTTTTATGCTTTTTTATTTTAATTTTGGTAACTGATAGGTCGGCCAGTAAAGGAACGCACACAGTCAGGCAAGTTAGGAAACTTTAAGAAAGTCTATTTTATTAAGAGAGTCAGTCTACTAGGCTGAGCAAAGATGGCTACAGCCCGGGCTGCACGTCTAAAGGAGACTCGCAGCCCCAAGGGAGGAGGTGAAGAGGGTTATATAGGGGCGGTGATGACAGGATAGCATTGTTTGAACAGAAAATGTTGACTGCCTGTATGCCAGTAGCTGTTTGGGGGAATTTTTTGTTATCGCAAGCTGGGTTCTGCCTGCAGGTGCAGGCCAACAGACATTTTGTTGTTTTCTTGCAGACATGGCTCTGTCTGTAAGTCAAGGTCCCTGAGACCTAACATTCAGAGACCTTACATAGAGTCAATGTCTCTAACATTCAGAGACCTAACATCCAGCCTTGTTGGTTATTAAAAAGGAGAGGGGCCCTTACCTCTCTCTTCTGTAGCTGCTTCAGGCTGAACAGAGACAGTAAGAGGAGGGGGACATTGTGGAAAGGGCTGGTAATGTTGTAGGAGAAGCATTATATGGACAGCTCCATTTGTGAAGGTCTGGAGTCGGCTCTGCTGGAATTGGATGAAAAGGCAGAGGAGGCAGGGACCAAAGGCTAGGACAAAAAAGATAATGATTAGAGGCCTTACAAGAGAAAGAAGTCAAGGGCCCCAGCTAGCCATAAACCCGAAGCTCCACTGGTTCTTGTGGCAGTCTCTGTTTTGTTTGTTTGTTTTTCTTAGGGGGGGCTGAGAGAGGTCCTGTGATAAGGCCTGAAAGTGGTGTAAGGAGACTCCTAGTCCTGCTGTCCCTGTCGCTACCCCCACAGAGATGTCCAGTGACACTAGGAGTGGAATAAGGGAGATGGCCTTTTTTCCGCACATGAGGGTGTATTTGGGGACAGGTAGAGATGGATTATTGGGAATGGTCTAAATATCTAGAGGAAGTAAAACTAGGGTGCAGGTGCATGTCCAGTTGGTGGAGAGGTAGGCATATGTGGAGGTTCCACAGAGGAAGAAGAGGCCAGAAGGATCAAGGCAGGTGAAGAGGAGGTCAAGAGAGAAGAAAGGAGCTAGGGTTCCCACATATTTTTTGGGGGGGAACTTTTTTGTCCCAAATAACAAACGTTCCCAACACTGTGGCTCCTGTGAGGTGCTGTATGGGAATGTCGGGTGTAAGGTTTTGATGTCTAAAGAGATGGAGTTTGAGTGTATCGAGGTAAAAGTTGGATCAGATGGAATAGGTAGCTTAAGACAGTTGGACCCCTTTTTGCCGGTATGGGGGAACAAAGAGGAGTCTTATTGGGGTCTGAGGCCTCCCCTGACAGTATAGGATGTTGATGTTAGTTGTTCTAGTGGTGCTGAGGCTAGGACAGGAGGAGAAGCAGAGGGCTTGTTGGAAGAAGGAACATGCAGAGGAGGTGGAATGAGGAAGAGAGGGTGAGATAGTGATGGTGGTATTATAGAGATTGGAGTCTAAGGTGCCCATGGGGTTCCGGTGGCCTGTGAGTGGAAGATGTAGAGGGGAATTGGGGTGTGGATGTGAGTAGAGGTACTTAAGGGGCTTACAATGGACCTGAATTTGTCATGGGCCTTATCTAAAGTATCAGTGAAAGTTTTCAGGTACTGTGTTGTTTTGAGCTGGTATTGGCTCAGGAAGGAGTTGTAGTGAGTGGTGGATTTAGAGTGGAAGGCAGGTCCGCATTGGACTTTGTAGAAGAGGGAGGCAGAGGTATTAGTCCATATTTGAGCCATTACGGGGACAGCAGTGAAGAGCTGAGTAGAGGTGGATAGGCAGAACCAGCAGTCTTGAGCAAGTAAGGGGGATGACTGAGTTAAAAGATGATGAGTTAGGTTGAGAGTCAGGAGGAGATAAGGGTCTGGAGAAGATAAGGGGGTAATGGTAGAGAAAGTGTTATGAGAGGGAAGAGTAATAGTATGAAGATGACTGGAGAGGGGTGGGGGAAGGACTTATGTCTCCTCTGGGGTTGAGAAGACAGGTGATGGAATCATTGAAAAGGAACTCTAAAATGGACCTGTGGAGATTAAGGGGAAAGGTGGAGATAACAGGATTTGGAGGGAGAGCAAATGAACCGGGAGTGAGGCTGGGGTTGTTTGGTTGGTCCAGCAAGAAAAGGGGCAGGGGCAGGAGTCACCATTCATGAATCTCCCGGGTTTTTACTAGGGATCTTGTGAAGTCAAAGCCGGTGGGGCTCAGGACTGAGCAGTGATATGGTGGAGCCTTGAGCGGTCCTGTGAAGTGACTGGACGGGCAGTCCAGCTGTCTTTTTTAGCCTAGAAAACTGAAACCAGGAGGGGTGACCCAGCAGCTTGGCTGCAGTGGGGGTGGTGAGAAGGACCTGGAAGGGCCCTTTTCACTGTGCTTATAAGTTTGAGGGGTTGAGGTCTTTGAGAGGTCTCCTAGAGCTATGAAAAGAGAGAGAGCAGAAGTGTCCTGGGATCTGGGAATAATGTGATCTGTATGTTTCCTAAGGATCTGCCAAGTGAGGCTAAGGGCTGGGAAGTAGTCTCCCATTGGTGAGCTATTAGGAGACAGGTTGTCTAGTAGGAAAGGTCTGCCATACATGAACTGAAAAGGACTGAGGAAGGTGGGGGCCCGAGGGGTGGTATGGATTTAATAAGGGAGATACGGTTGGCCGTGATGGCCCTGCGGGTGGGAGTGAGTTGGACTCCCAAGTAGAAAACCAAGGAGGTAGAGAGTTGTTTCTTGTGTGGGGATTCCTGGTAGCCCTTGTTACTAAGGAAGTTAAGAAGGATAGTGGTACGGCAGAGAGAGTGAATGAGATAGACTGTAAAAAAAAAGAGATCATCCACGTGCTGTAGGGGTGTGTTGGGAGCGAGGTTGAGAGAGGCTAGGTCAGCCACTAGGGCCTGGCCGAAGAAATGGGGGCTGTCCCTCTCTGGAATGTAGAGTGTTAGGGTCAGTCTAGATAAAGGAGAAGAGGTCCTGAGAATGAGGATGTAAGGGAATGGTAAAGAAGGCATCTTTGAGGTCCAGAACGGTGAAGGGAGTGGTATGAGTGGGGATCTGAGAAAGGAGGGTATAAGGGTTGGGGACGATGGGATGTGTTGGGGAACAGCTTGATTGATTATTTTAAGATCTTGAACAAGTCTATAGAACTCGTTGGGTTTTTTGACGGGCAAAATATGCATGTTATATGGGGAGTGGGTATCCCTGAGAAGACCCCTAGGTGGCAGCTGGTCGATGATGGGCTGTAGGCCCTTTTGATGGGTGAGACAGATGGGGTATTGGGGTTGGTTCAGAAACAAGGATAGATGGCATTGCTTGATCTTGACAGGACTGGTGTGTAGTGATAGAAGGGGTGGAGCTGTCTCAAACAACAGGATCGACGAGGGATGGAGGTAAGGGGATCTGTATTGGGGTGTCAGAAGGAAAGAGTGCGAGGAGGAGGATGGGTTTAGGGTCGGGTGGATGAAATTGAAAGGAGAGTCTAAATTTGGAGAGAATGTCTCGCCCTAATATAGGAGTGGGACACTTGGGGAGTACTAGACATGAACACGGAGTTATGGAGTGAGCAAGTTAGGGCAGGGGTAGTTACAGGACGTGAGATAAGGCTGTCAACCCCAACAATGGAGATATAGGAGGGATAAGTAGGCCCCAAAAATTTGGGGAGGGCAGAGTAGGTGGGTGGCTCCCGTGTCTATTGAGGAGATCACCTTACTTGCCATGTGAAGAGTTACTCTGGGCTCCACTGTTGTGACGCGGGAGGTAGCTGGGTCCCCTGGGCTCTGGGGTTAGTTTTTAGTACTTATCAGTCCTGAAAAGTGACTTGTTTGTCTGTTCAAAGAGGAGCTTAAGGTCTTCAGTTGGCTCACAGGAACAGAAGCAGTAGGTTTTTTTGGGGGGGAGGGGAGACCTGTGGAAACTGAAATAAAACAGGTTTGTTCGAAAGGAAGGGAACCCAGCTGCTGACTCTCTGTAGCCAGAAAGTAGTTGGGGTGTATGGGAGAACAGTAAAGAGTCCCTTCTGTTTAGGAGTTAACTGGGCTGTTAGAGACCCCCTCTCCCTCTAGGCTTTTAACAGCACTTGGTCCCAACTTTACAACTTTATGACTTTAAGAGGCTGTAATGTATAAGAGGAGTCAGCCTGGGGGAGGTGCCAGTCCTTATATTTTGAAGCCTGCTGGGCTTTTTCTCAAGTTAATAACACAGAAAATAACAGAATTGAGGGCAGAATCCAAAACAATGGTAGCAATTAGAGCTAGGGCTTAGAAATCTCCTGACAAAACATTTTAGAGTCCTTTTTAAGTCTGATTTGTGTATTTTATACTTTTCCTAAGACATAGACCAATGGTAAGGAAGAGGCTGAGTAAAATGAGCCCAAATCTAGGGGCTCTTTATCTTTACAACCAAATATGTTCTAGAGAAAATAAACAGGTCCAGAGTGAGCGGTCAAGAAAGAATAAATGGCTTTTATATTAATCAGGAAATTAACAGGCTTACTTGCCACATCAAGTGTCACCCACAGTTCCACCCTGTGTTGAGAACAGCTTGGGAGCCACTGGAAGCTTCAGGCCCAATAGAGATCAGAGCCATTTGTGGCGAGGAAGTTGGTCCCTGGTCCCTTCAGAACAGGGGGCAATCCCTCCTCCAGTGCCTTTTAGTTTGCACTGGGGGCACGGCTGCTTTGGAGGATTAGGACATTCCTTACTCCAGTGGTCTGGCGTTTCCTCTTCTGGGGTTTCTGGGGTGCCCTGAGGTGGCTTCAGCCCTGGGTTGCCTATAACTTTGGCCAAAAGTCTGGCCTGTCTCTGGCCTTGTCTCTAGTCTTACTGTTTCTTTGTTTGTTTTTTGTCTCGGTTGTTAAAGATATTTAAACAAATTTGTTGGCCTTCTCTAGGTTTAGTGGCTTTTTATTAAGATGTAACAATGGGTCAGAATTACTATAATTTCCTGTCGGGTGAGGGAGAATATTAGGCCAAGCTTAATGAATTTACCCTAACTTATGTAGGTTTTTGGTATAAAAAACAGTTTTTATTGCTTATACTGGCTTATATCTGACATGAGAAGGGCACATGAATGCCAGTAGTCCTAGAATACAGAAGTTTACAGAACTATTAGCAAAACGTAGTTATTAGATTTAGTTTTTTTCAGAAACCAAGGACCTGATTAAGATAACAAAACATAGAAATTATTGTGATGACATATATAATCTTTGTTTCTTAGACCGAAAACTTTTTTATAATATTACTAGTAGACCAATAGTCTGACAAACTTTGTCTTACTTAGTAGAGAGAGAAAGCTCAACTCAAGTTTTGTATGAGCTTCACAACCTTAATTTTTATTGATAACCAAAAGCAAATAATTAGCACTTTCCCTGGTAAATCGAGGAATATGTTTTATAACCTTCAAAAGCATAGGCTTTTGTAATATAATATATTATATATTCATTAACAGATCTTAATTTATGTTTTAGCGTTCCTGTGACAAGAAGCCAGAAATAGATAAGCTCAGACCTATCTAATAATTAGTATTTCAGTATTTTGTTATTTTGAAATACCTGGTTAATAACTTTTATCATTTAATACAACTTAATAAAACCAAGAAACCAGCCTTAGTATAAAATATTTTCTTAGATCACATGATCCTGAGACGTACTTGAGTTAGTTTTTATTATCTTAATTAACATAAGCACTTAATCTCTTAATTTTAGCCAATCAAATATTATAAACTGGTAATATCATCCGGAGGCAAAAACATTATAATACGTATAAAACATAGACAAGTATAGACCTTAGAGACTATATATATAAACAGAATCACCAACAATTGTAGAGAGGACCTAAGATCTTATAGTTGGCCTTATAACTTTAGGAGGCTGTAATAAGGAGTGGAGGCTTGCCGCCTGGGTTTAAAAGTGCCTCTTTTGTTCTCTTCAGTTACCTCAGCCTCAAGCGGAGGCTGCAGCAGCCCTTTGTTTAAATTTGAGGTTATTTATAAGACCTTGAAAGTCACTGAGAGTTAGGAAAACCTTTTAAGACTTAATTTTGTTAAGTTCCTGAATATAGAGTTGGTATACTAAACAATTTTAAATATATGACTTAGGGGGCTCACAGAAGGTATAGATATAGAGCTCCCAAGCCGCTTGGTGTCTAAGACACAAATAGAAAAGGAAAAGAGAAAGAGAAAAGACAGACTAGAGGCAAATAAAACAAATAAGTTATATAAACCAGAATACTTACAGAACCAAATCTTCCTGAAATGAGGAGCAGAGGCTCGGTGGAGAAGGTTTAGGCTGAAGGGATAGTAGGGCAGAGGAAGAGGGGCCCAAACATCATCTGGGTCAAAGGAGGGAGTTTAATCTGGAGAATCAGAAGGCTTAGAGTGAGCTAGGAGAATGTGAAAATGTAGGTTTGGCAGAGGGAGGGTCAAGCCCAAAAAGTGAAGAAGGCCTGGACATAGGGAGTTTCTGACCACTTTCCGCTGTGGTGACAGAAGTTATATTGGGGTCAGTCAGTGTTATAGTAAGAGATAAGTTGTGTGGGTCGGATCTCCTGTAAGTTGAGCCTGAAGGCATGTAAGTTGTGGAGGAGATAATTGGCAGGGACTGAATGTGAGGTCCCCATGGTTCAAATAGATGGAGTGAGAAGGGTGAGGAGAGAGCCTCCTATTAAGAGGAGGACAGGGCATGAGGCGTCCCCCAATCCTGGTGTCTGTCCTCCACGGATACAAAGATCACTCCTCAGAATGAGTGTCTTCAAACTGAGAGGATCTGGGCCCCCGGGACCCAGAAGAACCTTCTGGCCTAGTGCTAGGGCTTTTGGAAAACTGGAGAGTCAGAAGGTCCAGCAGAGAGAATAAGAGGTCTCACTTACCCGGTGTGAGAGTCTGGCCTGATGTTGTCTGGGATGTCAGCAACCGAAGGGAGAAAGTCCCAAAGCGCGTCCTTATGGCAGGTCCAGCAGGTCCGGCAGGTCCAGGAGGGTAGCCAGAGAGCGGATCAAGCCCGGGGACAGAGAGAAGCGAGAGAGAAGGGCGATCCTGCTTTCCCTGGCCTAAACCCTCCCGAGTTTCGGGACCAAATGATAGGTCAGCCAGTAAAGGAATGAGCACAGTCAGACAAGTTAAGAAAGTTTAAGAAAGTCTATTTTATTTAGAGAGAGAGTCTATTGGGCTGAGCAAAGATGGCTACAGCCCAGGCTGCACGTCTAAAGGAGACTTGCAGCCCTGAGGGAGGGGGTGAGGAGGGTTATATGGGGCGGTGATGACAGGCTAGCATTGTTTGAACAGAAAATGTTGACTGCCTGTATGCCAGTAGCTGTTTGGGGGAATTTTCTGTTATCACAAGCTGGGTTCTGTGTGCTGGTGCAGACCAACAGACATTTTGTTGTTTTCTTGCAGACATGGCTCTGTCTGTAAGTCAAGGTCCCTGAGACCTAACATTCAGAGACCTAACAGTAACATCTACTTTTAGTCATAAGTCTGTGAAGCGATCTCATTTTAATGCATTTAGAAATGCAAGGGATGGGAATATTTCTTACAATGGAGATAGCAAACTATGAATTCTTACTTATAATGACACTTTTTAAAAAATCAAGAAATTAATATTTCTTTCAGAACCCATAAATAAGAAGTATAAAATGCTTTTTACATCATCAACACATGTCACTATCAGAGCTACAGGGGGATCCTCAATTTGAAAAACCCACTTGTATTGTGGAACAAGTCAGGTCTTGAATGCCAAGGAGAAGGACTTAATTTTGTATGTATCTCTCTGTAAAATGTGAAAATTGTGTATTCTCACTGAAAGTCCAGATCATCTTGTTCTTACATGAATATTTTGGCTTCTGGGCATTATTCCTGACACCATCTTGTCAAGGAATCTTCAAAATGATATCATTTGGCAAGATCTTTTTGAAGTCTTTAAGCCATAATATTTATAAAATACTTTTATTTTAAATGAATACAAATGTATGCCCTTTGTACCAAAACATGAGCTACACCCAGGAACAGTGCCAGCCTTGCCATCTGGGGAGTGAATGACAGCAGGGTCCTCCTTCCAGATCCACTGAACTCACCCAAGATTTTCTCACCACTTATAGATTTATTCAACAGTCTCATGCATTTCTAGGTGGATATTTTGGCCTATTTTTAAAATGTCACTTATTTTGTTTCCTTATTTAAAGTGTTTCTACATATGTATTTCAAGTATATGGACAATATAGAAGAAATAAATAAGGAAATAAACATAACTAGTAATAAGCATTATTAACATTTTGATATAATGTTTCTGCCACTGTCAAAATCTATTTCTGAGTTCCAATACAAACTTTTTTTCTTTACCCCAGTGCACAAATGTAAAATAAAATCAAATGACACTTGATCTATTTGGGTCCTGAATTTGGAAAATAAGAGTTTGGATAAAGGGCCTTCTATATAGCTACAAGTATATTCAAGTTAAAGGGCTATGCATCAAAATGGTATTCTTGAAGAAATAATTCATTTTTTTCTTCAAATAACAAAACTTGCCTCATATTTTTAAGTAGGTAAGGCCACATAGGTTAGACAAAAGACAGTTTCAGCTTCTCTTGCTAATATCTCCTTTTCCCCACTTATAATTTCTGAAAATGTGGCCTTATATGTTTTTTAATGTAATGTTCTTAAAATATATCTAAGGATAACTGTCATAAAATGCTTCTGTTTAATTATAGCTCATAAGAACATATTTAAATGATTTAAATGGTGTGTTTTTCAGAATTTAAAATCAGAACGCTTTTTGTCCATAATATAAATAAAAATTGGTGTTAACACACATTTTTTGTTATAAACAACAATACCACCACTGCTGCAGCTAACATCTGTGTTAGCCAGCCAACAGCTTGTTAGCTTTCTTCTGTAAGTGTTCACGTTTCTTTTGAATCCTATCAATGACCAAGTAAGCCAGATGTGATTTCCCAGAGAGGGACCATTAAGGACAGAGATAGTCTCCTGAGCATAGGAAATCTGCAAGCACCTAAACAAGGACAAGCAGGGTCCAGGGAAAATGACAATGTCACTAACATGCTCATTCATGTCTGGCCACCAGAGATATTTAAAAACATACTAATCAGGAAGGTAAAATGTTAACTATTCATTTAAAGAAAAATCACACACACTATATCTATATCTATCTATCTATCTATCTATCTATCTATCTATATATATATATATTCTCAAACCAAAACTTAGTATGTATATAAATCCCAAGAGTGAAAATTTGTAATTCCCTCCAACTATATCCATTATTCTGCAATAGCATCATTAACATCTTTGTCTGTCTTTAGGTCACGGACAAAGTTGATTGGTGTGCAAAGCCACACATTAAGAATGTGTAGGGTAATAACCAGACTCTTAAGCACCAGGAACCAAAAGCTCCATAAAATATTACTCATAGAGTAATTTAGTAGAATAATGTAAATCTGAAGGTCTTAGATTATACAAATTGAAATTAGGTAGTATATCTTGAAGATCTGAGAACTAGGACCTTTACACTAAGGAATTATTTCATGGTTAGTTACATATGTATCAAGCAGGGAGAAAGGACAGGGTGCAAAAGAGTGGGGAGCTGAAAAAAAATCTTTAGAAAGTGAAGAACACCATTGAAACATTTTTTTTCATCCATCATCCAAAACACTGGAAGGCATATTTTAAATAACGAAACAATTGTGAAAGGCTTTCTCATTCAAGTAACATTCAGTATCATCGACATGTACACTGAACCAACCAGCCTTAAATCAAAAGTAGTAACAGCATAAACATATCTGCATTAGCAAAATGTTAAGACGTTTTGGCGTGGCTCTGGCTCAGAGGTTGTAGTCCTCCCTCCGTAGGTTTGACCTCATTAATGGTCTTCACAAGGCAGGTACCGTCGGTGAGATCTCCATAGTGCAACTTCACGTTTCCTTCACGGTGAGCCTGCAGATGAGATGGGGCAAGCCGAGGCGAGGCCGGCCCGGCTAGAGTGGCGGGCTGCGGCCTAGCGACCCCACGTCCCAGCTCCATCCATTTCTCAGAGATTGAAATCACTGGCTGTAATCGTAGATTTGCATGTTTCTTTCCAGGCCTATCAGTTTTGTCTCCATGTATGTTGAAGCTTGTCTGTTTGACATATAAACATTTAGGATTATTTACTTTTTGAAAGACTGGCTCCTTGATCATTTGAAAGGACCCACTTTCTGCCTGACCGTCTTGTGTACTCGGAAGCTTCACTTGCTAGATGTTAATACAACCATATCGGCTTTGGGGACTCATGTTTTCATGGTATGGATTCCCACCATGTTGTTTTTAATCAGTTCTTTTCTCTGTGGCAGGGTTCTTATACCCAATATAGTTGCCTCACGCTTAATTTTATCTAAATAATTTGACAATGTTTGTGTTTTAGTCACTTGGACAATTTATATTCAATGATACTGATGATATATTAGTATTTAAGTCTACATCATTTTTCTATGTTTTCTATTTGGCCCTCTGTCCTTTGTTTTCTTTTTCCTGTTACTTTACCTTGTTTTTCATTAAGTGTTTATGCGCATGTGTGATTACGCTTTATTGCCTAGTGGTTCTTAACTACAACATTTATAGTATAGATATTTAACTTATCATAGTCTAAAGTAATACTAAAGCAGTTCAGGTAAAGTTAAAAAGCATGCAGTAATTTACTTCCAATTCCCCCTCTCTTGGACTTTGTGCTATACTTGACATACATTTTATTTTTGCTGAAGTTAGAAAATGCACACAGATACTATGTTATTCATTTTGTGTTAAACATTCAATAATTTTCTGAGAAAATTATTTTATTTTTATTTATTATGTTCAATTACAGTTGTATTCAGTGTTATATTAGTGTCAAGTTTACAGCATAGTGGTTAGACACTGATACAGTTTACAAAGTGAAACCCTTAATTAGTCTAGTAGCCTTACACCACACATAGTTATTACAATATTATTGAATTTGTCTTATTTCTGATGAAACTAATTATACAACAGAACACAGAAGAGTAGAATTTATGTGGAAAAGAAGAAAAAAAATGTAAGGTAGATTTAAACTTGAACTATTGAGAGATATCTGCAAGATGAAAGACAAGCACCTTCCCCACATATGAGGTCTGACAATTAGTTTGCAAATTCATCCTAGAAAAAGTGCTACATACCTCATTGCTGAGTATCCTGCAGTCACCTTTGAAGTACTGCCCTTGGGAAGCTATGCACTGATGCCAGCACCTAGTCTAAACTTCAAAGTCATTTTGGAACTCTTTTTCTGGAGTGGCCATCAGAGCTGTCATCGTATTACTCTTGACGTCCTCAATGTCATCAAAATGTCTTCCTTGCAATATTTCCTTTATCTTTGGGTAAAGAAAGAAGTCATTGGGGGGCCCGATCAGGTGAGTAGGGAGGGTGTTCCAATACAGTTGTTTGTTTACTGACTAAAAACTTGCTCACAGACAATGCCATGTGAGCTGGCACATTAACGTGATACAAGAGCCATAAGTTGTTGGTGAAAAGTTCAGGTCGTCTAACTTTTCATGCAGTCTTTTCAGCACTTCCAAATAGCAAACTTCATCAACTGTCTGTTCAGTTGGTACAAATTCATAATAAATATTCCCTCTGATGTCAAAAAAAGGTTAGCTAGCAACAAGTTCGTGAACTTAATTGTCAGACCACACACACACACACACACACACACACACACGTGGTATGACAATTAAGTTCACAAAATTTCCACCATGCACTTACATGGGCAGCACTGTACAAAATGGCTTGGTGAGATTTCATAACCTTGGTATATTAGTGTCTCACAGCTGTGTTTGCATCAACATGTGGCAGTGTCTTTTTGAGTGGTGTTCATTATTGTTGTTGCGTGTTTTTGTGTGCCTTCGCAAGAATGTCTGAGCTTGAATTAGATTAACAAACATTAAATTTCTTGTTAAACTTGGCAAGAGTGGAAGTGAAATCAGGGACATGTTAGTCCAAGTTTATGGGGATAATGCCATGAAGAAAACAGCGGTATATAAATGGGTTAAACTTTTTTTTTAAGGGGAGAGAACGTGTTATTGATGATGAGAGGTCAGTGTGGCCAGTAACAAGCAGAACTCACGAAAACATTGCAAAAATTTGTCGAATTGGCATCAAAATCGTCAGCTGACTGTGAGATGCATAGCAGACCAAGTAAACATCTACAGAGAAACATTTAGGAACATCTTAACTGAAAATCTTGGCATAAGAAAGGTTTGTGCAAAAATGGTCCCAAGGGAACTCACTAATGAAAGCAAAGGAGAGTAGAAGTTTGCCAAGACCTTCTGGAGAGGCAAGACGATGTTTTAGGCTGTGTTATCAGTGGTGATGAAACATGGGTGTACCAATATGACCCTGAAACAAAGTGGGAAGTACATAATGGAAGTCAGTCAATTCTCCATAACCAAAAAGCTTTCATCAGTCCAAATCCAGAGTCAGCAACGATGTTGCTAACCTTTTTTGATATCAGAGGGATTATTCATTATGAATTTGTGCCAACTGGACAAACAGTTAACCACACAAACACACACACAC
The DNA here is from genome assembly GCF_001890085.2 of Hipposideros armiger. Taxonomy (NCBI): domain Eukaryota; kingdom Metazoa; phylum Chordata; class Mammalia; order Chiroptera; family Hipposideridae; genus Hipposideros; species Hipposideros armiger. The sequence goes on along the minus strand of NW_017732711.1, from coordinate 176,299 downwards.
ACAATGGAATATTATTCAGCCATAAGAAAAAATGAAATACTGCCATTTGCTACAACATGGATGGGTCTTGAAAGGATCATGCTGGGCTAAATAACTAGACACAAAAATTCGAGACCCATATGATTTCACTCACATGTGGGATACAAAAGTGTAAGAAACAAACAAGCAAGCAAAAACTCATAAACACAGACAAGAGTTTAAGGTTTACCAGAGGGTAACGGAAGAGGGTAAAGGAGGTCAAATATATGGTGATGGAAGGAGAACTGACTCTGTGTAGTGAACACACAATACAATATATAGATGGTGTATTATAGAAATATACACCTTTAACCTATATGATTTTACTATAATGTTACCCTAACAAATTTGATAAAAATTAAAAAAAAAATTGGGCCGGCTGAGTGGTACGATGGTTGAGAACTGGCTTGGGATGCCAGAGGGCCCCGGTTCAGATCCCACATATGAGGGCCAGTGACACTGCCCTCCACAGCTAGGATGCTGGACAGCAGCTCAACCTGGAGCTGGGCTGCCGTGAGTCGCCGGCGATGGCATAGGCTGCAGCCCTTGTGGCAGTGGGTTGCCATGGGCTACTGTGTGTGGCCAGCAGCCAGCATGAGCGGCCAGCAGCCGCAGTGAGCGGCCGTCCATAAGCCGGCGACTGATCTGTCTCGCCCGGAAAGAGCGCAATGATGGTGCCAACTTGGGCCAGTGAAGCAACGTCCTCCACAACTAGACTGAAGAATAAAACGACAGCAACTTGTCTGTTCCCCTTCCCCCAATTCCCCAGCACTGTTCCCATCTCCCCAATTCCCCAATAAAAAATCTTTAAAAAAAATTTTTTTTAATTAATATGAATAATGAACTTGTTTCATAACTTAGGTTGCATTACCTTTCCACTATTTGAAAGAACAGTGAAAGTATCTTAACTAGATATCAGTGAGGCAATCACCCCAAAGTAAGTGCTTAGTTGAACATGAAGTACAGTCCATCATTGTCACTATGAATTACACATTTCACAGAAGCCAAACTGTCTAAAAAGAAACAAGTAATTTTAGAAGTATTCTGTGGCATAAGATGGTTGTTTAAACACATAAATCAAAAGATGCTCTTCTCAGGTACAACATCATTTTCAGACCATTAAATACTCATCCCGTGTTCCAAACATAGCGTTAGCTTGTGTTAATGAAACTAGGTACAAATGCCTCAGCTCTCACATCCTCTTTCCAATCTCCCTTTTCTGTGGGTGTATTAACTTCTTATACCTTATATTTCTCTGACTTTAAAATCTTGACTCTCCTTCTTTTGGTTAAAAAAACAAAAAGATTAATAATTGTGCTCATATCTTCTCAGTTTGCACCCCTCTGGGTCCTAGCAGGGCTTCCAGGGCATGTCCAGAGCCCATCCACAGTGTTCAAACCACTGCTGGGCAGCAGAACAACATTAGAATTGTCATCCAGAAAAAAATTACTAAAATTATTTTACTTTACTGTCTTACCATCAGTAAAACTGGGAAATGTCATTAATGATTAAACGGAAGTGAGCGTGCCATCTCTGAGGAAGAACTGCAGCAGAGGGCCAGTTTGGGGATCAGAAGGGGTGACCAGCTGAGAACGCTCCTGGCTACATATTCCTCCTTTGCCCTCATCAGCCTGAGATGAGGCAGACCTCTCGTCACCGTCTCTGCACAGTACAGCTCCTCCTTGGAACTCCCACACTATATGATATGTCCTCTTTTTATTTGAACATGAATCACCCTCCCTGTTGTAACTGGCAGGTGAATTTCATTTCCTAGAAGACAGAGGTTTTAGAAAAGGACATTAGTTGTCAGTGTCTTAGTCATGTGTACTTTTCCAGGGCCACCTAAGTAGGTTTCAGCTGAGTATGTTTCGATTAGCTCAGACCTCCCCAGAACGGACAGTATCATCTTTGTGCAACAGTCATTTTAGTGTCACCATTATCTACCTTCTTTTTAAGGGAATTGATACAATAATGGAAACTCCATATGTTAGTTGGAGTGTGGCGGTAAGAAGAGAGAGAGAAGGGAGAGAGGGATAAGAATTAAATAAAATTTAAAATATTATTTTGCTCTGTAAATGCAAGTGAAACACTACACTTTTAAAATCAGTCATATTCATTTAAATCTTTAAAATATGTTTGATGCGTACTTTAGATTACTCACATTTGTATGTACAGTACTCTAGGAGGAATTTGTTTATGCCCCAGAATGGATAATGTTTACCCAGTTTATATATGATTTATATATGTTTGTATTTTCCCAAAACACTCTAGTAAAACTCATATAAAACACACAAGGTGAATTCATCATGTAACTGCTTCAGGTTTTAAGATGCATCCAATTATTTGTCAGCAGAATAAGAGGTTTGTTTTGTGTATAAAATTTATTAGAAGTATTTTCTTCAAGCTCCTTATATAAAGATCATGATGGAGCAAAATAAGTCATGTGTAATAGTTAAGGTTAAAAAAATGTAAAATCAAAGGTTTAATGAAATTCAGATCTTCAGTCACTGTATCAATAATTTAATAGGTATTTTTAGTCTTGCTCTGTGCAAGGATAATTGATAGATGTTTGTGAAACACAATAAAGAAGGCAATTTTGATAGACAAATGCTCAAAAAGGCATGAGCAATAGCCAAGGAACTAGCAATGAGAATCAAGTTTCATAAATGATCTTTATTTTCTGTTTGTTTTTTAATTAGTGTAGTGCTGCTATTTATTTTAGTTGAAAAATGAATACTTATTTTAAAGTAGATTAAAATTTTTTAAAAGTTAAAGTTCATTGGGGTGACAATTATTAAAAAAGTTACAATAGGTTTCAGGTGTACAATTCTGTAATTGTGTGTTCACCACCCAGAGTCAGTTCTTCTTCCATCACCATATATTTGACCCCATTTACCTTCATCTAACACCCTCCTCTCCCCTTACCCTCTGGAAACCACTAAACTATTGTCTGTGTCTATAAATTTTTGTTTCTACATTTGTTTGTCTTGTTTCCATTGTTGTTTTCACGTTTATATATCACATATCAGTGAAATCACATGGCTCTCGACTTGTTCTGTCTAACTTATTTCGCTTAGCATTATTATAATCTCAAGATCCATCTATGTTGTCACAAATGGCACTATTTCATCTTTTCTTATGGCAAAATAGTATTCCAGTGTGCATATATACCACATCTTCTTGATCCAATCATCTATTGAAGGACACTGGTTGTTTCCATGTCTCGGCCACCATAAATAAAGCTACAATGAACATCGGAGCACATATATCTTCACAGATACATGTGTTCAGATTTTTTGAGTGGATACCCAAGAGAGAGATTGCTGGGTTGTATGGTAATCCTATTTTTAATTTTTTGAGGAATCTCCACACTGCTTTCCATAGTGGCTGTACCAATCTGCATTCCCACCAACAGTGTATGAGGGTTCCTTTTTGTTTTCTGGGTTTTTTACCAATAATAGCATTACATTGTATTTGCATGTATATTCATCTACAGTTTTTTCTTTTAATGCATATACAGATCCATACATGCTATTTTTATTATAGTAAAATATACATACTATATAATTATATATTTTTTTCTTTTTTGAATGTGCAAATCAGTTTAGTTAAGTACATTCAAGTTTCTCTGCAGCCATCACCACTGTCCATTTCCTGAGGTTACTTGTTACCCCAAAGTGAAACTTGTTACCATTAAAATGCTAACTTGTAGGCTCACTGCTCACTCTCAACATCTGGCATAGTGCCCGCACATGTCACATGCTCAATAAAGTTTTCATATTAAAAGATACCATTGTTAATATAACATAAGTGCTAGGAAAATATTAAAAGTCTGTCTCATTCTATTTGCCCCTGTATCAGTTCAGCACAATGACATCATTAGTAATGTTCACCTTGGAGAATGACAGGGGTTGCCACCACCCTACCTTCCTCCAGCAATGTGATCTTGGTTGCTATCTGGTTAGTGAGTAGTCCAATTTCAAAATGCTGTTTTGAGTAGTCCAATTTCAAAATGGTCCCAAGAGCATTTTGGGAATGTGAAGCTGAATCCCACAGGGAACTCTTGGAGCCACTGGAAAACATGTACCTCAGGGTTATCCCACCAGTAAGGCTAGGCTGTTCCCGTAAGTCAATGGTGAGAGCTGGGCACGGAATGTGTTAGGTCTAGTCAGCTACACAGCTGGGTCAGGAGGCCAGCATGTACTCAGGCCAGAAATATAGGCATCCGAGTGAAAGAAAACCTGTATACGCTGACGTGCTAAGAACAAGGCAATACAAGCTGTTCTTCAATGGTGTGTGCTATGTCCTGTAATTCTGATGTATGTTGAAAAACAGTTTACAAATTTCCAAGACAAAAGCCACACATTTCTCAGTGATTCTCACTTGTATTATTCCAATCATCCAAAGAAACAGTAATTATCATTTAGATCTAATTCTTCAGAGCATAGGAAAGGCAAACTTTATCTCTTTATATTAGACTAATATACCCTTGTACTCAAAACCAAATGAGGAGAGTTCAACAATAGAATGTGAGAGGGTAATGTGGAGGCGATCATTAGAATGAAAACTTACAAAATTAAAAAAGATTGAAAAGATTATACATGTCATCTAGATGGCTATATAGAAGAAATACAAGTTGGCTTAATGTTTAATTAATATAGGATGTAATTCACCACTTGAACATGAAAGAAGAGAGTAAAACATTATCACAAAAGAGAAAACAGCAACATTTACTACAAAGTGTCTTTGAAATAATGAAAAAGGACATTTTCTTGTTTGTTACATTCAATGATTAAATGGGGAACACAAACAAAAACTCACTGTTTCCTTTCTCACAATATGCCATGTTGTCCTTGGGTCCAGCAGGCTTGCCTGGGGTTGCCTGCGGCAATGATAGACATACAAAACCAAAACAAAAGAAAACAAATACAGCAAAAAAAAATACAACAAAATAAACAAGCTGACCTGCACATGCTTTCCAACACTGCATCACATCTACTAACTTACAGTTGGCCAAGCAAGTCCCACAGCTTAGAGCAGAGAAGGGAAGGAACCCCCACAGTGAGAGGGTGCTACCACAGTATCAGAAAAAGGGTATAGAATGAGCATCAACCCAATTACCAGTGATGAGTCAATCCATATTTTTGTAAACCAATTCTTTGTGAATTGAAAGTAATCACTTTCCTGAGCACAGGGAAAACAACAAATTAAAAAGATAATTATGGAGACAGCAGAGGGAGACATAGGATAAATGGCAGCCAAGACTGCCTCACAATTTTTATTTAACTTTGTGCATTCATCTACACTGCCTATCTGTCCAGAGTGGCCCAAAGAATCAGTGGTCATTTCTCGGTTAAAAACATGTAGGGCTCTGTGATTCATTTGTTTCTGGCATAAAATAAAACTTCTAATCACTATTAGACCATTATGTTCTAGCCGTTCAACACTCTGACAATTGGCTTGCATTCTTTTACCCCAAAAGCTAGTTTCCTACTTATTCTAGTTATCGCATATGAAGTATATTTCTCTTGTTGAAAAACATTAGTGAAACCTTAAAAAAAAGAGAGTAAATGCAAATATTACGAACCTCAGGCTTTTAAAAATTGTGATATTGCTAAATGCCCTAGAGACATTTTAAAGAAAATGTGGAAGAGCATGAAGATGTTCATGTTAATAAGACTGAGACTTGAAATAAAATGGGAGATTCCCTTGTAAAATGTATAAGAAGTGGTTCAAAAAAGATGCCTTAATTTGTTTGTGTCTTTACAAAATATGCAAGACAAAAACTCACATCCTGATGACCTCCCACATGAACTCTAAGAATATTTAGTGGGAAATAATATTAATATTACACAAATTATTTTTATAAAGTAGAAGGAGGAATCCTTTCCAGCTCATTTTCTGATCCCCCAATCCACATTTGCTTTTGAGTTGTAAAAGTTCTTTGCACACGTGGTTTGCAAATATTTTCTCTGGGTCCAGACGTTGCCTTTTCACTCTGTTGTGTGTTCCTCTTGCTGTGCAGATGTTTTTCAGTTGGATGCATTCCACTTCTCTATTTTTGATTTTGGTGTGTGGAGTTTGGGGTTACAACCAAAAAATCATTGCCCGGAACCATGTCAACAAACACAAGCAGGGTAGAGGTTCTTCCAAAAATTGAAACTATAACTACCTTATGATCCAGTAATCCCACTGTGGAGCATAAAGAGATGAAATCAGGATCTCAAAGAGATATGTGCACGCTCGTGTTCACTACAGTGGTACTCACAATAACAAAGATGTAGAAACAACATAAATGGGCAAATAAATTAAAGAAATTATTATTTATATGTAATAATTATATATAAATACAGTGGGTGCCAAAAATGTATTCACATTTTAAAAAACTGTATTAAAATTGTAATACTCTTAGTTTGCTCATGAGCATTTATTTTTAAATAGAAATAAACATGATAAAAATAAAAAAATAAAAGAAATGCAAATATTGTAAACTCAATATATACCGATAACAATACATGAAAACAAGTCACGTTTGACTTCTGCAATTACGACAGGTACTCAAAGTGGTTACCATCAGTGTCTAGACACTTCTGATTATGGTGAACTACTGCTTGAGCAGCGTTGACCAACGTGTTCACTTGTACACACTTTTTTGCCACCCCTGGCCTATATATGTAAATTAGATATATGATTAAATATTTTATTTTTCATATTTTTATAAATTGTATCACTTTATGCCATTTTGTATTTAACATTACATATACTTTATATACAATTATATATAATTGTTATATATAACAACATTGTTGTACATAGTTGCTCTACATACATAATTATATATAATATGCCTTTAAAAAGAATGAAATCTTGACATTTCTGACATGATAAGTGAACCTGGAGAAGTAAGCCAGACAGAGAACAAATGCCACATTATCTCATTTATATATAGGATCTAAAAATCACCAATCTCACAGAAGCAGAGAGCAGAATACTGGTTGCTGGGGTCTGAGGGACCCAGCAAATGGGCATATTTGGGTCAAAGGGTATGTGTTTCTGTGATAGGATGGGTAAGTTCTGGGGGCCTAGTGTACAGCATAGTGACTATAGTTCACAATACTGTATTGCATACTTGAAATTTGCAGGAGAGTAAATCTTCAGTGTTCTCACCAAATAATTACCATACCAAAGACAACTAACTACGTGAGGTGATGGATATGTAAATTACTAGATTGTGGTAGTCATTTCACAATTTATACATACATCAAATAATCACGTTATACACCTTAACTACCTATAATTTTATTTTTCAATTATATCTCAATAAAGCTGAAACAACCCAGTTGTAATGCGGTAGAAGGGCTTGTGTATAAAGAACTCTGTTCCAGGCAATTTTACAGGGTTCCACCAGTGACCCAGGGTTCCACCTTTTTCTCATGTCTAAGGTCATCATGAGTGTTGATATCCAGCCATCAAAACAGTGAAATATAGAAAGTATGTTCCTTGATAAATGTATTAAAGTAAGATAAATACTACTGATATATTGCAGAACTTATGAAAACAGCTTGTGATTAGCATTCTAAGTTTGTTATGTTGCTTTACTAAATCAATTTTCTGATTTTAATGACATGCCTAGGCATATATTTACTAGTTTGATACAAAGTTTGAAGTATTAAAATAATAATAATATGTTAAAAACATATGTAGTCACCGTCTTATCATAGTTAATCTTTAAAGAATTTCACAAATTAAAAAAAAAACCTGTCCCTTCCCTGTATTCTTTTCTCAAATAGTTTATTTCTATATTTATTCAAAGCAATAAGCTTTGTATTAATTAACAGGCATTCACAGCCATTTTCGCTGTTGGGGAGATTCTCCTCCCCAGATCACACAATCTGTACCTGCCCATAGAAACCACTGATGCATTTCTGCCACCTTGGGGAAATAATCAAGGTTGTCCACTTTCTCCAGCCCTAGTTTTGTCTTGTCCACAACAGGACGATCGCCACCTCATTATAATCCTGGGACAAGGACGATGCTGCTCAAGTCAGATCAGGCATCTTGGCATGGACTGTGAGGCAGCAACACAGCCTCCTTCCTGGACCTGCCTGTAGACATTGTCATGGGAGGTGGGATAGGCTCAAAGCCTCACCTGGAATCTGTGTACAATGCACATGCTCAGTCCAGGGGAATCATTAATCAAATGTGTGGTTTATTTAGTTGATGTCACGCTCATTTTTGACTTATCAAATTGATTAAACCCAGGGGGAGAAAGTGATCACCACTCTCAAACCTGAATCCTCAGTGTGAATATTGAAAACAGATACATGCATGTTTAGGAAGGTTTTTTTTATTTAATAGTATTTTTAATGGTGAAAATTGATATGGTTTTTCCTAAGTGCTGTCTAACAAGAGTGAACAGCTAAAGTAGTATTTCTCTTAAAATAATTTATCCTGTAGTTCAATTATTCTGAGTGAAAATCCATTAGTTAAAACTGTCTTTAAGGCTTCAAACTGTGTGGAAATGTAGGAACATGTATACCAAAGTCAGAGTCATAAAAAACCAAAATTATTAGTCATACTGGTGTGTGTGTGTGTGTGTGTGTGTGTAAACTTACCCACAGTTTAAACTTCTTTTTCTAGCTGATTACTGTAATCTCTATGTAGCATAGATATAGCCAGGGTTCTTGGAGTTAATAGTCCTGCATGAGTGTACATCCTCTGAGATTCTCTCCAGCTTCCAGGAGTTCTCTCCAAGAGCTCCTGAAATAAATTCAGACTGCTGATGTGTCTCCTAAACATGATATCCTCTCAAACAATAAAAAGAATGCCTTCAATTCCATTCTCCTTTCCTCACATCAACAAGAAGGTAAGATGATAGTTGATCAACTTGTTCCACGAGATTGTCAGCAGTCACCACAATTCACATGTAAGACTAGAAGAAACCCAGGAAACAAGGGTGCATTTAAATGGAGGGTTAATTCTGCACTTAGACAGCATACATACGTATTCAAATAATGGACTTATAAGGTTGATTATATTTACTGAACTTAATATTGGCTATATTTCTGAAATGTAAATGTGTGTAAATGGAAAATCAAACTCAATATAGAAATGCGTATCCTTATTGATTCTTGCACTGAGATCAGAGGTTGTTTGCACTCTCTACTTAGCCCCTTTGTTGTTGTACTGAATCTATTTCAGTTTTGCAGTTTTCATACCAATGATGCATCAATGTCTCAAGTCTGTACCAATACCCTTTTTAAAAATATTTTCTTTGCTCTACTTGTAACATTTAGGTCCTGCTAAGTCATCCTCATTTCTCTATCTGTGTATGAGGAGGGAAAAAACTTTTTCAGAACATTGAAAGCAGACAATGGAGACTTTTATGAGAGTTTTGCCTTCATGGGATGAGTTAGTCTTTAATTCTTCCGTTTTGACAGAGGTGATAGTTTCACTGAATTATTTTTCTTTGAAGTTTCTTGATAACCCTAATATATTCTTGCAAAATAAAGCTTCATTCAGTGATACTTAACTTAATTTTCTAATTTGACATAGATGTTCCCCACGATAAGTAAAGTTCTGTCCTTTGAATGACTTTGCAGGTTAGTTCATGCTATCAGTAAAAATTTTCATTGAAAAATTTATTGGGGCTGGTCAAGTGGCTCAGTTGGTTAAGAGCACAAGCTCTGAGCAACAGGGTCACTGGTTGAATTCCCACATGGGCCAGTGAGCTGCACCTGAGCTGAGCAGATGTTGAGCTGCCAACAGGTGGCAGGATGGCTCAGCTGGTGAGAGCACATGCTCTTAACAACAAGCCCTCTGGTGCGACTCCCGCATGGGATGGTGGGCGGCGCCCACCCACAACTAAGATTGAACATGGCACCTTGAGCTGAGCTGCCCTGGGCTGCCGATGGGCAGCTGGATGGCTCAGTGGTTAGAGCGTGCACTCTTAGCAACAAGGTTTCTGGTTTGACTCCTGCATGGATGGTGGGCTGTGCCCACCCGCAACTAAGATTGAACACGGCATCTTGAGCTGAGCAGCCACAAGCTGCCTACGGGTGGCCAGATGGCGACTGGACTTGGAGCTGAGCTAGCTGTTCCCTCCACAACTAAGATTGAACTGTTCCCCTTCCCCAATTCCCCAACACTGTTCCCCTTTTCTAATTCCCTACTAAAATCTTTAAAAAAATTTATTGAGAAAATTTTTATATTCTTGGAAAAAGCAGTATGATATGAATCTTTAGGTTAACAATGACAGAAGTTGTATGACTGTTACTAACATCAATGCTTCCTATTCCAAGAAGCATCCTGTAGTGGATTCAGAAATGTACAAATTAAAGATATTATAGTATTTTTGTTTCCTTTGAATAAATACCCAAAAGTGTAATTGCAGGGTCATAACTTAATTACGTTTTTAATACTTTGAGGAACCTCCAAAGTGGCTGTGCCAGTTTACAATCCCACCAACAATGCTTGAGGGTCCCTTTTCTTCACATCCTCATGAACACTTGTTGTTTGTTGAATTATTGATGATAGCCATTCTGATAGGTATGAGGTGATATCTCATTGCAGTTTTGATTTGCATTTCCCTGATGATTACAGATGTTGAGCATCTTTTCATATGTCTGTTGCTTATTTGTATGTCTTCTATGTTCATTGCAGCATTATTTACAATATCAGAGATATGGAAGCAACCTGGGTGTCCACTGATAGATGAATGTATAAAGAAGATGTGGGACATATACACAATAAAATATTATGAAGCTATAAAAAAGAATAAAATTTTGCCATTTGTGGCAACATAGATAGATCTAGAGGGTATTATGCTAAATGAAATAACTCAGACAGAGAACGACAAATTCCACATGATCTCACTTATATGTGGAATCTAAAGAACAAAACAAACAAAAATAGACCTATACTAACAGAGGCCCAAAAGATGGCAGAAGAGATGGGGTGGAAAGCGGAAGGAAATAGAGTCAATAATATTGTGACATTTACACAATGCAGATGATTACTAGAATTAGTGGGGTGATCACATTATAGTGCATAAAAATGTCAAATTACTATATTGTACACCTGGATAATATAAGATTGCATAGCAACTATACTTAAAAAAAATATAGTAAAATTAAAGTCATGTGTGTGTGTTTGTGTGTGTGTGTGTTGTGTGTGTATATGTGTGCATTTGGAATCTAAAGAAGGTTAGTGACTGACATGGAGTGGGGTTGCAGAAATAATTAGTCTCAGATTGAAACGGCAGACAAAGCATGTATTGAAGGCTGACTTCTGGAAGATCCTATAGTCTGTGAGAAAGAGCAGTGAATCATTTGCCTGAGAGACAGAATTAAAGGTTGGACTTGGTTGTACTGGTCCAGAAAAGAATGTAAGAACCAGATGCTGAGAATAATTTTCTGATATCCCCTGGAGTGTGTAAGAGATGGCAGGGAATTAATACATTATAAAAGCTTTTTTATAGTTGCAGACAAGAGCAATGTACTATGAGACAATGGCCAATTTAGTCAATAAAACAGTAATACAAATAATGGTCTAGATCAGGGGTCAGCAAACTTTTGAGATGGAAGAGCCGCCAGGGATCGGCAAACTGCGGCTTGCGAGCCACATGTGGCTCTTTGGTACATACATGTGGCTCTGAAGTAAAATTGAAAATGAAAATAAAACTATCATAGTTCCATTTATAAACTTTTTAAAGGATATTATTCACATAATGGTGATTTCATTTGTTTTATAGGTCTTGCAAAACTTCAAGGGACAGGATTGGCTCTTCCAGGGGTCAGCAAACTTTTGAGACAAAACGTATCCAAAGGGCTGCAATGTGGCTTATGAGCCGCAGTTTGCTGACCCCTGGTTTAGATGTTGTGCCCTGCATAATCAGAGAGAGGCAGATGTGGTTGATCTTTGCAGGGGAGAGGCTGGTTTAATTCCTCAGGTCCAGTGACTCCAGGGGTCTGAACTCACATTTGGGCAGGTCTCCCTAGTCCTGCATCAAGCTGCTAGTACTGAGGGTTGCCTGTGGGCCTGGAAGCAAGCAGACCATCTACCACAAACAGGGCCCCGAGAACCATTTCCAAGAACCTTTTCCAACTCACGTCTACTTTGGCAGCTACATTTCAAAGAGTAATTTGGGGAGAATCTGGTATCTGAAGATAATTTGTAAGATGTTACAATTTTAGAAGATGATGGGGCCTTTTAATAAAGATGGACAGAAGGGCTTAGAGTTGATGATCATTCCTGGAATTGATTTATTAAGAAGTGATTGTGGCTTGAATGTAGAAGTTAAGATATAACTAAAGAGGAGAAAGTATGATGAAAGATGACTATTCAACATAGTCATAGGGTTGTGATGGGGATACGCAACAAGAAGGAAAGATAGAAAAAAGGGGGCAGGCTAGCCAAAACACATTGTGTTCATTTAAAGGTTGCAGTAAATCAGGTTATTGAAGAAGACATTGAGCCATAGGTCTAGACCTCCCAAGATTAAAATAGGAGGAGAGTTTGTTGGAGATATTTAACTAGAACTTGAAACCTTGAGAGGAAACTGGACCTCAACGACAACCATTAAAACAAAATGTGCGACTTGCCATTTTGAAAGGTGGTTTAGCTCATGAGTGATGTATATAAAAGAATAAAATTAAAATTTTCTAATGTATGGTAACTTTGTACCAGCAATTATTGTGGAAAAAAAAGTCTCATTTATTCAACCCAAAAAGGAAGCTATCTGGAAAGAGATTGCTCCCCATGACCTGCAGCCTGCAAGGTCACAACGTCCTTGGTCACAGTTGTCAGGGAACCAGTGACCTGCAGCTGACACCACACTCTGCTTGCGCACGCAGACATCCATGCTGCTCTCCTCCATTCCTCCTTAGTAAACCTCCTGTCACACTAGATCTTTCACTTCCAAAACCGTGCTGTGTGTGCAGTAGAGAAAGGACTGTGAAGTTGGAAGAAAGAGCCAGTTTTTCTTATTTGAAGACCACGGAAAAGAGTCTGGTTGATAAAAAATGAAGGTACCGCAGGGACAACAAAGAATAAAGATGCTTATTTTGACCCTCGCTGAATTCACTCATGGGTTCTGATTCAAAGGCCTACTGCTCACCCTCCCTCCTCAGCTTAAAACAAACAAAAAACCCCACAATCAAGTGCAAACTTCTTTCTACCCCAGCATTCCAGGCCGGTGTCATCTGGGCCTGCCCACTTCACCATCTCCTCTCCAGTGTGCACACAGGGGCACACTGCACTTCAGCAAACTTCATTAGGGACTGTCCCGAATGTCCCTCACGGCCCCAGCACATGGGACTGTGAAGACACTGCACACTCTGCCTCCAGCTGAAGGGTTACATCCTCAATGCATCTTATTCCCAGTGGAGACTGTGGGGTCCCCAAAGGCTCACCACACTGCCTGTCACTCGGCCTTTGCAGAGCAGGCACCCTGACACGGGACAGTCAGACCACAGTCAAGTCTTCTCAAAGGTACTGAATGAGCTTCCTTGTCCTATTAAGCTGGGACATGTTGAATGACAAGGTCAAGTCGGTTGTGGCCACACTGGGCTCACGATTGTGTTATGGGCCCACTGCCCTGCACCTCCCACCTGAGAGAAGAAGAGCTACCACCCACCCAGACCACCGAGCAGCAGACCCAGCGTCATTTCAGCATGCCCATGGTTCAGACGTCCATCACCTGTCCCGGCATGGCTGGTCCTCTTTGGCTACGGATTCCATCTTCCCATACTCACCTGTGCTGCGGGATTGCAAGTATAGCTATGAAAAGTCACTCCTGTGCCCCCCCCTTCACACTGCGAGGGTCCCCCTGACATACAAGATCACATCTTCCAGCTGCTCCGTCTGCCCTTCACCCTGAGCTTCTGAACACACCCAGCGATCCTCAGGCTGCGGAGCCTGTGCAGACTGCACCCCACGTCTAAGCACAGCCCCCCACTCCGCCTGTCTTGTCTTTACATGTCCCAGCCCAAACAAAGCGAGGCATATAAGGGGCATTTATTTGTTCCAAGAAATGGGTCAATCGATCTTTCAGGAGGGTTATGTTTCCGCATCCTGAACTGACAACATTCCAAATCCATCCAGTCCAGGTCCACATGTTCCAGGAATGGCCCAAGTGTGCGCCCTCCTGGACTAGGAGGGGCTGCAGGACAAGGGAGAGGACAAGGAAACCAACATGTGCACTACGGCGCCCCTCCTGGTATAGTTTTAGACAGGCTCCTCGGTTTCTGAGATAACCTGAAACACAACACACAGCAAGTCTGACCAAAACAAATAGCATGTAGTGCCAAGTCTTTGACATATAATCACCATTTTCTAGTGAACAGGTCCAGGACTCCTGGGACAAGTGGTTGAAACAGGGAGATAGGAATTCGGAGTATCTGGTAAGGCCAGAAAGTGCTATAAACAGATGGGGGCTTGTTGAAGGAACACAGGGGATCCCCGAAGGAGTTCCCAACGACCTTACAAGAACTTGAGCATATATCAGGAGTGGATCACAGCCCGTAGAAAAAAACACCCATGCTGTAAATGATGACTGAATGAACACCTCACTGAGGAGAAAGGGTGGTTCTCCCTAACAGTGGCTACCACCATAAAACAGGTGCTGCAGACAGAAGCTACTGATGAATGACGGCTTGAATGAGGGGGTGAACACTTGGGGATCACAGGGCTTTGCAAGGAAATGCCCCTGAATGCAGTAGGGATCCTAGAAGCAAAGCACCAAGGACATCACGTTTGGTTGACCTGACATTCGTGCACTGATGTTACTGTCCTGGTGCTGGTCCCTGTACTATAGTTATAGAGTGTGGCTGAGACCCAGCTGCGCAGGGACATGGACAAACTAGTTTTCAGGTGGAAGGGGTGCAACTTTTCCATACGTCTGAAGTAATGTTTTAAGAGTTACCTGCTTTTGCCTTTACATTAGCCACTGAGAGAACTAGCTGTCCAGTCTGGCAGAGCACCGGTTAAGCACTAGGAAGATGCAGGATGGGCCCCTGACTGCCCGCTCGTCAGTATATGTCTCTGTACAAGCGCCCACGGGCTCCGCAGCCCAAGTTCGCTCATCTGTAAAACTGAGACAAACGAGACTGACCCGCAGTGGTGGTCACAGCCAAGGGTGCGTGCAGTGTCAGCACACAGGACCTGAGGCATGACTTCCGAGCCTGTCCCTGTCCTCTCAGAGTTTATGGCCAGGCCATATCCACTTCCCACTCCTTTCTTGTCATGGTGTCGCCTGCCTGTGCTCACAATGACCTGCTTTGTGACTCTCGGTGCAAGTGAAAATGTGGAGGAAAGGAGCAGAGTTTGCAACCCTTCTGCGGGACTGTGAGCTCCTTGAGGAGGTGGTGTCACTTATTCTAGCTCACCACACACACCTGGCTACAGGAAAAAGAAAGAAGAAAGTGAAGCCGACAGAATGGAAGAAGTAGGAGTGCTTCTACCCACCTGGAGCCCATCTGAGAGTTGCTGGGGCTGGTGAGGCCCTTCTCCCTTTGGTGTCCCCGAGTGGTTCCATGAGATCTGAGGACTGACTTGTCCTCCCGCTTCCGACCCGAATGGGAAGGCCGCCTAGTGAAGGTGTCCTTTTTCTTCCGCTTCCTCAGGGCTTCATCCTGGGGCTGGGAGGCTCTCCGGCCTCCACCCTGTTCACCCGTGTTGTCTTGTCTGGGCAAGGCTGAGACAGAGGGTCCTGCTCCTGGACCTTCCGAGGTCGCTGTACCACATGTGCTGCTCATGTCCCCTCCTGCCTCCACACTCCTGCTGCCCAGAGGTGTCACTGCCACCCCTGGTTCTGCCCCCTGCTCAGGCCCCACGGGTGCCAACTTCATGACAGACTCTGTTTTCCTAAGCATGCAGTATGTGCCAGATGCAAGTGGATGGAGACCTTCCCCAGTGGCGTCAGCAGGAGAGGTGGCCCCAGACCCCTCCGTGTCCATGGGAAGGCTCCTCGTTCTGCTCACCTGGTTCTGCTGTCCCTTTCCATGGACCTCCATGGCCTGTCCAAAGGGGACACAGCGAGGTAGAGAAGACAATTAGTGAGACTAACAGGGCTGTCACCTGTCTTCAACAGCCTATCTTAGAATCTCAGCAGTCACCAAGTCCAGTCTCCCAGTGCACGCGGGAACCGCTATGCACCCTACCAGGGACCCCACAGCTCTGTAGCGACAGGTCCAGGGACAGGTAGAGCTCTGGGGGGATTCGCAGTGAGCACCTCACACTTCCCTCTGTCTCACACTACACCATCTGTCTCACCATTTCTGCAGGTCAGATTTCTAAAGGGAGACATCAGGCCACGAGCTGTGTCCCTTGCACATGCTGAGAGCTACTAACAAATTGCGCCCCTGTCAGCCACGCTTGCTGCCATACCCCAGATTTACACAAGTCAGTTCATGGCCCAAATAAAGCAAGGACTCTTTCATAGTTACAAATGTCCCTCGACACACGAGGCTGACTGAGGTCCAGATGATATGGAAGTGTTCCAGAACAGTCTGGACTGTCAGGGTGCTGGGGAAGGCTGTGCAACCCCAGGGATGAGACGGGAGGAGCTGACGTCTAAGGGACTGGGGACATCCAGAAGCCCCCGGGACCTCCCCAGTGTGCTCATGTGGCCTGCGCTGTTGAATGCCCCGTGGTCCCAGGTCAGCCCGGGAGAGCAGCAGGGAGCACCGCCAGCTGCTCTCCCACAGGGCTCCGGCCCCAGCTCTGAGAGCCTCTGCAAAGGCTTACTTCTGGGCTCCTCTTGTCCTCTGCCTCCAACACAGGTAGGTCCATCATGTCATAGGCCCGTTCCGCCTGCATACCGCTGTAAGCCTCCACAGGCAGTCTCAGGAGGAACACCAGGTCCTCCCACTGTGAAAACGCATCCTCTTTTGCATCTGCAGGGGGGCACAGTTGTAGGTAGAAAGAGCGGCCAGTGGCAAGCTTCAGGCGGAGCTGCTTTTTCTCATGACTGAAGATGGATAACTTCACAAACTTCAGAGGGAGCAGCCTTCAGGGAGCACAGGGGTGGGAGGTCAGGTCGGCATATGTGGGAAGGAAAGGCCCTGCCTGGCCTCTGGCCCAGCCAGAGTCTACTCCGTGTCTGGAGGATTTACCACAACCTGACCCCTGACCTCAGCGCTCACACAGCTGTCCTCACCGACAGCGGCAGCTCGTCCTGCCTCAGGATAAACCCTCTGGCTCTGTCTGGATCACTTACCACAAATGGCAGGTAGGGCCCCTCACTGACTCTGCAACGAGAGCCCGTCCACTGAATGGCCCCAGCTTTCTTTCCACCCTGTTCCCAGTAACTCCTCACGTAACCAATGGCCACTCTCCACACAAAGCCTTGCTGCACCCTCTGCTGTGTCTGACACCCCCTCCTGAACCCACAGCACAAAACCGCTGGTCAGGGTGGAGACCCCTCCCCTCTAGGGCGGACAGTATGGTAAAGTATGTGCCTCGGGGCCTTGTCCCCTCGGCAAACTTCTCACAGGGAGGGACGAGAGCTGGACTCACCTGGTTAGCTCCAAGCTCTTAGCCGACTTGAGGCCCCTCCCGTTGTTGTCTCGGTCACATCTGGCATGGACTGCGTGGCTGCCAGCTGGTCGTGCCAGCAGCATGACGTCAGGTATTGGGAGGCCGGGGCTGCTGAATGTGATGCCCACAGTCACCATTTGCACACTCTTGTGCACATCGACCATGTATCCTCTTTTGCTGATCTGTGGTTGGAAGAAACAGGAAAGCGGATAGGCTTCCAGTCCTTTCTATCGATTCTCTTCGCTGCAGAGCCAACTAAAGTGTCTAGCATGGCACCTGGTGTACAGCCGGCTCGTGAAGGGTGCTAGTGTTCCCACGCACCCGTGGGAGGCCTGGACACGGCAAGAGCGCCTCCTCACGTCTCCCCTCCTGTCTGAGCTCGCAGAGGAGCCCAGCTCCATTTCCTGCACTTTGCACCTGGGCAGAAGGGCTGGGGGTGACGGTCCCAGCAGCAAAGGCTGTACAGCCTGAGCACCAGCAGGTCCACCTGCACACGCACACTACATTCCCCCACACATACAGCAACTACGCGCGAGGTGTTCACAACCACAACTGCTATAGCGAGGGCTGGATTCAACCCATGGGCCTCTGCGCTGCATCTGGGCAAACATTTTAGAATTTCTGAAAATGAACACTTAAATAAAAATAAGTTGGATTTTTTGTTGTTGAGTTGTATGAGTTCCTTGTATATTTTGCTTATTAGCCCCTTATTGGACGCATTGTTAGCAAAAATCTTATCCCATTCGGTTGGTTGCCTCTTACAATCCAAATAAAAGATGGGCAGAGGACCTGAATAGACATTTCTCTAAAGAAGACATACAAATGGCCAATAGACATGAAAAAATGCACAGCATCACTAATCATCAGAGAAATGCAAATAAAAACCACAATGAGATGTCACCTCACAACAGGTAGAATGGCTATCATCAACAAGACAAATAATAACAAGTCTTGGAGAGGCTGTGGAGAAAAAGGAACTCTCATACACTGTTGATGGGAATGCACATTGGTACAGCCGCTATGGAAGGCAGTGTGAAGGTTCCTCAGAATATTAAGAATAGAATTACCATATGACCCAGCAATCCCTCTCCTGGGTCTCTGTCCAAAATATTGAAAATATTTATCTGTAAAGATATATGTGCTCCGATGTTCATTGCAGCTTTATTTACGGCCAAGACATGGAAACAAACAAGGTGTCCTTCGACAGACGATTGGATAAAGAAGAGTTGCTACATATACACAGTAGCAATACTATTCCGCCATAAGAAAAGATGAAATAGTGCCATTTGCGACAACATGCGTGGATCTTGAGATTATTATGCTAAGCGAAATAAGTCGACAGAAAAAGTCGAGAACGATATGATTTCACCGATATGTAGTATATAAAACTGAAAACAACAAAGGAACAAGACAAATGAGAAAACAAAAACTCATAGAAACAGACAATAGTTTAGTGGTTAACATAGCATACTGGGGGAGGAGGGTGGTAGAAGAGGGTAAAAGCGTTAAAAAAAATGGCGATGGAAGGAGAACTGACTCTGGGTGGTGAACACACAATGTGATATATAGATGATGGCTTACAGAATTGAACACCTGTGTAACTTTACTAACAATTGTCACCCAATACCTTTAATTAAAAAAAAAAAAAAAGATGGGGGAAGGGGCAAAAAATGTTCATAGTTACTGAAGCTCGGAAGTAAGTACACACATAATCTTTATTTTTCTGTTTTCTCATGTTTTAAATATTTCATTAATTAGAAACTCAACAAAAACCCACAAAAAAATAAAAATAAAAAATGAATAAAAACAGCTCTTTTGCTTCAAAATGGCCAAGGCAAGAGACAATGAAATATGTGGGGATCATTCCAGACTACCAAAGTAGAGAGGTGTAACTACTAAATGTGACACATGACCCTAGGCTGGGAAGAACAGTTATTAAGAACATGAATGGACAGCTGAGACAATCGGAACACATACCACACATTGCAGCATTCTATCAGTCTCTGATGCCCTGACACTGGCTGTGGTTACCTAAGCAAATGTCCAGGTGCTTAAGGGAGATATGAAGACTTGAAGGGTAGAGAGGTCAGCGCTGGTCACTGCACCTAATCTCCAGTGGTTCAGCAAGAAAGACAATCTGTCTTCTGCCTGTGTCTCTCTGTGTGCTTCTCAGTCCGGCCCACACCTCACAATACACCGGAAGCTCGGGAAAGCCTGCTGCCCGCACTGCTCCCACTACACATCACACTACACCATTGGGACATGGGCCCCAGGTGACACTGATCCTTAAACCCTCCAGGTGACTCCAAAGAGCAGCCAAGGCTGAGAACCAGCAACAGATACAACATCATGGAGCTTCCTTGTTGATGCTCACATGTCCCCTCTCCCCAACTCTTCCCTCTCTCACACTTACAGTGAGGGGGTTCTTCACACCCAAAGTCTGGTTCATACTGCAGAAAGCAGTACAAGTGCAAACACCCGGAGCGGGAAGCTGGGCCTCGGCCACTCTGTAGTCTGGGACAGTCACTTCGCTCTCTGGAACTCAGTTTGCTCCCCACTGGAAAGGGGATGTTTGGCCTCACTACATAACTAGGTTGTTGTGAGGCTCCCAGGAAATGGACACTGAAGTGCTTCGTGTCCCAGCGAACACCACACAAATATAAGGAACCTCTAGAGCCTCAGTTCCTACAAAGCACAGCCAATGACATCAGCAAGCTGCAGAGGGCACACGCAGTATAACACCACATCTGAAGTCCACACAGTGAAACAAGACGTGCTGCCACTCCAAGTCATAACACGTTTTCATAGATACATACATACGTGTAAAAGGACAAAGCCTGCACGGGGACAATAACGATGACGTTTGGGACAGTGGTAACTGGGGAGAAGAGAAAACGCCACCAGGACGGGCACCCTGGGAGATTAAACCATATTCATTTTCTTCCTTAAAAAAATGTTCCAAGCAAATAGGCAGAGTCGCCAGCTGATGAAACGGCGTGTATAAATCAGTGATCGGAAAAGAAAAAGAACAACGGCCTTGTGTCCTTCAGCTGGTGGAGATGTCACTGAAGACATGCTTGCACTCAGCACCTAATAGGTCTTGGGTCCATTTTGGGGGTGGGAAAAGAGGACCCAAAAAAGGGTGGGAGCGGCGCCACTGACCTGGATGAAGTCACTCTCAAACACCGGCATGTGCTTGAACATGGCGAACTCTCCCTTGCGCAGCTGCCTCTGCAGCTTCCCCGAGGAGTTCCCGAACAAGTGCAACATAGGGCTGCTCCGCGCACTGAGCCTCGCCAGCATCCTCTTGCTACCCAAGGCTGCCTGTCATTAAGGCGGAGGAAAGAGAAGGAAGGCACATTATCTCCTTGGAAGCACAGCACGGGGCCCGGCACAGAGCTGGCCCAATGTCGCCCGGCTGTGATGGGCAGACCCGGCCCTGGCCCCCAGCTTCCAGCAGGCAGGGCCCCTGAGGGAGCTTCAGGGAGGCGCCCCTTCCTCTGGGCTCCGGGGAACAGCAAGGAGACGCCCGCCTGCACAGCTCGGGATGCACACAGCAAGACCCTGGACCCCCACCCTCAACCCTCAGCCTCTGCCCTCCTAGTCACAGGCTCAGGGGCCACCCTAGGCCACCCCAGCGTCCCTGTCCGGCAGCGCTGTCCTCACCTGCACGTCCTCTCCTGAACTCCGCCTGGGTCTGACCCCGGCCCCCCTTTAAGCTTCTGCTGCCCGTTGTGACCTGCAGCCATCACACAGCGCTGAGTCCTCATCACCACAGCCGCCCCAGCAGGAAGGGTTAGCGGCTTCTGGAAATGAGTGTTTTCCATGAGGGCACAGAGAGTCCCAGGTAACAATGCACTGTCACTGCCTCCAGGGCCAACAGAGACAGAGGAGAGCACATGCGCAGACACCACCCTCAAAGGGTGGGGATGCTCCTGTGTGGACTTAGGAGTGGAGAGAGGAATGCATGCACAAACAACACCAGTAGGTGGCCTTGAGGCCGCTTTGGGCGCGACTGGGCGGGAGCACAAGCATACCTATAAACTCCACAGAAAATGGGTGGGGCTAAGGTGTGTGCAATCTTCCTGGTTTCCCAGAAATGGAGGGAAGAATGATGATGGTGGATAGGTGCTCCTGTGCCTGTCTCCTGACACCTTCCATCTGATGGCACACAGGATCTGGTCTGTAGGACAGCCACGCATAGTGCAGTCCCAGCACCAGTCCTCCATGGAGAAAAGTCACGAATCAGGGAAACGTGGAGAGCCTATCCAGGGACGTGGTTTGCCTCTGGAAGGGGTTGCCCAGTGTAAAACTGGAAATTACCCAGGCCATGTCTGCTAAGAGCACAGCCTTTTACACCTTCTTCAGGCCTTTTAGTGCTGGGAATACCTATTGGGTAGATCAAAGTTAACCCCATGCTCTTACCTGGGCTCACAGGCACACCTAGCTGGGGTGGAGGAGGTGGTGGGTGTCTTCTTCGGAACTAGGCTGAGCACAACCACTGCACTTTTGGTTTCCTTGATTTTCTCTGTTCTCCATTCTCTAGTTTAGTTATCTTGGTTTTCATCTGTATAATTTTCTTTTTCTGTTTTGGGTTTAGTTGTTTTGTTTTGTTATGTTTTTCTACTTTCTTAAGGTGTAAAATTAAATTGTTGATCTGAGATTTTTTTCATTTAAGCTTTTACATCCCTAAATTTTCTTCTTAACACTGCATCACTGAAAGTTTCACCAAGGAGTCAAAGTCTGAGGCACATATCCAGACCACACAGCTTTATTTGCCTGTCATGGCTGAGCCTAAAACTGGCATCAGCTGTCTGCAGGTGTCTGTGGGGGTTTTTATAGGGGAAGTAATTGCAGGCATACATGAGCAGTTATAATTGCAGAATAGGTACTACTGCAGACATTTTCCGTTGACCTTTACAGTTCTGCTGCTGCTTGTCTCTATTAGGAAACCTGTGGTTAGGTGCTCATTACTTTTACCCAAGAGGATGTCTGGTGGCTTTTTTAGCAGGATGGAGGGTTGCCTCATTCCAGGTGCCCCTGGTGACCCCTAACATTCCAGCCTTTGTTTGCTATAATTGTTAAGGAAAGCGGCACTGTGTCTTTCTTCTGGAGCTACTTCTTGCTGTGATGGGACAGTGTCAGTGTTAGGGTGGAGGCTGGGTGTAGGGGGAACACCGGGCCAGGAGAACAGGCGGTGGTGATAGTCAGTGAGGAGCAGTATGTCTTTTACTGTATCATTGGTGAAGGCCTGAAGGCGGTCCTGGAGAAAGCGAGTTAAGAGGCATAACAGGCAGGGGCCGAATGCTAAGGTTAAAAACAGAAAGGTTATATGGGACATGGAGTATAGTTTGGGAGTTGAGTCAAGGGATTTGTAATAGATATGTATGATATTGGGGGGAAATGGGGCAGCGGGTTGGGGGAGGGGGTTGTCACTCCAAGGGGTTAAAAGTATAACTATTGCACTGTGTTGTACAGCTAAAACTAATTCTAAAAATGTGTATTTCATAATACAAAATAAATTTAAAAAAAACAGGAAGGTTAGAGGTCCAATTAAAGGGAGGAGCCAAGAGGTCCAGTTGGTGGTTGGCCAAGAGCTCTATTGGGTTTGTCTCCCAGATTTTTGTGCATGGTCCCTGAGTTTTTGTGCCACATTTCTGACTAAGACTGATTGAGATAAAAGAAACATTGTTCATCAAGGAACAGGCCAAGTCCTCCTTTTTCTGCAGTTAGGAGGTGTGATCCTCGCCTATTTTGGAGGGTGACTGCAACCAGGGAGTCATGTTGGTCCTAAAGAGTGACTAATGTATGGGCAATCTCATCAAGGCAGTTTTGGATGTCTTCTGATAAGGCCTGAAACTAAGAAAGGGAAGCTCCTAAGCCTCCTGCCCCAAGGCCCACTCCCTTGGTTACTCCTAGGGCAGCTAAAAGTGGGATCACCTGGACTGCCCACTTTTGTCTAACCTTTTGGATCCTTCAGATCAGGAAGGGGAGATTTGGGGGAGCCAGCCCGACATTGGGAGTGAGGTATACTAGGGTACAAGTCCCTGTCCAGTTGGTGGGTAGGTAGAGATAGGTGTTGGTCCCACACAGGAAGGAGGCTCCCATTTCGGGTAAGTAGGCAGATATGTGTATGGAAAAGAGGTGTAGAAGAGGATATCTTCCACTGGACTCTGGTTCAGTGCTCCAAATACTAAGGGAGAAAGAGAAAGAAGCATTTATCAGGGGGGATAGGTGGGTTGTGGAGGTCCTTTTGTACCTGAGTGGGGTGGGGGATATCCAAGGGGTAAAAGTAACTAAAGGATATGAGCAATTTAGGAAGGAAGCCTGCATTGATGGAGGCGCCGTGAACCATACTGGTTGTGTAAAGAGGCCATTAGCCCAGGGAGAGACCTGAGAGTCTTATTTTCTGGTTTTGCCAATCCTTGGGGTGGTGGATTGTAACAATGTGGTTGTATTGGTCCTGTGGAATCTGTCCAATAGGAACTTGGCCATTGGAGCTGGTAAAGCTGAGGGGAGCCTTAGAAATTAAGGGGGTGTCATGGGTAATCAGTCTATGAACTGGCAGAGTTGTCGGGGCCTAGTTTTGAGGATATTTATGTATGTTTAATACAGGAGGGAGGCCCGGTTGGCTGCTGCAGTGGGATAGTCACCAATGAGGGAATCAGCTCGCTCAAAAAAGGTGGCACCCTTCTGGGCTGTGAATACCAGTCGGGTAGTGAGGGCAGAGGTTGTGGCTAGAGGGATGGGCAGAGTGGTGTAGGCCAAAGAGGAGAGAGAGAGACATGCCCAGCAATTAGAGGCTAGGGAAGAATTGGCGAAGTACGTAGGGACTGAGTGAGACTGAGAGTCTGCTTTAGGTGGGTGGCCGTGAGGAGGGCTGGGAGAGGCTGTTCCCCACTTCCAGGAATCAGGGAGAGCCAAAGAATTATGAATCTGAATCAGAGGAAGGGAAGATGTGTGGGCCTTGTAGCTGAGTGACCTCCCCATAAAGGACTATTAGGTGACTGATTAAGTCCCATGGGTAATTAAATTCGCCCTGAAGATGTGCAATGAAGAGGTGTACAAAAACTTGGTGACAAAGGTCAAGGGGGACTAAAGGGTGAATGGGAAGTACTGCGGAGTTGATGACTCGGAGGTCCTGGACCAACCTATATGTTCCATTGGGTTTCCGTACTGGCAGGATGGGGGGATTGTAGGGAGAATGGGTTGGTCTTAGGAGGCCTTGGGCAAGGAGTCTGTCAATAATAAGTTTGAGTCCCTTTTGATGCGGAAGGGAAATGGGGTATTGTGGCTGGTTTGGAAATTTAGAGGGGCCGCAGAGCTGAATCCTTATGGGAGGATGGTGTTTGGCAACAGGAGTTAAGGTATCCCAAACGATGGGGTTGACCTCTGAAGGGGGCAGGGGAGGTTGGAGGGGAGATGAGGAGAGGGTGGGAGCGAGAAGGAGGACTAAGACTGGCTCTGGGTTTGGGAGATGGAAGGAGAGTGAGGCCTTAAACTTGGAAAGGAGGTCCCTTCCTAGTATAGGAGTGGGACATCGAGGAAGGATCAGGAAGGAGTGTGAAAATAGAATGTGAAAAAGGGTGCGTGACAGTAAGGGGCTTGAGAGAGGCTGAGATATTAGGCTGTCAATGCCCACAACAGAAACCTGGGAGGGGCGTGTGGGGCCCGAAAATTCAGGATGGAAAAGGTGACCCCTGTATCTATCAAAATGGAGATCGGCTTACCTGCCATTAGAAGCGTTACCCTGGGCTCCGAGGTGGTGATGGGAGATGGGGCCAGGGGCCCTGGGCACCGTCAGTCTTCACCGGAGAGGCCGAGTAAGCTCGGCAGGGCGAAATGAGACTCGTTGTCCGCAGGGGGAAAGGAAGCACCTCTTCTCTGGGAAGGACTGTCAACCTTCCAATGTCCCCTGCTTCCGCAGGAGGGTCAAGGCCCTGGGAGGGGCCGTGGACTGGGGCTAGTTCGTGACCAGTGGCCTTCTTTGCCGCATTTGAAACACGGTCCGGGGTGGGGTGGGGGGGAGAGCCTTCTGTGAGCCCCTTGGTGACAGACTTTGTGCCCTGTTAGGAGCTCCCTTTCGGTTGGAGCCCCTGATAGCCGCCGCCAGCAGCTGGTATTTTGCTCATCTCGGTGGGCCTTTGGTAGTTTTTCCTGTTTCTCCCAATTGTTAAAAACCTTGAAGGCCAGAGCTAAAAGGTCCTGTTGGGGGGGTTTGAGAGCCCTCCTCAGCCTTCTTGAGTTTTTTTCGGATATCTGGGGCAGATTATGAGATATTTGAATTCCTTAATGTAGGTGTCGGGGTCAGAGAAGAAGGACCCCAGTCGTTTGTCTATCTGAGAGAGATCAGACAGGGAAAATGGGACGTGGATCCTAATGATTCCCTCAGCCCCAGCAACCTCCTTCAAGGGAAGAAGGGGAGCCGGGTGTGCCTGAGACCAAGTAATTGTCTTAAGGGAGGAGGGCCTTGCTTGCCAATGCATTTACCTTTTAAGAATGGGACATATGTGATCACAAAAGACTTATCCAGGGTCTGCCGAGTGGCGCATTGGTTAAGAGCTGGCTTGGGACGCCAGAGGGCCCCGGTTCAGATCCCACATATGAGGGCCAGTGACACTGCCCTCTACAGGTAAGATGCTGAACAACAGCTCAACCTGGAGCTGGGCTGCCGTGATTCGCCGATGACCTCGTAGGCTGCAGCCCCTGCTGCAGTGGGTTGCCATGGGCTACCGTGTATAGCCAGCAGCCAGCGTGGGTGGCTAGCAGCCACCATGAGCGGCTGTCCAGAAGCCGGCGACTGATCTGCCTCATCTGGGAAGAGTGCAATGATGGTGCCAACTTGGGCCAGTGAAGCAATGTCCTCCACAACTAGACTGAAGAACAAAAGGACAGCAATTTGTCTGTTCCCCTTCCTCCAATTCCTCAATGCTGTTCCCATCCCCCAATTCCCCAATAAAAATCTTAAAAAAAAAGACTTATCCACACTTATAATGTATAATGATTTAAACCACCGAAAATACACTCTCATTGAATTAAGAACAATTCAAATCAAGCAAGAATCTGGTCTACAATTTTGATTGATAAATCCATGAATATCATCACTTGAAGTGCAGAACTATGCTCTATTAACTTTCTCGGGGTGAAAATGTATGAACAAAAAGCACTGAAAATCTTCATTTTATCAGTATGAATTTTCTTTGTAAAACAGTCATGCTTCTTACACATACGAGTATATACACACACTTTGATACAACTTGCTTTCATAGTACCAGAATGAAAATGATCTTTTCCAATAGGGTGAAGTGTAAGCAGACAACTTTGAAAAATATGCTTGACTTCACCTAGGGTATTTACAAAATTTCAGTTAAGAAAATTCATATTTATTTTAAAAATATGATGCCATTAAACCATTACTTTTAAAACTTCCAAATTGAGAAGTTTCTCTAAGAGCAGCAATGGCATTAATAAGTGTCACCAGAAATAAAAAATTGCAGATTGCTTTAATGAGCTGGCTGCCATCAGTAGTAAGTAGAATATGAATCATTTTGTATTTGTTTCTTATATGAAGTTAACTGGAAACCCTTGGGATCCAACTTAAAACTTTGTTGATAGATTTCATTACGCTTACTGAAGTCTCTACTCTGGATTTATAATGCCTGACAAACAGGTTGGTTTTTGGTTTTTTTCCCTCCATTTCAATTGTAATGTAAATGTGGGATAGTTAAGACAAGGCATAAGGAGAATGTGGATAACTATATATGCTAAAATTAATAATGTAAAATCAGGGAACAGGTTTTTCATATCACTAGCCATAGTTGTTCTTATTCTTTTCAACTTTACTCCGATGGAGCTGAGGAGCATATTGCCAAGAAAAGATAATTTCTGGGTAGAATTAAATATGATGAATTCTAGTGGTTGACAAATGGCTGTGGTTTTTATACTGTTTCCTTTATAGGTGGAGATTTGATAGTTTGACCCTTTTCAGGAAACCTCATTTACCCATTTCCAGTTACAAAAGAGGTTTTCTAACATCAAAAACTTGGGCAAGTGTGTCAACTGCTCTTCTAAGAGCTCACTACTTTCACAAGCACAGAGTTGACGTCATGCCTGCGGACACACTCTCTGTCTTTGTCTATCTTGATCTCTTTTGTTTCTCTCTCTGTTTCTGTGTTTCTCATTTACTCTGTTTCTCTCTCTCTCTCTTTCTGACTGTAGGCACTCCATCTCTCTGTTTCTCTGTTTTTATCTCTCTATCTCTGTTTCTCACTATCCCTCTCTCTGTCTCTGCCTCTATCTCTCTCCCTTTCTCTGCCTCTCTACCCTCTTCACCTTCCACTTGTAGCTGTTTGAATCCTGTGATCTGATCACTTACTGATTTAGGCTGTGCAAACAGCAAAGAAAGATGAACAAAGAGTGGGAACAAGATCTAATAAAGTCATTTACATAAAAGGCAGCAAGGAACTAACAAAAAAGGGGGGAATTTTAAGGTGAGACAAAAAAGGAAGCACTGGAAGTATGAGTTAATGGTGAAATGAAAGATGTGAAGGCATAGGGCGCTTAATTGCATCAATGCAGACCCCAGGCTCCATGTCTTAATTTTTATGTCCCTATAAATATTCTCATAGAGTCTTTGTTTTGATTTTCTGTATTTAGTGGCGTGCTGCTTTGTTAATAATAGCTGACATTTCTGTGTGTGTGGTGGGCAATGTAGTCTACACATTATATAACCATCCTGTATCTTCCATTTTAACTCAGGCTGGTAAATTTAATTGAAGATTTTGAAAAAGAACCTGAGGTTTATCACTGCAGTATGTCCATGTGTGAGAGGTTACCTGTAAGGCAATTCTATACTGCCCTTAAAATGGTCAAAAGGCTTCTCTTTGAAACAAGTGAATTATTCTAAGATCACTATTAGTAGTTTGGAAGTTCAATTGTTTGCAGGATTAATTCTATTATTCTTGCTAATATTGAGGTGGTAAAAATAGTCAAAATAATTACATTTTGTATTTTAGTGTATTTTTATGACATGATAATTTATTTCCCTTAGATACAAGGAATGAAAAAGAAATCAACTATTTGTCTTGCTTGATGTAAATTATAGTATCATTTCTGATTTTTGTTGCAGTGAAAGGAGAATAAAATCATTTCAACCATCATATTTTCTACTTGTGATGTTGAGCAAGTCACTTTATTTTACATAACCTCTACCATTGGTTTAGAAAATGGATAATAATATTTTACTAGTCACATGTAGATGTGTGTTGTGCAGTGCATGTGACACAATGAGTAGACTGGGTGAAATTCTCATGTTAAAACCAGAAATACTTAAATTTATCAAAATGGGTAATTGCAGTATATAGACTTATTTAGAGATGTTCTTATTCTTTTGAATCAAATATTTGTTCAATGAAATGTTACAAATAATTGTTATTCCAACTTAAGAAACATTTATTTTCAGCAATTGATGTTGAAAGGGAATCCATTTAATCCCATAATTTTCAATTAAGAACATTTTTATTTCTCCTTCCTGCCATTGTAACAGGCAAATTTCAATGGTCAAAATGGGACATAAGAATCCCAGCACCATTGCCAGGCTGGTCCTGGTAGGATTCTCCAGTCACCCTAAACTGAGACTCCACTCTTCTTCCTCTTCTCTCCAGTTTACATGACGGACTGATTTGGAAATACATCAGTATCACTGTAGTCATTCTGCGTTTGTCTCCAGACATCAATGTACTTCTTCCTCTGTCATCTGTCTTTTCTCAATGTATTTTTCAGTACACTTGTGGTCCAAGATGCTTGGAACTTTCTTGCAAGCAGGAAAGTTGTATCTTACAACTTCTGCTTGCCCAGACCTCTATCACTTTATTCCTGGATGACACTGTGTGTTCTCCTTGAAGTAATGGCTCTGGATTGTTGTGTGGCCATTTGTTACCCCTGAGGTACCTGCTCATCATGAACGGGCCAGTGTGGGGCACAGGCTCTTCAGGCCTGGCCCCCGACTTTTTCCTGCTTGATAGTTCCTCTACTTCACGAGTCTCCCCTCTGGGGTCTGTGCATGGTTGACGATACTTTCTGTGAGTTGCCCATTCTCCTGTACCTGCTCAGTGCTCTCCATACCTGCAGGTACTCTGATGGTCATAAGAGGGTCTGGGACCATGTCATTCCCCGTCTTCATTATTCTCTCCCACTTTCACATCCCGGTGGCTGTGATGAAAACAGACTTAGTTGAGGGCAGGAAGAAAGCCTTCTCTGCATGTGCTTCCCATCTGATTTGGGGACCATATATCATTGGACAGGCTTGATCAGGTACATGGTGCTCAAGTCCCCCTACTCAGCAGAGGGGACAAGTATCCTCTACTTCTGTGCAGTCTCGGCCCTATGCTGAGCCCCTGTGTTGGCCGCCCAATGAACCAGGAAGTGAACAGGGCTACGAGAATGGTCATGAGGTGATACAAAAATGCCAAGAAATCCCATACTAGACTCTTTAGGAATTAAAGACAATGTTTGATTTTTACCTCTGTTTGCATCCAAATACTATGACACTAAGCTCCACCTCAAAAATTTGGATTTGGTAGGCTGCATTGACTCCATTTTAGTGACTTTTCTCAAAAGTAACACTATCACTGTGGTGACCCAAAATGCTGTCATCACTCACAAATGACACCGTGGCATCAGGCTCTGCTCACATAACCGCCGCTCACATGAGAGAGCATCCTGACCAAACAGTTTGAAAGGAAAACACCGTGTATGGACTCAAAAAGCCTGAAAAAAAATCCTAACTCCACCCAAAGTATACAAACACTGGCCCATTTCCATCACCTTGTGTTGCCTTATAGCTTCATCCTTGACCACCCCCCCACACCCCAACCCCTGACCTAATGAGGTCACAAGGAAGTGTCTCGGAACACTGAGACCCAGTGGAATGGTATCGGTAAAGCTTCCTCAAGGGAGTGTCTTGGAATGCTGAGACCCAACGGATGATGTTGGTTATCTCCCTTATTTAATGGTCATGGTACAGCTGCACCATCCTGGGGGTGTGTATGGGAGTATGAAGGCATAGCAGGTGTTGGAATACAATGGGGCTGGTTGATGGAAATTAGCCATAAGGCACTTATCACATGGACTTTAGAAAAAATAAGTTTCACTTCTGTGAAGTTTCTTAATAAAAGCTACACATTGGTTCGATTCTGGGCTCAGTCCCAGAAAGACTGGAGCCCCGTGGCCCCACTTTAACTCTATCCTTGACTCTTGTGTTTCTTTAACCCTGCGCCACCCCTCCAACTCCCCATGCTGTTCAGGACGTGGTAACCTTGGAGTCCATGGCCAGACTATTCTTAGTTCATCCCAAAACAGCCCTTCTGCTGTTTCTGATGTGTCTTCCTCTCCAGACTCAGTCAGCAGTGAGGCAAGACTTCTGTGGGACTTTGGTCACGTGACTCTGAAGCCAATGTATAGACAGTAAAATGAGTGTTGTTCTGTTAATGATTAAAATTTACCACATATTTAGTGAAATGACTTTTAAATAGCATAAGATAAATCAGGTGTGAAACAGTATGTAGCTTTGCATCAATACTAACCTTGACTAAAAGTCTTTTTTAATTTTTTTTCAGAAAGGCCTTGCAGCCTCTTGCCCCCGTCTTTTAATTTCATGTTGAATGGTTAGCTACCTCTAAATGAAAACTTCCTGAGAACATAAATTTTCTCTATTGAGTACAGGTTTCATTTTTACTCTTCTGGCTTCATGCAATAAACACAAAATATATCAGTTTAATTTACTGAATTATAATCTCTGCTAAAACTTTTGGAAAACAATCTGTCTTTGACTAATTTTTCCACCTCATCCTGTAAATATCTGATTAATTCATTCTTATTTTTGGTTAGACCAAATTTTGCTCTCACATCAAAAATAAATTTTACACTAGCTATTGATGCTATGTCAATATAGGTAATTTAATCAATTTTGCAAACAGCAGGTCTATTATTCAAAACCATAGGCAAACAAATAAATGGACAAGGAAGTGCAATTATGGGAAGACTTGTGAGGGAATTCAGTTTCCCTCAAGATTAATTATGAGAATCCTCTTGTTCAAGTAACAACAGCATGGGCCTCCTAGAGGCCTTCATAAGATCATGGTAGGGAAAGGAGTTTCTTCTTTTTGCCTCAGACATTGTCTCACACAAATGGAGACAACTTTTAGAGGTTTAAACAAGATGCAGGATGTCTAAACACATTTAGTTTGACCATTTAAAATGAAATGACTGATTAAATAAATTAAGTAAAGTATAGACCCACAAGTTCTTTCTCTGTAGTTTACAAAAAGAGCAGACCTGTAGGGTGTGTGTGCATGTGTGTGTGTGTGTGTGTGTGTGTGTGTGTGTGTGTGTTAAAGATGTGGGCTTAGTAATTAACTGTTTCTTGTGCGTTCTAATCACATGAAAATTTAACACATTGCTGAATACTTGGAGGCCACATAAATTTTGGTCTCTAAGTAATGTTCTCAATCCCAGGAAAACAATGATGTTTACTCAGGAAAATGTATTTATTATATTTCTTCTGTTTTTCTTTTTCTGCTCCCACTTTGAATTTCCTTTGGTTTCACTTGAAAGTGGCATTGCTAACACTCTTCTACTCAGCTCTACACTAGGATATCCTTCCTCTTGAATGCTATTCCCTTATTGGATTTGTTTCTCTAATTAATATCACAGAGTGTAAATAATATATGCTCTAAAAACTTCAACATTCCTCTGCATTGTGCATCCTCTAAAGGCATATATGCACCCAATTAGTAGCACATTTAAAGTCTCTACTAATATTTAGATAGATAGATAGATATAAGTATATATTATATATGTCTATATATACATATACTATATATGTTTGTTTGTTTGTTTATGTTAATGAATGGCTCATGTGATTATGGAGGCTTGCAAGTCAGTCCCAAATCTGCAGGTGGGTCAGCTGCCTGGAGACTTAAGAAAAACCAATGCTGTAGTTGATCTCTGAAGGCCTTCTGCTGGCTGAATTCCATCTTATTCAGGAGAGGTCAACCTTTAGCTATATTCAAGCCTTCAGATGGTTGAATAAGGTCCATCCACATTATGGAAGAAAATCTGCTTTTCTCAAAGTCCACTGATTTTAACATTAATCTCATCCAAAACACCCTCACAGCAACATTCTGAATACTTTTTGACCACATTTCTGGGTGCCATGGACTAGCCAAGTTAACACAAAATTAACCACATAATTTCCTTTTCACATTTTTCATTGCTGGTATACAGTAGCACAGCCAATTTTTAGGTGTTAATCTTATACCATACATATTTGTTGAATTCATTTATTAGGTCTAATAGTTTTTATGTATTCCTTGCATACATACATGTATTAGTTGTAACCTATATAGACACATTGTTGTCACCCAGAGTCTATTGTTTACATTGGGGTTCACCCTTGGTGTTGTACATTCTGTAGTTTTTGACAAATGTATAATGACATGAAATCTACATTAT
The DNA here is from genome assembly GCF_001890085.2 of Hipposideros armiger. Classification (NCBI taxonomy): domain Eukaryota; kingdom Metazoa; phylum Chordata; class Mammalia; order Chiroptera; family Hipposideridae; genus Hipposideros; species Hipposideros armiger. Next base: position 143,230 of record NW_017732711.1, on the reverse strand, counting down.
GGTATCATGGAGAATGATTTCACTGCCCCAAATCCTCTGTCTTCTACCTATTCATAGCTCCCTCCTCCCAACCCCTGGAAACCATGGATCTTTCTACTGTCCCCATGATTTTGTCTGTTCCAGAATGTCATACAGTTGGAATCCTACAGTCTTATCGTGTTGGTTTCTTTCACTTATTGTAGTAATATGCATTTAAGCTTCCTGCATGTCTTTTCTTTGCTTGATAGCTCATTTCTTTTTAGCACAGAGTAATATTCCATCATCTGGATGTATTAGTTTATCCATTACCTACTGAAGGACATCTTGGTTGCTTCCAATTTTTGGCAATTATGAATAAAGTAGCTAAAAATATCCATGTGCAGGATTTTACATGAACATAATTTTTCAATTCTTTTGAGTACCAAAAAAAAATGATTACTGGAACATACAGTAAAATTATCTTTAGTTGCATGAGAAATTGCCAAACTGTCTTCCAGAGTGGCTGTACCATTTTGAATTCCCACAAGCAATAAATGAGAATTCTTGTTTCCTCACACCCTCACCAGCATTTGGTGTTGTCAGTGTTTTGGATTTTAATCATTCTTTTTTTTAATTAAAATTTATTGGGGTGACAATAGTTAGTAAAATTACATAGGTTTCAAGTGTATTATTCTGTAATACATCATTCTAATAGGTGTATAATGGTACCTCATTGTTATTTTAATTTGCAAACAATTCCCTAATGACATATGACTTAGAGCATCTTTTCACATGTTTATTTGCCATCTGTACATCTTCTCCAGTGAGACTTCTGTTTGGGACTTTTGTCCACTTTTAATCAAGTTGTTCACTCTCTTATTGTTGGGTTTTAAGATTTATTGATATATTTTGGATAACAGTCCTGTGTCAGGTTAGTCTTTTGCCAGTATTTTCTCCAAGATGGTGGCTTCTCTTCTGTTTCACTTTAGAGTGTCATTTGTAGAGCAGAAAATTTTAATTTCAATGGACTCCAGTTCATCAATTATTTCTTTCAGGATTGTTTCTTAGTTTGTTATGTCTAAAAAGTCATTGCCATATGCAAGCTGCCATAGGTTTCCCCCTATTGTTATTTTCTTGGAGTTTTAATATTTTGCATTTTAAATATAAGTTTAGGATTCATTTTGAGTTAAGTTTCAAAGGGTGTAAGGTCTGTGTCTGAATTAATTTTTTTACATGTGGATGTTCAATTGTTCCAGTACCACTTGTTGAAAAGGCTATCTTTTAAAAAAATTTATTTAAGTGTAGTTGGTATACTATCTTATATTGGTTATATTAGTTTCAAGTGTACAATATAGTGATTCAACATTTTTATATCCTACAATGTGATCATCCTATTAATTCGAGTAATCATCTGTCTCTGTGTGAACTTATTATAATATTATTGACTATATTCCCATTCCCCTTTTTACCCATTCCCCCACCCCCTTCCTTCTGTTAACTATCCTGTTAGTCGCTGTTTCTGAGCCTGTTTTTTTTGCTCCATTGCATTGCCTTTACCCATTTTTCAAAGTTCAGTTGACTGTGTCCATGTGGGTCTATTTCTGGGCTCTCTATTCTGTTCCATTGATGTGTTTGTCTGTGATTTCACCAACACCACACTGTCTTGATTACTGTAGCTTTATAGCAAATCTTGAAGTCAGTCCTCCAACTTTGTTTTGCCTGACTATTATGTTGACCATTCTATGTCTTTTGTTTCTCCATATAATCCTTAGAAACAGTGTTGCTATCCACAGGATAACTTGCTGGGATTTTTATTGGGATTGCATTGATTCTATAGATCAGGTTGGGAAAAACTGCATCTTGACTATATTGAGTTTCCCTGTTCAGGAGCATACAATACAATAGTCAAATGACAAAAAGCATGTCACCTCGGGGTGGAGAGAAGCAAAAGGATCCCAGAAATGCCAACTCTTCAGGCTCAGTGTCAAGACTCATGGAAACTTCTCCATATGAAGATACTAAATAGTTTTCATCTTTTACCCATTTTTATTTGGATGTTCTATTTTTACACATAGCTATAATTAGTCTCTCTGAGTTAGAGAATCATAACAATGATCCAGGAGAAATGAGGAAAGGTTTCTCCTCGCCCTAAGTGAGGAGAAGGGATGGGTTAAAAATGTATTATAGATACAGATGCAATAAGCCTGTGGAATAATTCTGTGGGAGATGAGATACACCACAGAAAAGACAAGATGTCCAGAAAGCACATGCTGAAGCCTTTATGTGTGCTAAAGTGTACACAACTCTTTGCAGTGATGCCAGAGAAAAAAGGAGAAGGGGGCAGTTCTTATATCTTAGCAGAAAGGAATTCCAGGCAGGACATACGGAGAGTCACATGAACAAAGTCAAGCAAGCAGTGGATTTATTAAAGTAAAGAAAAAGTGCACTCTCAAATAATGGGAGTGGGCAGGCCAGGAGGAGGGCAACTGCCCCAAAGAACAAAGAAGTTCAGAATTTTATTTGAATGAGTGTGTGAAATATTCAAGTTTTAGGAATGGTGTTGGAGATTTTTCCCTGCCTGCAATGCTAATAGTGTTATAATCCATTACAATTAGCTGTAGCTGCACCTTTTCTTAAGAATGGAATTGTAATAGATATGTATGATATCAGGGAGTGGGGAGGTGCAGTGAATTGGGGGAGAAGGCTATCACTATGTGAGGGGTGAAAAGTATAACTATTGCATTGTTTTGTACACCTGAAACTAAAACAAAAACAAAAACAAAAAACACATAAAAACAAAAAAAGAATGATCTCTCCTCCTTCCTTTGTTTCCCCACACGTTCTCCTTTCCTCCTTCCCCTCAATCTCCCTACAGCCCTGTTCTTTCTTCCTGCCTTAACAGCAGGACAGTTTCCTGGTCTTTGCAATTTTCATCACAGCCTTAAAGAAAGGAAATAAAAAATGGCTTGTTGTCTCAATTTGATTGGAGCTGAAAGTGACCAAGAAATGTTCTTTCTAACTACAAACCAAAGGACATTTTTAAAATAAAGTGTTTACCATCAAATATAATAATGGTGTGTTATTTACAAAGCAATTTTAAAGGGCTTTGTGTCACTCTAAATTTCCTTTTCCTCATCAAATATTGTGTACCTCAGTGTTCCATCAATGATGGTAACTCTTGTTACTATTATGTATGTGACAACTGTGTTACCCAGAAAACCTTCTCTATCTGACTCTTTCCCAAGACTGTCTCTACCTGCTCTTCAGCAAACCTCACCATGGTGTTTAAGGCATGTCCTCATCATTCCCGTAGTTCCTGGTCCCTGTGGGGAGCCAGAGCTGATCACAAGTGCCTCTTACTATGACAAAAAGTAAAAATGCTACAGTATCTAATTAAATTAATTCCTTTCAATTTTCATACTATGTTTATACAAAAATTAGGACATCCTGGGTTGGGCAAACAGCAGACTTCTGCCTACAAAATGGTGAGAGATCACATATAAATACAGTCTGAAAGAGGAGAGATCTGAGTGTGTTGTGTTTGTTGAGTGAGTAAAAGCTGCTGAATGAGATGGCAGTGGGGATGGGTGACTCTGAGTGAAATACAAAATATCTGCCTCCAGATCCCGGCACACACACTTGGTGTGAGTTCCACATAGTGACAGAGCTCTATCTATATCTTTCCTACCACTGTCAGATTTGGAGGCACAGAAAGTTTTTTTTCAACTGTTCTTCAAAATGGAGGAAAGTGAAATTTTCCATTGACAAATATGGCAGAGGCTGCAAGACAATTGGTCAATCAAAAGGAGCACCATGGGCTGGCATGGGGCTGGCGGTCCCTCGTCCCTCTTCGCATGTCTGCCTGTTCTTCATCCATATCTAGTAATTTTTGCCTCCTGGGAAACCATTTTTCTCACATGATGGATTTCAGGGTAATTGAGCTTCAGGAAAACATTTATAAGAGTGTGATCACAAAAAGGTTTCAGGATCTGGCTGGAGCCATTGGGATTAAGGTCACATTATGTTTGCCAGAAACAGAAACAAACAGTAACTTATGTTATGGAACAGCAGGCACATCGGTGCTGATAACATAGAAGAGGGTTGGTTTTATACTGTTGTTGTTTTTTTTTTAGCTGAGCCATCCTGCCACCTGTTGGCAGCTCAGCGGTGGCTCAGCTTGGGCTGGACATCGAACCGCTGTTGCTCAGAGCTCAAACTCTTGAGCAAGCTCTTAACCAACTGAGTTTCATACTGTTTTGTTTTACATTTGGTATGTGTGTGTGGACAGGCATTTTATGGAAGATGGTTTTCAATGATCAGAAAGTGTTTTTAATGAACTATATTCAAGTTAAATATACACAAATTTGGAGATATTCTTTGAGGCATAAACTATAAACATAAAAGTGGAAAGAGAAAGCTTATAAATGGGACAGAAAATAAATTTTGATCCTCATATCCAATTAGTTAAAAATATGAATTGGATAAAAGATTAGATGTCCAACAGAGAATTTCGGTTCACATTCCATTCCATTTAGTTTCCTTATCTTTTTAATAAGACCCATGTTACTTGGTGGTTAAGAAGAAATGTGAATAAGGCCTATTTTCCATCATTTTTTTATGAAAATGGATTGTTTTCCCTATTAGCATGACAACTGAATGTAAACTTCCCTTTTCTTTACCATGATGAAATTGTCAGTAAGGTGGTATATTTAACAAAATATTTGTTTATATCACAGTGCATTGTTATTTTTCATCTTGTACACTTAAAAGGCAGATCACCACATGGTTCAATTTTTTCTACAACCAGAAAAATGATGTATCATTTTGTTCTACTGGCAAAGCATGCAATTGTGGGAATTTATTCACAGAAGTAGGGGTGGGCCTCACCAAAAAATTCATACAATTTTCCTGCTCCATGGTGTGACAAAAACATTTCACATTTCTGAAATGATTCTTTAAAAATATGATACATCTAGTTTTTGAACAACTGAGACTAAAATGGGTAATCAATAGCACATGTAGTACCAGTCCTTTTAACACCATCACAGTAGCCTAGAAACCCTAAAAGGAATCAAGAATCAAATTCTGTTTAATTTAAAACACGTTGCATCCACCTCAGTAGAAGGCAGGGCCTCTGAGATACTCACCTGACACCTCCCACTGGAGACTGGAGTGACTGCTGTACAGAACAGGATGGCCTGAGCCCAGGGGAGGTCTTGGGAAGCTCGGATAGGCTGGCCAATCACAGTTGAATCCTGCCTTTGGAGCTCATCTTCCTGGTTCAGTGATCACTTCTGTGTGAATAGAAACTCTCTCAAGTGGAATTACTTCACATCACCCTCCCCTGCATTTTATCGTAGGTCTGTGGACGTGACTAACTCCTCTCTCTTTAATGCTGGGCCCTGAATATTGTTTTCCCACCCCCTTTTTAAAAATGTATTTATGGTTCATGCTAGGGAAGTACACAACCCATTCTCCCCTCATTGAGATGGTTCGCTAAGACACTGGCCACTCCTTCTCATTCATTTTAAAAAAAAAAAGATAGAATCATGACTTCCCTTTCTGGAATTCCTGCCCACAGCCAGGTGACCAATCCATCTTTCTTCTCATGACCTGTTTTATCTCACTTAAATTACTATTTCAAGCCACTAAACTTCTACATATCACTTCCTGCCCATCCACATAACACAAATCATCCTATTACACCAGCATTTTTAAAAACTCTGGACTATTAGTTATTGTTTGCTTCATGGCCCTCCTGTGTATTGAGTTTCCTTCTTGACAATCGGAGACTCTGAAGTCCATTGTTTCTTTGCCTATATCTTCAACTCTATCCACAGAGCTAATCCTCAACCCAAAATGAATGCTGTCTTGCAGCAGGAGACTGAGCCCAAACAGGTGAGTGCACAGACAGGCAGCTCAGTGTCACAACCAATCAGTGCTTTCCTACTTCAACTAGGAGCTCATTTTTTTCTCCCAAATCTACATATCTGTCTTCAGTCAGCTCTCAATCTCATTTTACAAAATGAGTCTGGAATGCCTTTGCCACTTTCTTCAAAATTCAACCTACATTCTCCATAGTAAATAAAAGCTATTGACCTTGTCTCAATAACATAAACCACATAAGTCCTCAGATGAGAATTTGTACGTGTCCTAATCTATTTATTTGAACCCTCATCAGACTGCAATGATCTTTTCACAGTAAATAAAATGCTTCCCCTGCTGGATGCTGATATTGAAGATTTGTCCCTCAGATTCTGTCCTTTTCGACATTGGGCTTTCAGTTACTACTTTTTATATTCATTCCTCAAATTTTTGGTCATGAATCCACCTTTACTTTAAGTATTTAAACTTACTCAGATGCTAAAATCTTACATCTTACAATAACACAGTGACCCCTTCAATAGAGGCATTTATTTATATCTCACCCTTCACAATTGCATTTCTCAGGATAATTGTCTGCATAAATACAGTTGCTTCTATTTCTTTACAAACCATTGCCTCCCCCACTTTCACCAGTCTGGTGAGCACCCTTCCCAGTCTAAAGACACACCTTTTCCAGGAACAACAGTAACCTCTGTGTTAGAACATTGATGATAATCCTCACTACCCATGCTCACAGCCTCTTCCTTCCAGAATACTCTCTTCCTTTAGAAGGGTCTGTACATGCACATCACCAATCAGTGTTACCACCTCTGTGTTTTTTCCTTCTTAATCCCTTTTCAAGGTTTTCTTCTTTACTTAAAATTTATGTTTTGAAATTCCTCTATGATCTAGCCTCTCTCTCTCTCTCTCTCTCTCTCTCTCTCTCTCTCTCTCTCTCTTCCTCCCTCCCTCCCTCCTTCCCTTGCCCCCCCCTCTGGTTTACACCTTCTCCCTCAGAAACCTTATAATCTTATTTACTCCCATATTTTAAAATATTACCTGTATGTTGAAAATTTCCAAATTTTTAACTCTCAATCAGGTTACTCCACTGAACCCCAGATCTGCACATCCAAACGTCCATCTGGCATCATTCTGTAAAGCCCCTATGTGTGGGTCAACAATATTTTTCTCCTCATATGCGGAGATAGGCACCTAATACATTTAAAATTAGAAAGGTGCTTTTGGTAATATTACTTAAGTCTGGCTAAATATAAGGCACAATCAATATTCTGATGAGAGATGAACATTTGCAAGGTAAGATATTTGATTGCTTTTTGACGTGCCACCCAACAGTTCAGACCAATGATGCTTTCCTCTCTACATCACCCATTTCTTGTTCTATCTCAGATTCCAACGCATCACTTTCCTTTCCTTCTACCCAGTGGCACTTGAAACAGACGGATCTGATAAGGACTATAACAGCCCTCAAAGGTCAAGTCCCAGAAGGAAGAGGAAGCACAAGGGCTGGAGGAAGGAGAGCCAAGGACATGTAGTGAGAAGAAATTACAGGAGCTAAAGGGCCAAATGTGGAACATTTTGCAAGTCTGTGAAGAGACTAGCAACTGCCCCTCTGCATGAGAATGAGTGAGTCCAGAATTTTCGCTCCAACCTAGCCATCTGTGAGGCCTTTGTAATGATGGGTTAATTACATCATCAAACCTAGAACAAGCCAGTGTCCTCTCCCAGGTGGGCTACTGATTGGACTCCAGCAACTCTTGCTTTTTTTCAGTCTTTTCTCTAAAAGCAGTGAGATTTGCAAATGAAAAATATGTCATGTCATTTCCTAATTGATACCCTTTGATAATCAATTATTTCTCTTAGTGAAAAACAAAACAAAAACAAAAAAACAAGAAAAACCCCAACAGGGCTTTTAATGACCTTCGTGTACTAGCCCTTGTATTTCTCTCTGGCCTCATCTTCCTCCATTCCCAGGTTTCCCCAGCTTCTCCTGCCATTCATGCCATGCTCTCTGCCTGGACCACTATTTCTATTTTTATTGTCATCATTCTCAACATATGAGTTAAGCACTACATAAATATAGAAAACGTTCCTAGCCCTCTATGTTGATTCAGACCTTACCATTCTATGTTCATGCACCAGCTTACACTTTACTGTTTGATAGCAGTCTTCACAAATATAAATACAGCAATCATTCCTGTGATGATTCAATACATATTTCTCTCCACTTCAAAACTAAAGGTTCCACCACAATAATGTCTTCCTTGAACATTTCCATATCATTGTCCCCCCAGGCAACCCAGACTGAAGCAAAGGGGCCGGCATACAACAGGGGATTGAAATATTTGTGGAACTAATTAATGGAATAATGAGCAGGATTAGAAGAGTTATACTAAATATTGTATTAAATTGTATTGTAAGAAAATATGAAAATGATTTAAACCTTTTAATGTATAACTTTTGATTCCCAGGACTCACAAAAGCATATAACACTGGATTTTTCTCTCCCTTCCCTTCTCACCCCTTCCTCCTCTCTTCCTCCTTTCCTGTTTCTTTCCTTCCCTTCCCTTATCACCTCTTCCCTTCCTTTTTTCCTTCCTTCCTTCCTTCCTTCCTTCCTCCCCTCCCTGTCTCCCTCCCTCCCTCTTTCCCTCCCTTTCTCTCTCTCTCTTTCTCTCTCTCTCTCTCCATCTTTCATTCTTTTTTAAATGTCTTTCTCCTTCTCCCTCACTTATACCCCTTCCCTTGTCCTTCCCTCCTTCCTTCTCTAGAATTTTATTAAACAAAAAGCATTAAAAAGTCTAAGTTACTATAGACAAATCTTTGGCACTTCAAAAACCCTTCTTTGTTCTTTCTTGTCACTAGGAGATAATTTAGATCAACCCACATTTTGTTTATTTTTTTTCTTTTCTTTTCATTCATGTATTCCACAGATATTTGACAAGCACCAGTAGCACGAGGATGGAGTCTACATGGGCAGTCTCCTAACAGTACTTTTAAAATGTGTAACTTTCCATATATAGGCTTTATGAACTCAAGAGAAATTAAATCCTATTGTAGAAGGTAACATGTATGTGATCATCATGCCCTGGAAGTATACAATCAGATTCCCATTAGAAGGTGAAAGTTTCTAAGAATAAAATTGCCCCCAAAATTGAGTGATAGAGGCAATTTATCTTCTGAGCAATTATTGGCAAGGGGTCATGAAGAAGCTGTTTTATTATGGCTTGTGGAATTCAATGTCGTGCCAATTATGGCATTCAGGTTTGGAGGCTCTGATCCTACCAGTCACTTGCCCCAGAACTTAATTCTCTGTGTGTCCTATGGTTTTCCTTACCTAACTAAAAAACGTCCATTCACTCTTACGCCATAGATACCACACTTTCTTCTCATTACTTTTGTAACAGCCTCTTTGAAATCTTTGTTCCTCAGGCTGTAGATAACCGGGTTCAATAGTGGAGTGATCACAGTGTAGAAGACAGAAATTATCTTGCTGACTTCAGGTGATAGGTAGGCATTGGGGCGAACATACATAGAAATCATGGTCCCATAGTAGATAGTGACAACAGCCAAATGGGAGCCGCATGTGGAAAAAGTCTTCATCCGGCCAGAGGCTGAAGGAATTCTCAATATGGAGGACACAATGAAAACATAGGACATGAGTGTAAGAAAAAAGCAAATGCACAGCACAGCAATTGACAGAATAAAGATGATCATCTTGGTGATATAAACGCTGGAACATGAGAGCTGCATGAGGGGAGGGAGGTCACAGAAGAAATGATTGATCTGGTTGGGCCCACAGAAATCCAACTTGGAAATCATCAGAGAGGGCAGAAATCCTGTGCCAAGCCCTGCCACCCAGGAGACTGCCACCAACTTGGTGCAGATCTCCAGACTCATCAGGAAAGAGTACTGGAGTGGGCTGCAGATAGCCAGATAGCGGTCATAGGCCATTGTCACCAGAAGAAAGCACTCGGTAGCCCCGAAGAACACAAAGAAGTAGAGCTGTGCCATACAGGCAGGGAAGGAAATGGCTTGGCCCCAAGACAACAGGTTGGCTAGGAGAAGGGGCACAATGGTGGACGTATACCAGATCTCCAGGAAGGAGAGGTGTTTAAGGAACATGTACATAGGTGAGTGCAGCCGCTGGTCCTGTATCACCACTGCGATGATGACAGCATTCCCTGTGAGCGTGAGGGAGTAGACAAACAGGAAAATGGTAAAGAGCAGAGTCTGCCACTCAAGAAGGTTCTGGAATCCTAGCAGCTGAAACTCAGCAACAGCAGACACGTTTTGGTGTTCCATTGCCTGTGGAGGGAGGAAACATTTTGGAAAAGCACTGTACACAGGGAATAACATTTTTTATAACTATCAATGTTTAAAACTTCATAGACTATTTTTTTAAATGCTTTAGATTTTTATGTACAGCATTTTACAGGAACAAATACACAATTTCATCTCACTGTTGTAAGAATACATTTTGGTGTCACAAGCTGAACGTGGATACTAGATCTTGGACAGAACCTCAGGAAATTACATTCGTCATGTTCCCTGAAATTAAGAACTCTCAGGAGCAAAGACATAGGCAAACAAAGGACTTTGACTGAAACCAAACTTAGTAACTAACAATAACAACAAACTAAAAAAAAAAGCAGACACATATGGAGAAAAATGCTTTTCTTAACTTATAGGTGAGTTTTGTCTGAAAAAGAATTCAGACACAGTTTCTCCTATGACATGTTGGGAAGTTTATTCATTTTTCCCTCAAAAAATGCTTATGGATACCCCGGTGTGTGTGTGTGTGTGTGTGTGTGTGTGTGTGTGTGTGTGTGTGTGAAGCCACTGCAGTCCCTCTGTCCTGCATACATGCAACAGGTTACCCTTCCTTTGCTTCATTTAATTCATTGTCAAACCCAGTTCTGGTTAAAGTCAACATCCACCTGCCATACATGAGCTTCCATGCAATAAAGGAGGTGAAAGGCAACACATAATGTTGGCACTTTAAAATTCTCAACCAATAAACTTCAGTGTGTCCTTAGCACTGTGGAGCAAGCATTCTACATCTCCTGCATCTATTCACTGTTCCATTCTCTTCAGCGACTATTTCATAAATGCTCTTTTCTTTTCAACACTTCCTTGTCTGTCTGTACCCTCAGCAGAAGACCTATTATACTGAAAAACAAACAAACAAACACTAAATCCTCCAATGGGAATATCCAGATGCTCAGGCCACTAAATTCCCCACCTACCACCTTTTGCTCCTGTGCCTGTCTCCCTCTGAATAAATGGTCTGTGCCCAGGTTAATCCCACCTTACCTGCTCAAGGGGCTGCAGCTCCCCACTTAGCAGAAGGCACTGCAGGTATTACACCCTCTTACTCTCCTGAACCAATAGCCCCCTCTGCTAGATCATGAACTCAACATGCCAATAGGCTGGTTTTCTCTCCCTTTTACAAAGACAGACAGAGAAGAAAAGCTTTTGCTGCTACTCATTTCTCCAAATGCTGTCTGTATTTGTCTGCTCATTTTCACTCCTTCCTGTTTGAACATTGTTGCCTCTCCTAACTTTCCCTACTCCCACTGGAATCTACTGCAGCTGGGTTTTCCCCTGCCTGCCTCACCTAAATCTCTCAACTGTCCCATCACCCTCCATTCATCCACCCTTATTCCTAATTGTCTTGATCTGTTGTCACCTTTGCACAGTTGATCCCTCCATCTTGGATCTACTCTTGTCCCTTAACGCATGGTTATGAACTCTCTGAGTTCAATTATAGCCCTGTCTTTTCACATTATTTCTTTTTCTAGCATCTCCACTTCCTCTGATATGCTAATGGTGACCTCTGGGCTGAGCCCTCACTTCCTTCATGGTTTTATTCAGCCTCTTGACTTTCAACACCCAAATGTCTGCATCAGGCTTGAATGTAAGCCTCTGGTAAGCCAATGCTCCATTTGAAAGGCACACTCACATGTCTAGTCAGCATCTGAAACTTAACAGGACTTAACCTACATTCCTGCCACACCCACAGCCCCCTATGAGCCTCTTCAGCTCATGAATGGCCACTCCATCCTCACACTTGCTCAGGCCAGAAACCTTGAATTTGACTCGTTTCTCCCAGAAAAATCAACTGGCTCCACCTAGAAATATCTCCAGAATTTGGTCACTATTTACCACCACCATTGCACCCCCTCTGGAAAAAGTGCCACTGCCTCTCATCCACACTACTGCCTTCTTCAGTAAACACTTCCTAAAGCAGCCAGAGTGCAACTTGTAAAATTCAAGACAGAGTGTCACCCCTTTGCTCAAAGACCCAAGCAGCACTCAGCTCATACTGGGGACACTGTGACAAGTGAGCAAAACAATGTGGCCTAACAATCAGTGTATTCACACACCAGGAATCGACTGTTCTGCTAATTAACTTTGTTTTTCATCTCTGTTGGAGTTCCTTGTTTTTGCTGTGTTCTCTTTCCTCCTTTTGTACTTGGGCAGAATCACTGGGAATATTATCTCCATTTGACCATGAAATGTTCACCTCAAGTACAAATATCTTAACAAAGTCTATGAACTTGCTATCAGGAAACATAACACTGGATGTGTCATGTATACATTGTACCATATGGTTTGTGCTTTCTTAAAGCTTAAGAAAGGAAAGCGGCAAAACCCTCATCTCTGCTACTCTCTTATCCCACTGCCTCTTCAACCTATTCCCTAATGTCTGCGGGGACCATTCTGCTCCCAGCACTCTGGCTTCCTGAGTATTCTTCAGGTTGCCATGGACTAACCTCCTTTTCTACTCAAAATATTCAGTTTCCTGAAATTGTTTCTGAATATTTCCACTTGGCTCATTTCTCATGTCCTTGCAGCCTGTTCAGATATCACCCTCTCCATGACCACTTTATAGCCATTCCAGGAGTTTATGACATTGATTCAAGATACAAGTGCTGTGTGTATCTTGGCATGCTATTCCAACAGTTCTCACTTGAACCCATTGAATTGACAAGTAAGGGGTGTTAGAATATTATTATTTAATGATAATAGATTGAATTTTTTAAGTTCAATATAATTAAAGTAATTCTGGCACCTGGAAATAATCAGTATGTAAGTAATCAATATTTTTAATAGATGGTGAGTTCCTCATTACTGACAGTATTTGAGCAAATAGTGATTAACAAAGATCAGTTTTCTTGTACAATTGAATGTATATTGGGTGAGAGACTTAGATTGATTGATTTGTTGATTGATTGATTTTGATTTGTTCAGAAAGAGGAAGATATGATGGAAGAGTTCCTAAGACAGCAAGCCTCATAGATTCTTTTAGTAAAATAGCAATGACATTTTGGAAGATGGCTACTTTTGTCTTCTTTTTCTCATTTTTTGTAAGTATATTACCTAGGAATTCAATATAAAAACAAAGAGTGCATAGATAAAAAAAAAATTTAAACACAAAGAACAATAATGCCCTGGTTTGGGAGACCAAAATGAAAGCAAAATAACGTTGTATTACAATAGACTAAGTTTATAGGCATTTGGCTCAACCTGCTAGTCATCTGAAGTCCTGCTCACAATGTACATTCAAGTGAACAACGAAAGTGAACTTTGTTAATCATTATTCTTTGCTCAAATACTTTCAGTAATGAGGAACTCACCGCCCATTAAAATACTGATTAATTAATTACTGATTATTTCCAAGTGCTAGAATTACCTTAATTACATTGAGCTTAGGAAGAAAAAAAAGATCCGCCTCCCAAAATGGTGAGGTGCTTCAATACTAGCTACTATTGTAAGCTCAGATCTTCTTGGTTTCTTTTTTGTTGTTAGTTTTTAGAGCAATTTAGGCAAGATCATTTACTTTGTTTCATATAGATAATGTAGTACAAAGACTAAAGTTGTCTTGATAATAAGGAATAATGTATTGAATTCTGTGTAATTTTAGAATTCAACATCCAGAACCACAACAAATAACACAACACAATTTATGTCATTTGACACCAAAAGAAACACTATGTTGATTTCCTTCTGAAAACCTTCGGGGCCATCTGCAGGAGCCCCCCTACCTGTCCATGTCCCCAGCATGGGGAGCCTTAAGTCTTCCCTGCCCTAAGATGCACCTTTTCTTCCTGTTGCCCAAGTGTGGGCTGTGCTTTCTTCCTGTGAGCAGGGCTGTGCCATCTTCTGTTGTGGTTTGACGCTGGATGAAGCCGACTTCTTCTTTCAATAACTCATGGTTTCTTGGGGACCTGGCCCTTCCAGAGTCCTGTTCCCCAGATATTCTTCTGTAATTTGCCAATGAAGTTAATAAGTAATGGAACCAAACTTCTGAGATTCTACTCTGCCCACTGAGGCTTACCTTCCAGGGCACACTGGGGATAGACACAGTTGTTATTAATATGTCCTCTCATATTTTTTATTTAACTCAGGATCAGTCTCAATATTGTGGAACTAAAAACTGAATCAAACAAAAGAATGTTTCCCTAAAATCTGGCGAGCAGACAAGTAGTGAGTGACGCATCCTAAGGACTCAATGTATTACAGCTGCTTCATGTTGATGGCTTTCCATCATCATACTTTAACTATAGGTGTGTCTAAAAAAACCCATAATTGGGCCGGCTGAGTGGCTCAGTTGGTTAAGAGCTCGCTCAAGAGTTTGAGCTCTGAACAACAGTGGTTCGAGTCAGCCCGAGCTGAGCAGCCGCAGAGCTGCCAACAGGTGGCGGGATGGCTCAACTAAAAAAAATAAAATAAAAATAAAAAATAAAAAAACCCATAATTTATGATTGCAAATTAATTCATGCAATGAAATCAATTTGTACTCAAGCTCATTTTAAGTATGAATCTTGTCAATTTAACAGAGAAAATAGCTGAACTGGTCTGCAAGTCGGTCTTAGCTTGAGTTTTAGAGATAAATTGAAAAGGAACAGTTCTCAACACATTCACAATATAGCAGAATTTAAAAAAAATACAAGTGTATGGAACCAAGTGTGTGGATGGTCATTATAGTCTGATTTATTGATGTTTGACTATATATATATATATAACTGTATTAAAATTATAATATTCAATATATACCAATAACAAAAGATGAATATAAATAGGTAACTACAAAATTGCCACAAGGATATGAAAGACAGTTCAATAAATATAATTAATAATGTTGTAAATATTTTGTAGGGTGTCAGATGGTCACATGTCTTGTTAGGGAGACCGCATCATGGATGGGGTAGAGGCTTGATCACTGCACTGTACACCTGAAGCTGATGTTGTATAATATTGCATGTCAACTACAATTGAATATATATATAGTCACGGGATGTGTAGTATAGTGTGGGAATGGAGTCAATGGAATTGTAATAGATATGTATGATATGGGGGAGAGAGTGGGGCAGTGGATTCAGGGAGGGGGGTTGTCACGTTGAGGGGAAAAAAGTATAACTATTGCACTGTGTTGTACAACTGAAACTAATTTTAAAAATATATAAAATAAAAAAGATGAATACAAGTCACGTTTGACTTCTGCAATTACAAGAGGTGCTCAAAGTCATTACCATCAGTGTAATTTTAATACAGGTTTTCTTTTTCTTAAAATGTGTATATGTTTTTTGGCACTATATATACATATATATATTGATTCATGTGTATAATCGTAATACACATGATTATACACATAATACATAATACATGTGTATAATCATATATATAATGATTTGTGTGTATATTTTTCAGAAAACCTGGAGATGGAAAAAATAGACAAAACTATTGGCAAATTTGTTTTGGTGTGATACACACAAATGGATGTTTATTTATTAACTCAACAATATATAATTCTTAACATACAATCAATTATAATAAAAAATTAGTATGTAATGTTTTAAGTGAGAAACCACTGTGAGATAAAATGCCCAGCAAGTGGCCATAATTGAGCACCCTTAGGATATGATGCATGCTGTATTGTCAGAAGCCATGGGAAATAAGAGGCTATTGGAAAGAATGGCCAGGTTACTTGGGGTGGGATCCATAGTGCTGTCTCTCAGAGTGAGGCCCTTGACAGCTTACCTTTCAAACTTTTTTTGTGTCCCACATATGGAGTGGTGCAATTGGGTTCCTACTGTATAGCCTATTTGTTGGCTTTTATTGCAGCTAATTTTATACAGACTTGTCTTGGCTTTTTTTTTTTCTTTTAGCTGAGCCATCCTGCCACCTGTTGGCAGCTCAGCGGCTGCTCAGCTCGGGCTGGGACTCAAACCACTGTTGCTCAGAACTCAAACTCTTGAGCGAGTTCTTAACCAACTAAGCCACTCGGCCGGCTCTTTTCTTGGCTTTTTATGCAGTTATTTTTACATCTAGTTTCCATCATAGATTTTTTCTTGTTAAATTAAAAAAATTAAATGCCATTTATGGACTGCATAATAGTCCATTGTTTGGGGTGGGCTCTTCACACCTGGTCTGATATCTGTATTTTGTAACTCTTGCATGTTTGCAGAAAGAAAACAAGAGGCATGACTGGGCCTGAAAAACAGATCATGTCTCCACTTTCTGACAGCTGCAGTAATGAAGACAGACCTCTGTACACATCAGCCACAGCTGCATACAGGAGATGGGAGGGTGCCAGGCCACCCTCCACATCTGCCACCAAAACCACAGTTGGTTTGGTGGCCAGTTGTGGCCACCAAAACCACAACTGTCTACAGCTGGGGAGAGTCAGCCAGCCAGCACAGGCAGCATGAACAGCACACACACACAACCAGAAAGTGTCAGCTTCATGTGTCAGTCAGGTGGCAAGCATGGGCAAGCCATTGTGGGTGGTGACAGAGGACAGGTGTCTCTTCCATGTGGCAAGAAAATGTTAGAGGAAAGGTGGAGAAACAGCCCCTCTAAGAGTGAAGTGGTTAATGATGATTAAAAGCATGTATCATGAAATATGTAAATTACAAAGCATGGATTACTTTGTAAGTTTCAAATAGTATTAATGACGTAAACTCTTAGAAACCTACAAATGTGCACCATAGCTTGAGAATTTTTTCCAATAGCCTTTTTTTATTTTCCCATGAGCACCATGGCTTCTGATACAATATGCAATATAGCCTAAGGAATATTCAGTTATGGGCATTTGCTGTGAATTTTATTACCTAGTGCAGCAAAAATCATTATCAATTTCTCATTTAGAACATTATAAATGTATTTTAGTAAAGTTTATTACATATTAATTAGGAATTGTAATTTTGCATTAAAAATAAAAATCAATTTATATGTATCACACCAAAACAAGTTTATATTTTTAAATGTTCAAATTTTCATCTAAAAATAGTATTTTAAAATTTCTTTTTGTGTTTCCTAGTAGAGCTGATTTTTAAGTTCTCTTCATAGACATGTGATTAATTCATTTATCACAGCACAGAGACATTTGAAATTATGTAATTATTTATCACTATACATGTTATTTGAAAAATAATATATATTTAAGAATAATTTTTAAACTAACCTACTGTTGCTAAAAGTCATTTCAATTTAAGAACAGGGATATTTCATTATAATAACAATCTAAATTCACTGTATATGCAAAGTAATGATAATTTTATTGCAATAATATAGCCAACAATTCTTGAGCATGTATTTATTGGGTTGTCGGAAAAGTCATGACATATTTTTTCTGTTTTTCATTGCAAAAATGCGTCATGACTTTTCTGATAACCCAATAGTTGGAGTCACCTGCTTTGATCTTACCTTTACAATAGCTCTACATCAATCTGTAAATATGGAATCTGAGGCCTAGAAAGTAAGTGATTTGCTCAAGGTCACCCAGCTCAAGGTCACTATGGCACCATGAGTTCCACCCAGAAAATCTGGATAGAGAGGCCATGTTTGTATATATATAGTCTTCTAGCTTCTTGGGACACAGGGAGTGGTAGAACCCTGCCATACCAGATATACTTGTTTACAAATAATGAAGGAGAAGGAAGTGTATTTAAGTCGACAGAAGTCACAGGGTGAGCATGTGGACAGAGCACTTATCTGCAGGCTTCCTGGAGCACACTGCTTTCGCTTTTGAGGACTGTGCTTGAGAAACTCCGAGATAATGTGGGGTGTGCTTGGTGGAGAATGCCGTGGGCTTTTAGAATCATGCCAAGAGGAAAGGAATGGAAAAGAAGTGAAGGCATTCCATCTGGTTTGGAGAAGATAAACATGGATGATTTGAAAGGAGGAATTACATAATTTTATAAGAGGAATTAAAACTGCTCTATTTAATCATAAAAGTAGAAATGCCATTAATAAATGGAGCCTTTAGGAAAATATATTTTGCTTCAATAAAAAATAAGATTCTAAAACTCCTGTTTGATGTTCAAACACAGAGAAAATTATCACTTGGTTAGGTATTATATAGGGAAATTATTTGATAGATAGGGTAGACATCCAAGTTGTTTCAAAAATCTAATTCTAGGGCTGGCAGAGTGGCTCAGTTGGTTAAGAGCGTGAGCTCTGAGCTACAGGATCGCCAGTTTGATTTCCACATGACCCCGAGCTGAGCTGCTGCTGAGCTGACAACAGGTGGAAGGATGGCTCAGCTAAAAAAAACCCCACCTAATTCTATGACTTTATACACAAAAGTTATTTTGAATTAACTTTGAGACATAGTTTTTTGACAAAATTTAAATTCACCTTTGTCAGTATAGATATTGCCTCTGCAGAGGGACAGAGAGCAGGAGTTTTTCTAGGGTGCATTTACTTATATTTTCATATATTTATAATATGTGAAAAAAATATTTTTTCAAAGAAGAGTCACCACTTGTTTCAAATACCATTCTAATTGCTCACTGCTGCTGGGGACTTGATGTGTGATAGATAAAGACTGAATTCTAAGTCCAGCAATCGAAATGATTTCTGTAGTTATTTTCATAACTTTACTTTATTTTAATTTTCCTAAAAAGTAAGGATGATGATTATCCAAACATTATATCTCATTGCTTGGTACATTCTCTGTGTATTTATATGATGTACTAAGGCTGTAATGAGTATAAGGTATGCTTTGTGTTACTTTTGCAATCGAGTGATGGATAATATTGTATTTTTTAGAATTCCTTTATGTCCAAGCTCAAACCTGAGCAAGATGGTTGTTTAAATTTAAAACCACTACCTACAATCAAGTAACTGAATAAAGCTGGTAAAATAATTGAAACAGCTATCCACAGAAGATAAATTACCAATCTAGGAATCAATAATTACTCTTCTGTTGACAGCTGCATCTTGAAAATAGCAGATCATTTGTTATCTTCATAAACTCCCTAGCACCTAATTAGGAAGAAAACCTTCCCTTCTGAACATCACTGTATGGCATACACAACGAAGGTATGGGGACACCAGAATGACTAGCCCTGCACACATTGAACAGATACATCCCCACAGATGTTCACTTTCCTTCCTTTCACTCAGCTGCATTATGCAACTGGGGAGTGAGGGACAAGACAAGCATTTGTTGAATACATATTAGACCCAGACCCACCATGCATAATATCCCATAGAAGCCTTGTAAAAGGAACTGTTTCACCCACCAGGTGCACATAGGGGCATATCAGAGCACCAGTGTTTGAATACGTGTTTGTTTCAGCTTCAAATCCATGTGTCTTCCACCATAGTGCACTGTTTTCAAGGCAGTTCTGGGAATTGCAGGTGCTGTATTAGCAGAATCAGGTTCAAAGGGGCACAAGGGGAAATGAGTAAATGTTCATATGAGTGATGTACGGTTTCAGTAGCTCGGCATTTGAGCCTGACACCTGGTGCCTGGCTCCTAAAAGCATCTGTTGATGGAGGAAGTCCATGCCTGTGCTGCTCTGCACACCAGCAGCATCACCGAACACACACTAGAACTGCAGTTAAGACGGGGTCCCTGCATTTGCTCACACCTCAAGTTTCTCATGACTAACTATATGGATGGCGTGTACAACACCTCCCTCAGAGAGTGACTGCGAATGTCACACGGGACATTGCATTTGTTAATTTATTCCAGAACCTGCCTTTTATTCTGTGCAGGCCCAAAGTGAAGGGATTTTGGAATAAAAATATGAACAGGATATATTCTTGTCCTTTAATCCATTAAATTACTTACGAGAAAATTGTAATGTAAACACTCTTTAACATAACATCACTGCAAAGTCTGCCTTTGTTAACACACACATGTGCTGATGCGCTCTCCCACAGCCCGCAGCATCTCAGAGACCCTGGGCTCTCCCTTTTCAGGGGGAGCCTCCTGTGCTTCATTCTCTGCCTCTGAATTCCTCCCACTGAGGTGCAGAGGTGCCTGGATGTGGGCCCTCAGGGAAAGCTTAGGCTGTGTTCACGGAGGACTTAGACGACCTTGGCTCAGGAAATTATTTACATAGTCTCTGGGGGGGAAAAACAGTAAGAAGGCAAGTGCAACTGCTGAAATGAAAACCAGCAGACATCCTTTCAAAAATTATAAGCAGGAAGGAAAATGCTATGTCAGTGGCTGTCACTTTTGAGGTTTAGGCTCGTTGTTGTTGTTGTTTTTCTTTCTTTCACTATGGAGTGGGCTGAGCTTGGAGCTAGGAGAGCAGGAATCCCTAAAACTGAGGCAAAGGTTGTGGCCGAGGAGCCCTGAGAGCCTTGGTGGAAAGGATTCCGGCTATCGGAACACAGATGCCCCGGGGAGACGCCATCAGGAACCCAAAGCCACAATGACAAAGACGTTAGAAAGGGTGAGCAGGGAGAAGGTCAGAGGATGGAGGGCCCCATATTGTCAAGAAGGCCAGACACTGGTGGAGAAGGGAGTGGCATGGCCCATTGAGGGTAGCTAAAAGATTTGGAGCTAAGCAACCTGCACGTGAGTCAGAGTTCAGAGCCATGGTGAGGGTTGGGGGGCAAGCCCCAAAATGTGGTTGTATTAGCACAAACACAGAGGTGTTTTGTTCACCCCAGAAGGAAAGTCATGAGAAAGCACAAGTTTAAGTCAGACCAACCCTACTAAACAAAAAAGTGCCTGGGGAGGCACTTCACATAGTATCTATAAATAAATAGCATCTAATTATAACCCAGTCCCCCTTGCACACGGGGAGCTGTAAGGGAAATTGGATTTCTAAGAACAATGGCTTAGACCTCCATCCCCGCCTTCCAATGCCAGGGACAGAACAGAGCTCAGCAGTCCCAGAACCAGCCAGGAAACATGTGCCATCTGACATCAGCTCACCCACTTCGCCTCACCCTCCTAAAAACCACTGTGGCCCCCACAACAGAAGCCTTACCCTCTCTTAGCCTCCTAGACACTAGGGAATCTGCATTCAAGTGAACCGTGCTACTACTCCGTCTATACACTTAAGCAAATACACAGCTTTATATCTCTAAGTAAAATAAAACCAGTTTCTAGCATCTCCCAGAGTCACAGCAATAAAAAGCATGATCATATACATACGAGTAAGATGTAGAAAAATATGGATCACACATTTGATATTGTATGGTCACCTTTGAAATTCTCTCCTCCACTAGCTTCTAGGATAAACTGTACTGCTTCTATTCATTTGTTGTTCACTTATTTATTCCACCAGTATTTATTGGGTGCCAGTCACTCTTCAAGGTCCTGGGGATACACAACCGAACAAAACAGAAAAAACAGCCCCTGGTCCACATGTCCCTTACATTTTGCTGCACTACTCTTCTGCCATTCATTTTGCTACATCTTCTCTTTGTCTTTAATTAAATATATGCGTACTTACTACATGCTCGCCCCTGTATCAAATGTGTGATGGCCTAGCACTGTCCTCATATGTCACAGGAAGTGGGGCACAGAGAGGTGGCACAGCTCCTGTAAAGTGCCTCAGCTAATAAGTGGCACAGTCCTCAGGCAGGGCACACTTTTCTGTCACGAAGCACTCTGTGCTTTTGCTTTCTTTTCTAACCTTGTGTTTTGGTCACACGTGTCTATGTTCTCAAAGAATTTATCCGTTTTCATTATCCACTTAACATTTAGGCAGAACGCCTCAAACCCTATAGACTCTGTCCTCGCCAATCCTCCAAGCACTCCTCCTCAGAATGGGACCCACAAACCTCAAGAGTAGAGCTACAAGGACCTGAGTCATCTAACCCCGCCTCTCACTGGGACTTTATCTGCTGCCACCCATCCTCATGTGGGTGCTCACCAGCCTGCCTGAGGCTGGGGGCTGGGCGCATCCTGCCCCCTCCACTGCAGCTGGCCACACTCTGTGCCCTCTCACAGTTGAGCTCGCCAAGCCCCCTCCCTCCTGCAGCTTGCACTCACTCTCCCTTCAGGCCTTAGCTGAGACCTCGAGGGCCAGACCTGACCCAGTGGAGTGGTTCAGAATCCTCTGCTGGATTCCTGCTATACCCGTGAGTTCTTTTCCCAGTTATTGGTTTGCAATTTTATGAGTTGTGATCTTAAGGCTCCTTGAGAGCTAGGCCATGCATCCTTTGCTCACCTTGTGTCTGAGACCTCAGCTACCAGCAAGCCTGTGAATGACAGAGTGAATGATGTGCCACAAACGTGCCCACCATCCCTTCAAAGTCAACAAAATGGAACGTATAATTGCTCAGATGGCACACACTCCCCACACTTGCCTGCTTTCCCATGATCTGATGACTTCACCATACTCATCCTGGGTGGGGATCCCATCTTCTCTGTCAAATCACCTTGCTCCTTCTTGTCTTTCTCCATTTCCCCATGTCACAGGAGCAGCGGCACAGATGGGCGCTGTTTGACCGTTCCTTCCAACGAATGCCTTGGCCTACAGCGTTGTCAGCTCCGAGATGCTCTTTGCGACAGTCATATCCGCCATGCAGTCCTTTCTGAGCCGGGCCAGATGTGTATTCAAATGTTCTGAGTGGTCACTGGGCTATAGACCTATCGTCATCACACACACACACACACACACACACACACGCACGCACGCACATCTCTTTGGGCATGTTCCCTTCAACTCATCTACTCATTTCTTTATCATGAGCTCATTAACAGGAGGCAGAAAAATGGAGGTTTGGAAAAGGATTTAAGAACTCTTCCTGCAGACAAGGATGAGGTGGCCATGGGGCTGTCCTGGACGCAGTGAAAGGGAGAAGCTGAGCAATTCTCCACATTACCCGGCGGTGAAAACAGGAGCAGAGGCTGCATGAGGGCGCGCAGTGAGGGGCTCCCGATCCCAGGGGTCTGAGGACTGGAGCGCTAATTGACCCTGGTGCCCAAGGGCATCTGCCTTGTCACTTTTCACCGGGAGTGGCTCCCTTGGCCTGAACCCCAGTCGGCTGATAACACCAGGCTGTGCTCCCTGGTCCTCAGGCAGGGCCCCTCCCGAGTGCAGACGACAGGGAGACGGTGCGGCGCTGGCATGGCCGCGGGGGCGCCCGGCCAGGGGCTGCGCGACGAGGCGCGGTGCCCCGTGTGCCTGGACTTCCTGCAAGAGCCGGTCAGCGTGGACTGCGGCCACAGCTTCTGCCTGCGCTGCATCTCCGAGTTCTGCGACAAGTCCGATAGCGCGCCGGGCGGCCTCTACGCGTGTCCGCAGTGCCGCGGGCCCTTCGCGCGGGAGGGCTTCCGGCCCAACCGGCAGCTGGCCAGCCTAGTGGACGGCGTGCGGCAGCTGGGGCTGGGCGTGGGGCTGGCGGGGGCGCAGTGCGCGCGCCACGGCCAGGAGCTGAGCCGCTTCTGCGAGGACGACCAGGCGGCGCTGTGCTGGATGTGCGACACCGCGCCGGAGCACAGGGGCCACCGCACGGCGCCGCTGCAGGAGGCCGCCCGGCACCACCAGGTGAGCCGCACTCCACGGGCGAGCGGGCGGGCCTGGAAGTGCCCTCTGACGCGAGCGGGCCGAGCGGAGGTGCTGGGTCACCTGCCAGGACGCAAGGCCAATGCCAGCACTTCGTCGGGACCGCCCGCGCCCCCCGCAGCCGGCGGCACAGCGCGCACTCGGAGCTGGGCTCCGCGCCTTGGCTTCGCGGTGGCCCCCTCTGAACCCCTGTGAAGGAGCCCCGAGGCACATAACTTTACTGGTCGCTCTCGCCCACGTAGCCTTCCTGGTCCTTTGCTTTCTGGCTGGTCTCGTTTTTCCTGAGGCTGATTGTCTGGGCCCCACAGCTAGAGCTCTGTGTAGAGGGTAGCGTCGTGTTTGGTTCTTGATTCCAGGTGTGCATCTTTAGTAAACGCTTCCCAACAGCTATCACATTGAGTGATACTGTGACCAAAACAACCTTGGGGTGTGAGCATTAGTAAAGAACAGCCGTCTCGATGGGCACACTGCTCTGAAGTAGGCATCCAGGTGCTAAGTGCAGGGCCAGGTGTTTATTCAGCTCACGTTTGGGGACTTAGGTTTGAGCATCTTCCATGAAAAGATGCCTGGTATGAGTGTTAGGCCCCCCAAAGGGACATCTGTAAAAGTCTTTAAAGGAATAGTCTTGGACATATTCTGAACACATTGAAGTTCCCAACATCTGGAACAACTACTAGCACAACGAAGGTCAAAGTCCTGTTTAACCTACTGACATATTTATCTATCACAATGAAATAAATTGCAAATATTGACTTTCTTAAAATGTTCATTATTTTCTAAACTTAGTTGTATTGTTTTAAATTAGGGTTTGGGATATTTATCCCCTCAACTTCCCTCCAGACCTACCTGGAAATATCAGTCTTAGTTGTTATTTTTGGTTTTGGTTGTCATCTACAAAAACCAGGTGGTAGCTATTTCTACCTAGACTTTTGCAAAATGTTTCTGCCTTCTTTTGATCCACAAGGCACCACACAGAGCATGGCTAGTGTACTATTTCTAGAAAAGTTCTCTCTATATTTTAGTAGTCTTTCAATTAAATACCAAATAAATATCTGCTGAACTTCTTAGCCTGTCAGTCTAGACTTCCTAGGACCCTATGTTCTGTTTCTACAGCTGTTGCCTTAACTAGCCATGAGATCCAGCAAAACTAGCCTAATCATTTGGCCCCAAGCATGCCACACCCTAGTCACATCCTTGCTTTTACTCAGGTTTCTTCCATCTGAGGGAGCTTCTGTCTATCTACATGTCAGTGTGTTCTGTTCCTTGCAAACACTAAAACAAATGCCACTTCCACCGTCTTGTTAAATCCTCCATGAATCCTACTGCTCTTTTTATGAGCATTATGTTATAATAGTCTCTTTTTAAAAATAATTGATATGGAGGACTTGTGAATGATTAGCAAGAATTTTTTTTTCCTGAGACTTATCAAATGACTTTGGGTAGAGTTTAAAAATGTGTGTATGTGTATCTTTGTATGTGTTCTCTGTAAATAAGATATGTGTTTAGCTCTAGCAGGAGTCCTAGAGTTGAAAAGAGATTTAGTTTCCATTAAATTATTTTTTTACTTCTTGTAAGATTTACAACATTCTGTATTTTTTTTCATTGCATTAATACTAGCTTACGTGGTTTCTTCTGGCCTAATAATAACAAACACTTCTGACTATAAAGTAATACATAATTTTAAGGAGTTTGAAATATATAGATGTAAGGAATAGCATCACTTTTCAACCAAGCACTAGTAGATGAGATTTAATCTACTGAACATTTTCATCGACCTTTGCCTAGTTTTTATATATTCATCACAAGCACATTTTTTCAAAATTGGTGTTGCACTACATAAAATATACTTATTTTTATTGACTTTATAATTGTGAGCATTTCTTGTTATTAAATATTCTACAGCACTTTATTTTAATTTCATCCTTTAATCTAAAATAAAATTTTCTTATCCTCTACTTTTAACATGTTATAATAGCTACTATTTTAAATAATGCCATTATGAGTATACTTTGAGATAAATCTTTGATTATGTCTGGATTAACATTTAAAAGTGTATTTATGTTTAACTTAGATACTAATGAGGTTGGGCATGTCTGTTTGTTCATCAGGGCCTGTTTTTTTTTTTTAGCTGAGCTACCCTGCCACCTGTTGGCAGCTCAGCAGCAGCTCAGCTCAGGCCAGGAATCGAACCGACGACCCTGTTGCTCAGAGCTCACACTCTTAGGTGAGCTCTTAACCAACTGAGCCACTCTGCTGGCCCCTTCAGGGCCTGTTTTAAGTGATCTCAGAAGCTGGTCAGTATTGGTACTAAGTGAGCATGTCTGTAATGGTCTTAGCATATCTTCCCAAACAGGCAAAGCTCCAGATGGCCCTGGAACTGGTGAGGAAAGAGATGGAGGAGGCTTTGACACAGGAGGCCAATGTGGTGAAGAAAACTATCATTTGGAAGGTACGAGAATATTGGGGCTTTGGAAGATTCCAAACTTAGGTCATTAAATTCAGCTACCTTCCCTGTGCCAACTCATTTGTTTCATCTACATAGGTGCTCAAGAAAAACATCTCAGTGTCATCCTAGATAATCCTGCTCCCTCCAATTATAGACATCTGTGTCCTTCATATCTCTAACACTACAGAAACCCAAATCATAAACAACTTTGCTGATCTTGATCTTCCATGGTATCTAAAGCAATTTCAGATGGCCACTACAAGTTTAAAAATGTATTTGTTGGATGAATGAATAATAAACATTTCATAGCATTGATGCAGACAAAATTTAGCTAGAAGGCATTCATCTTACTAAGAGAGGGTGAGGTGAAGTTTCAGCCTCCTTTCACTCACATACATGTTCTCTCTTCTGTACTTCATTGGCTCTTTGTTTCTCCAACCCATTTACACACACACACACACACACACACACACACACACACACACACAAAACAGTTCTCAGTCTGGGGTGATTTTGCCATCCAGCAGACATTTTGCAATATTTGTAGATATTTTTTCTTGTTACGACTGGGGATGTGTGTGGGTGCTACTGACATCTAATGGGTAGAGGCCATGAATGTTGCCAAACACCCTACAATGCACAGGACAGCCCCCCACCCCCACCCCTCAAATTCACTACAAAGAATAATCTGGCCAAATGTCAAATAGGATCTATCTAGATTGAGAAACTATATATACAAACTATATGTGAAATATATATTTGCATAACATATTATACCATATAGAGAATTTATTTTATAGAATTTTACCATTCTTTGTCCTTCTCCAAATAATCCTTCTTCTGTGATCGTTTTCTATGTTTTACTAATTCTTTACTTCTTTTCTTGAAATGTGGTCTTATACTGTATCCTCCTTCAGACAGATATTTCCATAAGGACCATTTTTGCTACACTTTTCTTCTGTGATGCCTTATTGTGCATAGCTACATATTTATATACAAAGCTAAACATTTATTGATAATTTTTGTTCTTTTTAGGCTAATAATCCAAGTCAGTTATTTTCAATCCTGACCTGACCACAGACTTACAAAATCAGAAACTCCATATTAAGATCTGGGTCCTGCATTTTTGAAAGCTTCCACTGGTTATTCTAAAGTAGAAATGATGCTAAGATTCCTGTTCTAAGCCAAGTAATTTTGCATGATCTTCAGCACTGAGAATTTATCCATGGGAACCAAAAGCAACAAGCTTTTGGTTTAATGAACTCAAAAGTTCTATAAAAGCCCTCTGCTTCCTGTATCTGTAGATATAATTGTAGCACTGAAAAGGATGATGTGAGAAAACCCCTTCTCTCCACACAACCTGTTACACCCACATATAACTGCAGCCTTTTCAGTGACGAGGTTGTCAGCCCCATTCCTCAGTAACCTCCAACATAGGGAGAAATTACATGAGTTGTACTTTTAGATCAGATTATAGAATTCAGAGTTGGTTCATGTTAAAGAGGTGAGGATTATATGAATCTAGTGGTAAGAAAGTGGAAGAAAGAAGTGGAGATGGGAAACTGGAGGGAGGAGTTGAGTTCTATGGGGGATTTGAAAATTATTGTTAATTTTTTTAAAGGTGATAGCTTATTCTCTTTAATCAAACGAAGATGTTATGTTTAAAAATTGGCTAAGGAATCCAAATGTGGAGAGATTGTAGGAGGATAATTTGCCTCTTACACTCATACAAGTCTCAATAAAATAAAATTTAGATATAATGCTGTACCACAGTATGTTCCTTAGGTGTATTTAAAAATCGTAGAAATCAGATGTGGAGAGAAATCACAATTCCCTGATGTTCACTGGTAGCCAGTGGCCTGAGCACCCCTTGGCTCCTTCCTGGCTCTGCAGGGAACACTGGCCTTAGGAATGCAGATCACCGTGCTATAATAGAGGGAGCCTTCACCCTCTTCTCACCACTACCCTGCTCTCATTCACATTTACAAATCCGGGTAGCTCTAATCTCTCTTCATAATTCAGTTGTTTCTACAAGTGCTCATTCTAGTGACCCCTCTACTAGTAAATTGCAGCTTCTCTTGTGAAAGTGCTCTATGTTAGTGGCTCTGCTCAAGGACTTAGTAGCTATTAAATTCTAATGCCCTTATTGCCCTGTTCCCACATGTTGTAGGTATGGTACTGAAACTGGAATGTAAAAGGGCATTGTCCCCAAGTCCAAGTCCAACACTCAGCTTGAAAACTCGGCCAAGCCACCTCTCATGTGAGTGGCCTCTGGTTTTTGTGTGTTTTCAAAATGCAGCCAAACTTATGTTAAACTTATTTAAAGTTTGTATTTTAAATATATATATTATAATTTTGGAACCATTTTAAATGTAGTACTGTTTATTTTAAAGGTACTATTAAATATCTGAACGTTGACACTAAAAAAAAAGTAAATGAAATAAATGCAGCCAATCAGTTCACAGTTGGGAGGCTGGGCTCCCTCACTGCCTTGCTGTGTTTGTGAAGGCGACTGCCAGGGGGCGCTGTGCCCCCCGTCCTGAGTTTGGCGGTCACTGTCACTCCAGGAGAAAGTGGAAACGCAGAGGCAGCACTTCCGGCTGGAGTTTGAGAAGCATCGAGGCTTCTTGGCCCAGGAGGAGCAGCTGCAGCTGCGGCGGCTGGAGCAGGAGGAGCGGGCCACCCTGCAGAGACTGCGGGACAGCAAGAGCCGGCTGGCCCAGCACAGCAGGACCCTGCGGGAGCTGGCCGATGAGCTGGAAGACAGGTGCCAGCGCCCGGCCCTGGGCCTGTTGGAGGTAAGGCCACTGGACAGATGGCAGCGCCCATAGGCAAACCGCTGGGCGTGTGTGCTTTTTAGGAAAAGCACACCCGAACTCACTGGGAAAGCTTCTTGATCAGAGGGAAGCTAGAGAAGCATATAGAACAGTGCCTATTAAAAAGAAAAACCTAAATATTTTAAAAATTAAAATTAATCCGATGATTTATGTAAGAATAAACAGAAAAAGAACAACCTACACTACGATGGCTGAAAAACACTCCTAAAACCTCACAGTCAGTCTGTCACTGACGATGTTGCTGTATTCAGGGATGGCCAAGTCAGTCTTCGGTAACCCGTCTCAAGCAATAGCCAAGCAAATACATAAATTTTAAATTGTCCAGCTAGGAATTTTCATGTTAAAATTTAAGGCAAATGCGAACTCCCTACCCGTATCGTATGCTTATTCCAGGCACAGTGGGAAGGAAGTTCCAGGCCCACAGTCTGGTGGGATTGTAGAACAGTGGGGACGGGGAAATAAATGTTCGTTTGAACCCTCCGTGAAGACATTAATCCCCGTGAATCGGGAAAAACCATCACTGATGGATACATGGAACAGTGATAGAACTCAGTCAGAGAAAGTTTCTGGGCACACTGGGTTTTAGCTCATTCCCAATGACTTATTCTGGGGTTTCTGAACTGAGTAGTTCATATCCTCATACGAGTGCGGTCACTAAGCGCTGGCCACACAGTAGGGGCCATTCAATGAAGGAAACTACAAAGCATATGCATTTAATTTATCTCATTTTGTCTTCAAAATATCTATATATATAAGTAAAAAATGTTGTTGGTGTTATTGTTATACCTGTTTCCTTGTGAGCAAACCAAGGGGTAGAAAGGAATTTCTTTTTAAATTTCAGACAGTAAGTAAACACAAGAACTTCAGCGTTTTCAATAACATTCATTGTCATATCTCAAAACACAACTTACTTAAAATGAGCATTCACTAGCACCAAATCAATGCTAAAAAGATTTATAATGCAAATCTTAGGAAGCATACACTCAAATAATGCTTGCCTTTCTTCCCCAGTTCCAATAAGCTATATTTTATACCCAATGGCTTAAACCAAAGGCTGCCATTCCCATAAACAGTAAAATTAATCATCAGCCTGCTTTATAAAAATTAATCTGGTAGGTGATTATTTTTAGAGGGAAAGGAGAAATGCAATGCAGTTGATTTGTTTAATCTACTTTGAGATAAAATGTTGCTAGGTATTAATGACTTCTGTTTTTGTCTACTTAGGTAACCCACTCACATATGAGTTCATAGATATGGTGTGTTAGTTCAAAGAATGAGGAATTTGGCATTTTCATACAGAGATATTGAGAGTAACATTTTATGTCTATGCTTTTCATTATTTCTCAAATACATTCTACAGATATTTAAGATCTGTTCTTACTCTAATTCCACCTATATTTGTTGCAGAATGTAACTCTTAAAACATCCAAATGTTAATTTTCAATTTGGAAAATTGTTAAATTGGTAGCTATCACAGGTATTAACCGAAACTTTGTATAGTCTAATTCTATTCTAATAGAGACAACTGATTCTATTATTTTAAAGTCATGAGAAAATTCAACAACAGCCTATTTTTGGCTTCTATGAAGAGAGATTCATGTCTCCTATATTTTATCTTAATAGTTAATGATATCCAGTCATTCCAAAAGACAGATGTTCATGATTTGTCCCCTGTTTGTCAAAAGCAGTCTCCAGGTCTCACACCTGCTTGTATTTCTCTTTCCCTTCCAGGGTGTGGGAGGAGCCTTGAGCCGGTATGTTTACTCTCTGAATCGAGGATGGGTTGGGAGAGGCTGAGGTGGTTGGTGGATAACTGAGAGGTGTCAATTCTGTGCTCTTCTCAGAAGTAAGAGTGTCACACGGCTGGAACTGGAAACCATCCCCATGGAGCTGAAGACAATGTGTCGCATCCCTGGGATGAGAGAAATGTTGAGGAAGTTCCAAGGTAGGTTGTATCTTAGAGCTCAGGGGATGACAATGCCTGGGCTCTGGCTGTCCCTGCACCAGAACCCAAGGTGCAGTGAATAAATTCAGCAAGGTTTTATTTTGAAATCATAGTATTTGTTTACTACTGAATTGTGGAAGCTTTTGTGTCACATCACCCTGGTACCCGTGCAGACAGAGCCCTCCTTCCCGTTGCTGGTAACCATAGGACAGGGCAGGGTGATGGCCAACTGTGCGCCACTCCTGACAACACCCACACTGACATGCTACACAGGCTTCCCGGAGATGCTATTGATGGAAGGAGGTCCCATGACGTTGTTTTAATGCCAGCCACTTTTCTAAACATTGGAATAGATCATTGAAAAACAACAAAAATCCTACAAATCTCCACTTTGGGAGAGAGCACCGTGCCCAGAAGGAAGGGGACTGGGGTATATATGAGCAGTCCTGAGGAATGTCAGAGTCACTGACACCCGTACAAACTGCATCTGGTTAGAACAGTGGTCTTATTAGCTGTGACATGAGTAACATTATTTCCCAAAAATCTGCATGTCCATTTTTATAAAATGCTAAAAATAGTATTGTTTGAAGGACTAAATGAAATATATTTTAAAATAGAAAATAAAAGCATCAATATGAAAACATTGTAGAGTATCAAATAATTAGAAGTTTGGTTTATTTTATTATCTGTCAGTTTGATGAGTTGCTTAAATTAGAAAGGTAACAAAGCCAAAAATATTTAGTCAGTTATTTTTACGTTGGAATAACTGTGGTGTCATAAATGAATTTGTTTGGTCTGATTCTTTAAAACACTATAGGTTTAATTTTTTTTAATTTCTTTTTTTAATCCAACGTATCCCAAGTAATGAAAATACACTGTGACTATATTGTGGTTTCAATGCTTAACAGGAAACAGCTTTGTCTCCTAGTGAGGGAACCCATCTTTACTACTCTTGTTCAATGATTTAATCCATGTTCTAATAGGCAAATGGATATATACTAACTGGATAAATCATTGCAAGTCATTATACTCTCAGAATCCATGTCCTCATCATCTCCAATTCTATTGACTGAATTAAATACTCAATTAATCAATTCAAAAAATTGGCTTTTTTTTTAATCCAGCCACTTTTTTAAGCATTGGAATATATCATTGAACAACAACAAAATCCTGCAAATCCCCACTTTCATTATGCATGTATTTACTTAAATTATGCAATATACAGAAAATGTTAGAAGGTAATACAAATTATTGAAAAAAAGAGTAAGGTGTATATATGAAACATTTTTTTTACATAAACTTAAAAGTAACTACTCAAAAAAAGAAAAATCCAGAGCTGACACATATAGCATAAAACAAGAAACAGAGGGAAAAACCATAAAATACCACCACACTAAAATAACAGACAGGAACAAAAAGACAAAGAAACAATGGAGACACTAAGCTACCAGAAAACAAAAGATAGAATGGTTATAGGAAATCCTCATATATCAATAATCACCCTAAATGTAAATCTACTGAGCTCACCAAAAAGGCACAGAGTAGGAGGCTGGATCAAAAAACAAAACCCAACCATATGCATTCTCCAAGAGACACATCTCAGATACAAGGACAAATATAGACTCAAAGTGAGAGGGTGGAAAACGATACTCCAAGCAAATGGTATCCAGAGAAAAGTGGGTGTAGCCATACTTATAGCTGATGAAACAGACTTCAGGATATAAAAAAAAGGTAACAAGTGACAAAGATGGACATTTCATAATGATAAAGGGGGCAATACAGCAAGAAGACACAATATTATCAATATATATGCCCCAATCAGGGAGCACCAAAATATACAAAGCAACTGCTAAAAGAACTAAAGGGAGAAACTGATCAAAACACAATTATAATAGAGTACTTAAATATGTCATTGACAGCTATAGATAGATCATCCAAACAGAAAATAAGTAAGGAAACATCAGCCCTAAATGACACATTAGACCAAATGGACATAATTGACATTTATAGAGCATTTCATCCTAGAACACCAGACTATACAGTCTTTTCTAGTGTACATGGAACATTCTCAAGGATAGACCATACGTTGGGATATAAAACTAGCCTCAGCAGATTTAAGAAGATTGAAATCATACCAAGCATATTCTCTGATCACAAGGCTTTGAAACTGGATACCAACTACAAAAACAAAACAGGAAAAACCACAAATATGTGGAGATTAAACAACATGCTATTAAAGAACAAATGGGTCAAAGAAGAAATAAGAGGGAAGATCAAAAGACATACTGAAACAAATGATAATGAAAACACATCTTATTAAAATTATTGGGATGCAGCAAAAGCAGTAATAAGAGGGAAATTCATATCACTACAGGCCTATCTCAAGAAAGAAGTAAAATCCCAAATAAACAACTGAACATTACACCCTAAAGAACTAGAAAAAGAAGAACAAATGAAACCAAAAGTCAGCAGAAAGAAAAAAGTAATAAAAATTAGAGCAGAACTAAATGAAATACAGAATAAAAGGACAATAGAAAAAAATTAATGCAACAATGAAATGGTTCTTTGAAAAGATTAATAAAATTGACAAACCCTTGGCTAGACTCACTAAGGTAAAAAAAGAAAAGACACAAGTAAACAAATTCAGAAATGAAAGAGGGGAAGTTACCACGGATGCCACAGAAATGCAAAGGATCATACACGAATAGTATGAAGGTCTATACGCTACTACATTCAATAACCCAGAAGAAATGGACATGTTCTTAGAAACACATAGCCTTCCTAGACTGAATCACAAAGAACTGGAAAATCCAAATACACTGATCAACAGTAAGGAAATTGAATCAATCATCCAAAACCTTCCCCAAAGCAAAAGTCCAGGACCAGATGGCTTCACTAGTGAATTCTACCAAACATTCAAAGAGGATTTAATGCTGTCCTCCTCAAACTCTTCCAAAAAATTGAAAAAGAGGCAATACTTCTTCACTCATTTTGAGGCCAAAATTACCCTGATACTAAAATCTGGCAAGGATAACACACAAAAAGGAAAACTACAGACCATTATCTCTAATGATACAGATGCAAAAATCGTAAACAAAATTCTAGCAAATCAAATACAACAATACATTTAAAAGATTATGCATCATGATCAAATGCATTTCATCCCAGGGGTACAAAGATGGTTCAACATACGCAAATCGATCAATGTGATACACCACATAAACAAGCTAAAAGATAAAAAATCATATTGTATCAATAGACGCAGAGAAAGTATTTGACAAGATATAACATCTGTTCATGATTAAAACACTTAATGAAATAAGTATAGAAGGAAAATACCTTAACATAATAAAGGCCATATATGATAAACCCTCAGCTAATATAATTAATGGTGAAAAACTGAAGCCTTTTGCTCTATGTTCAGGAACAAGACAGGGTTGTCCCCTGTCACTACTGTTATTTAACATAGTACTGGAAGTCCTAGCCAGAGCAATTAGGCAAGACAGAGAAATGAAGGGCATCCAAATTGGGAAGAAAGAAGTTAAATTGTCACTTTATGCAGATGATATGATTCTTTATATAGAAAACCCTGACAACTCCACCAAAAAGCTATTAGAAACAATAAATGAATACAGTAAAGTTGCTGGCTACAAAATTAATTTACAAAAACCCATTGCATTCCTATATACTAACAATGAAATTTCAGAGGAATAAATTAAAACAACAATTCCTTTTGAAATTGCAACAAAAAGAATAAAATACATAGGTATAAACTTAACAAAGGATTTGAAGGACATATACACTAAAAACTGTAAGACATTTTTAAAAGAAATTGAAAAAGATACAAAGAAATGGAAAGACATTTTGTGTTCATGGATTAGAAGAATCAACATAGGTAAAATGGCCATATTATCCAAAGCAATATATAGATTTAATGCAATCACCATCAAACTCCCAATGGCATTTTTTAAAGAAATAGAACAAAAAATCATCAGATTTGTCAGGAATCATAAAAGATCCCAAATAGCCAAAACAATCCTAAGAAAAAAGAACAAGGCTGGAGGTGTCACAATCCCTGACTTCAGCTTGTACTACAAAGTGACAATAATCAAAACAGCATTGTATTGGCAGAAAAACAGACAGACAAATGGAATAAAATTCAAAACCCAGAAATAAACACATATACATGGGCAATTAATTTTTGACAAAGGAGCCAAAAACATACAATGGAGAAAACAAACCCTCTTCAATAAATGCTTTTGGGAAAATTGGAAAGCCACGTGCAAAAGAATGAAACTAGACTGCCATCTGTCTCCATATACCAAAACTAACTCAAAATGAATCAAAGACTTAACATAAGACCTGAAACAATAAACTGAATAGAAGAAAGCATAGGTACTAAACTTATGGACCGTGGGTTCAAAGAGGATTTTATGAATTTGACTTCCAAAGCAAGGTAGAAAAAGCTAAAATAAATGAATGGGACTATATCAAACTAAAAAGCTTCTACACAGCAAAAGAAAGCATCAACAAAATAAAGAGGCAACCAACCTAATGGGAGAAGATATTTGCAAACAATGTCTGCAACAAGGGGTAACATCCAAAATATGTAAATAACTCATACGACTCAACAAAAACAACAACAAAAAAATCCAATTAAAAAGGGGGCAGAAGACCTCAAAAGAAACTTCTCCCAAGAAGACATACTAATGGCCAACAGATATATGAAAAAATGCTCAACTTCACTAGTTATTAGGGAAATGCAAATCAAAACCACAATGAGATATTACCTCATGCCTGTTAGAATGGCTATCATCAACAAGACAAATGATAAAAAATGTTGGGAAGGCTGTGAGAAAAACGAACCTTCATACACGGTTGGTGGGAATGTAAATTGGTAGAGTCACTATAGAAAACAGTATGGAGCTTCCTCAAAAAATTAAGACTAGAATTACCATATGACCCAGCAATTTCTCTCCTGAGTATCTACCAAAAAAACCTGAAAACATTTATCTGTAAAGATTTATGTACCCCGATGTTCATTGCAGCATTATTTATGCTGGACAAGACATGGAAACAATCAAAATGTCCTTCGATAAATGATTGGATAAAGATGTGGTATATATACATAATAGAATACTACTGGACCATAAGAAAAGATTAAATAGTGCCATTTGCAACAACATGAATGAATCTTGAGATTATTGTGCTAAGTGAAATGAGTCAGACAGAAAAAGTTGAGAACCATATGACTTTACTCATATGTGGGATATAAAACTGAAAGCAACAAATGAACAAGACAAACAAACAAACAAAACTTATAGAAACAGGCAACCATTTAGAGGCTACCAGAGGGCAAGGGGGGAGAGGGGGTGTTAGAAGAGGGTAAAGGGGATCAGATATTATATATGGTGATGGAAGGAGAACTGACTCTGGGTGGTGAACACACAATGTGACATATAGATGATGTGTTATAGAAATATATACTTGAAACCTATATAATTTTACTAACCATTGTCACCCCAATAAATTTAATTATATATATATATATATATATATGCACTTTAAAATAAGAAAAAGAAAAAATAGTAAGGTAAGGGTGACCAGAAGTTCTGGGGACAAGGCATCGACTTTTAAATTGTGTGATCGAGGAAGACCTCACCCTCACCCAGTAGGGTGTAAACTCAGCAAATATTTGATATGGCTGAGAGCTTTCCAGATAAGGACGTATGTACAGGAGGTGCCTTCCAGGAGCTCTGAAGAGGCCCTGCTGCGCTAGCAGAGTTAGGAGTGCAGGACCCGGTGGGCAGGCCACCAAGCAGGATGCTTTACCTCAGAGTGAAACAGGAAATCAGTGAACAGTTGTAAATGGAGAAATAGCATAATTGGGTTAATATCATGGAGGAGTACTCTGTGTGCTGTATTGGGAATCAGTTACAGAAGGGCAAGTGGAAAAAGCAATTAGGACCACCTTTGCAATAATTCAACCAGAGATGGTTATGGGCTGGACCATAGTACTCATAGTGGAGGTGCTGAGGATGGACAGAATTTTTGTGTGTTTTGAAGATACAGCTGGGAAGATTTGCTGTTCAATTAGACCTGAGGTGTCACAGAAAGAGAAAACTCATGAGTGGTTTCCAGGTTTAAACCTGCAGAATTGACATAACGAGGGTGCCATTTATATTGATGGCTCCAGAGAGGCAGAAGGATGGAAGCTGGTATTTGGACAAGGTGAAGAGTGTTAAATATCTGAATGTTGATGTCAGGTCTTCAGATGGCTTTATAGATATGGAGTTTCAGGAGAAAGGTCTAGCCTAGAGATAGGTAGCTGGGATCAGTAAGCAGCTGATTGAAATTTAATTAAAGCACTGAGCCAGCCAGCCCAAGAACACATTGGGAGTGAGCTGAGAAAGATAGAAGAGATCCCAGTCCTGCGACCATTGACTTGTACAATGGTGGTGATGGAGGAAAAGAGAATATAGCAGAAAAGGAGACCAACAAGAGGTGGGATGGCGAGTGCAGAGGGAGGAAAGCACACTGACTCATGTCTTTGGAAAAGAGAAAGGAGGTTTTCCAGGACAAAGGGTTTCACAACAGTGTTGAGTGCTCCAGAAAAGCCATTGAAGATATGTGTCCTCTCATCATTGTGGAGGTCCCTGGGAAGGTGGGCACGAGCTGTTTGGTTAAGGTATTATTCTATTATGGTGATTGAGTTTAAGAGAAAAGATGTAAAGACAAGGGTTGGAGATGGACTACTAAAAGCCACTTCACAGATTTCTTATAAATGAAACAAAGAAGTATGCTGGAGCAGGATTGATGTGTGAAAACATAACACGTTAGATAGGCCAACACTCCCATGGAGACCCACATTTCAATCCCTGTTACTTACAATTTCTAGAGTTTGGAGAAATCACATTAACTCTAACTCTGAGTTTCCTCATCTATAATGTGGGGGTGACAACGGCCACCTTGAGGATGGCTACATGGGTTAGCATGGACAGTGGACCACATGTGTGACCCACTCAGGTATGAAACATCACTAGAAGTGAGTTAGAGACAAAGAAGAATGACAATCATAGTGGTGACATTTGTTACTATGATATTAAAAATAAAACTATATTAATGAAATTTACTAGTTTTGATTGTTTATAAGGAGAAGACACTGAATATCTTACATCCTTTCTTCTCTGAGGAGATTTCATATGTAGATGTACTTATTAACTCTGTGGACAAGTAAAATTTCATGTCAGTCTCACTGGGACTTCACAGTATCAGCATTAGTTTTCTATTGCTGTGTAACAAATTGCCACAGACTTAGCCACACCCATCCATTAGCTGGAGGTTCTGCCGATCAGACTTCTAGGTGGAATCAGCTGGCTCTCTGCTTAGGGGTTTACAAGATCAAAATCAAGGTGCTGGCCAGGGTAGGCTTCTATGAAAGGTCTGGGGAAGAATCACTTTCCAAGCTTATTTAGGTTGTTAGCATAATGCATTTCCACACAGCTATAGGACTGAGGTCCCATTTCCTTACTGACTATCAGTTGGAGGTCACCTGCCTTTCTCCTCTTGGGGCACTCCCCTGCATCTTTAAAGTCAGCAATAACAAATCAAATCCAAATCTCTTTGACTTTCTCTTCTGCCACCAGGCGAATAGCCAGAGAAACTGTTCTGCTTTTAAACAGATTGATGTGATTATATTGGACTCACTCAGATAACCTCCCTCTTGTCATGTAGTATAACACAAACCTGAGAGTACCACCAGGGCCTGAAGGTCATGGGTTCTGTCTCAGAATTTTGCTTGCCACAGTGACATAGCTTTGAAAGTGGTGGATTTAGTTTTAATGAAATTTTTTAATAGTTTTTGAGACAAAAAAATACATCCCATGGGGTTTTTAGTTTTTACTTTAAATGCAAAAAATATTCCTAAGAGCACTCAGGTACTTTGAATGTAGACAGAGGACACTAACTGGTTATGCACTTGCTTTGTCCTGGCCTCAGTGTGCATGTTTTCAGTGGGGCAGCCAGGAACCCTGGGTTGTGCAGAGGTAGCAGCGGAATGTCCTAAAGTACTGAAGAATATTCTCAGTGGCCTGCAAGGTGAAATACTTACTGTTTTCTCTAGGAGTCTTTAGAGAGAGAGAGTGAGGAGTGGTGTGACTGTCCTGTGTCATGCTTCCTAAGTGCTTAGCTGCCTCTTCCGTCCTTTTACATGTCCCATGAAATTCTTTCAGTTGACGTGAAGCTGGACCCTGCAACGGCGCATCCCAGCCTCCTCTTGACCGCTGACCTGCGTAGTGTGCAGGACGGAGAATTGTGGAGGGATGTCCCCAGCAATCCCGAGCGATTTGACACGTGGCCCTGTATCCTGGGTTTGCAGAACTTCTCATCAGGGAGGCATTATTGGGAGGTCATGGTCGGGGAAAGAACAGAGTGGGGGTTAGGAATCTGTGAAGACACAGTGCCAAGAAAGGGGGAGACCACACCATCTCCTGAGAATGGAGTCTGGGCCATGTGGCTGCTGAAGGGGAACGAGTACATGGTCCTTGCCTCCCCATCAGTGCCTCTGCTCCACCTGGAACGGCCTCGTTGCATTGGGATTTTCTTGGACTATGAAGCAGGTGAAATCTCCTTCTACGACATTACAAATGGGTCTTACATCTACACATTTAGGCAACTGTTCACTGGTCTTCTCCGGCCTTACTTTTTCATCTGTGACACAACTCCTGTTGTCTTGCCACCTATGACAGAAGCAGAGTCAGGAGACTGTGCATCCAGGGATCATCTTTACCCTGCTTATAAGGTTAGAGATGACCATTTCTAAGATTCTGTCCCCGAGAAACACTCCAAGTGTAGCAGCGTTTATTGGAGTGGAGGATATACAATGCAAAGTCTCAACAAATGTCCCCATGTAGGTCAGCACTTTAGTCACTGCTGCTATGGAAATTTCCCATGGGGACAAAAGACAAAATATGAAGCATTTGCATCTGGAGGCACATTGCGCAGTATAATGATACTAGAAATGGAACATGTCATCACTCTTTATCCAGATGGCTCCACACACTTTCTTGATGAGTGTCTTCAAATGAATGGACCTTGTATTAAAGATATCTACACATTCATTATAATTTCTCATCCCTTTCAATCTCTTTTCATCCCAAGTCATCCACATATTAACTATTAGAAATGGCAATTCTTAAACTGATTGAGAGCTGTCCAGTGTCATTCCAGCATCAGATCCATGACTGTGTTTCTCCTCTTCACTTTTCTTCTCTCTCATTCCCTCTTTCCTCTTTCTCTCTTGTCTCTTTGCCTCAGTGTCCTTCTATTTGCCTCCCTCTCTTTCTCTCTTTCTTGCTCCTTGCTTTTTGCTTGCATTACACTTGTTAATGTTTCACCTTCCATTTCTTTCTAGATTCAGAACCATTCCTTTATACATTCACAATGGCTGTGACTGTATTCAATTACTATTTAAATCCTCTATTCTGGGAATGATTTTTGAGGATTATGAAATTCATTCCTCTGAATCTAATATCACTGAAACCCACATCATACTCCTCTGGGACTGCAACTTTTCCCTTTATCTTTAGATATATGTTTTAGAGTAGCAATTTCTCAGAATTCTAACTCAGCCAGCTCTTTCACCTTGTGCTTTACTTGTTATAAGAGCTAAAACATAACACCTACTCCCCCCACCGCCAGTCTCGGCTACTTACTTATGCAGTTCTTATGTGCAGAATACTGATATTGACCTCACAATGTTATGGTAAATAGTTAAGGTCATAATTTATATAATTCATTCAAACTCTACTACTTAAATTTAATATAAAAATGATGATGATGAAGAAATAATAATATTTGATTTATTTTTAAAGTATATTCTATACCTTCCCAACAAAATTCTTGTCTTTGAAGGCTAATTTTGCCACCATCTTTCTGTGTATCTGTATCTAATAAATAATTGTTAACCATGTGCTAAAATGCTTAAATGCTAAATGTTTAAATGCAAAACAATTATTATTAGTGGCAGATTTAGTTAACATCGTGCTAATAATAATCTGCCGAAACTTTAAACCTCTTTAACTCCACCCTGAATTTTACAGTGTTTTTCTCTTCCAGGGAGATTTTTTTCTTTTTTAAACTAAAATCTTTCACTTACTTTCCAGTGACATTTTTGACATGCTTTTCTTTCTAGGTTTTTAAACATTATTTTCTAGATTTTTGCATTTGGAAGAGCATTATGGAATATAATAACATTAGAAATGGAACAATCTCATCAAATTCTATTTCCAGATGGATCTACATACTTTACTGATGAATCCTGTATTAAGCTAAGATTTCTGTATTCATGTTTGATACACTCATGCTTGATCCGAAGCAAACATTCCCCCTTTCCATCTCTCATTTGCAAACAGAGGTAATAATACCACCCATCTTGTTGATATTTTCAGACCATGCATGCCCTAGGCCTCTCCCGGGCCTGATCTGGGGGAAAGGCATGTGCTCTAGCCCACCCATTCCATCACCAGGGGTTGACACCTGCATTCCAAGTCACAGCAAGGCCAGTGCTGAGTGACGAGTGTCGTGATGGAGAACATGCACTCAGAGCAGAAGAGCCCGTTCTGTATGGAGATCGGGAGGCACAGAGTCACTGGTCTGAAATCCCACTTCCCAGGGGCTCCACACATTCTTTGGGACAGGGAGGTCTAATGGGCAGAGAGGGCCCCACCAGCAGAGGCCTTCTGCCTGCTTCAAGGGGGCAACATGGAGTCCCAGAAATGCCACCCCAACCTCTGAACCCAGCATCTTGGTCTCTACTGTCTCCCTGGAATCCTGCCATCTCATGGTGTTTTCTCATGGGTCATTTTAATTGTTAAAACCAACTTAAATCTTTCTTCATCCCTTGCAGTCCGAGATTCACAAAACTTTGTGCATGTCCTGTTATGACCCTCCTCCTTCCCTTCCCAGTTCCTAGAAGGTCTCTACTGTTCTTTCTGGAATCCTGGTTCATTACCAGTAAATTCCTCTAAATCCATATTGATTTCCTTACCTTCCTTTTACTTTCTCCTCCATCTTTTCTCCTGAATGCCAGACTTCTGTATTCAACTGTCCACTTGCCATCAAAACCCACATTTTAAACTCAACATGCCTAAAACATTACCCTAAACTTTACACACACACACACACACACACACACGTTACATCATCTCAGTGGATGGCAACTCTGTTCTCTCAATTGCTCAGGCCAAAAATCTGGTACTCCGCTCTTGATTTCACTGGCCCAGACTCAGTCCATCAGCACACCCTGTTGGCTATCCCTTTACAACATCACCAGAGTTCCGCCATCCCAACCACGTGGCTGAGCTTCCCTCCTCTCTCTCGGGGTTAGTTTCCTAACTTAACCATGGCTGTGCTCCGCACCCCCACATCCATTCTCAGTGCAGCTGGGCTAAGCCTTTCAGTGCCCAACATAGTAGTATCATCACAATGACCTCTCATTGGTAAAGCCAGAATCTTCACAGTGAAGCTACAAGCCCTGGAGGACCTGAACCAGTCCCTCCTCTGAGTCTGTCTCCCTCCCCTTACTTCCACTGTCCATCCTGCACATGTACGCTCGGCTTCCTGCTGGCTACCTCCTACCACCGGCCTTTCTTCCAGCTGTGCCTTCTACCTGTGCTTCCCTTTCCCCAGATGTCTCCTTTGCTCATTCCCTTTCATCCTTTAAGCTCAAACCTGCTTCTCAGTGAGGGCTGCTCAGCCCTCACCCACCCAGAACCCACCCCAGAGCTCCTTCACCAGACCAATGGAGACTATTTTCCAATATATTACTTATCCATGCCTAATGGGTTACATTGCTGTCTTATTTATTAGCTCATCTTGTTTTGTTGCTTTTGCCTTTTCTTGGTAGAATGTAAGCACTCTGCAGTGAGCAGTCTTTGTTGATAATATGTTCACCTTCACCCAAGCACCTTCAACACTGTTTTGTCTGTGGTATCACTCAGGGCATATTTGTGGGATAAATAAATGATCATCTTGCTGGGAGTGCAGAATTAAATCCTGGGTCTGAAAGTGTTTTGTGAAATGTAGTATGCTACAGTGGTATTATTATTATACAAATATATAAATAATAATAGCATATGTATAACTAGATAATCACTGACCAATAAAGTATAATGTCAAGTGCTAAATGAGTAAAATTGATTTTGAGGTGTAGAGAAAATTTTAATAGAAGGCTGAGTTTGCAGAGGTGATGGATTCTAGTGACACGATGACATGCCATGTCAAGGTGTGGTCCCACTGAGCCTCCTGTAGCTTTGATTCCCCATCACAGTGACATTGCTTCACACACACAACATACACCACCTCTCTTAGACTTGCTAGAAACATAGGGAACATTCTATAAAATTATAAGGACTAAAACCTTTTTTTAAAAAATTGGTTTCATGCTTTATGTATTCCTTCTCTGAACTGCACAATTGAGCCACATTCTCTCCCTACACAGTAACTTGGGCCTGCTTTCCTCTCCATCACTTCCCTCTGTTATTATACATTGCACTTTTTTCTAATCCACATTATTATAAAGAATGACTAACTTCATGGGGAGTGGTTAAAAAGTCACCCCTAACATTAGATACTAGTTTCCATATCTACAACAGAAGACTCGATGACTTATTTAAGTAACTAAATTGATCATTTCAGGCTGCAATCAGGTGACTGGTTTGTAAAATGAATTAACTAAATCAGCTCATTATTCTAGCATGTTGGGAGAGCCCTGAATGGAGGGAACTGGGAAGAGGGTGATATGTGGAGCTGGTAGGGAGGGAGCAGGAAGTAAAATGGCTTCATTAGCTGGCAGAAGGAACGAGGCACAAATTAGAGTGGTGATTTCAACTCTGTGTCCCAAAGGGCAGAGAAATTGGGAACACTGGGATTTATTAAGCCCACCTGCTCTCCGAGCACCGACCCTCCATGCAAGTTTCTGGGGAGCTACTCTTCCATTCTCCAAGGAAGAGGGAAGGCTGGAGATGGCCTGCGTGTGGAAGGAGCACACATTCCACAGGTATACAGGGCCTACCCATCCACATTCATGGAACATTCTCTTTCCTCCCTGATGCTATGACATACTCAAAAGTACCCAAATAATTATTGTGATAAATTCCCAAGTCCATTTACTCAAACAAGTCTGATTATTCTCTGATTTTGTCTGACTGCCTGCAAGGATTCAATTTCTGTTCATTTATTTACTTTATTATTATTTAAATTTTCAGCCTTGTGATATTATAGTTGCCTCTACAAGAGCATTAAAACACAGTCATGTATATACAACCTAATACATCAGGGGTTCATGACACTTGCTCAATTTCCCCCTAGTTAGTTTTTGAAACTAAAGTATAAATTGACATATGGTGACATCTCCCTTTCAAATCCCAAAATAAAACTAAGTAAATAAATGAAACAAAATAGTTCACCCTGTTAGCTCCTTAAATTAATAATAAACTTTCTATTAATCAATGTACCTATACAAATTTTTCCACTAACTAGGAAAATGGGT
Source organism: Hipposideros armiger (assembly GCF_001890085.2). Taxonomy (NCBI): domain Eukaryota; kingdom Metazoa; phylum Chordata; class Mammalia; order Chiroptera; family Hipposideridae; genus Hipposideros; species Hipposideros armiger. The sequence continues at coordinate 98,838 of NW_017732711.1, read as the reverse complement.
TATTTCATTTCCGTACATAAAATTCCTAAGTAAACAAAATATGAAAATACTATCCCTCTATTTTCAGTAGATCTAAGGAGAAAAAAAACAGGTAGGATGGGACCAATTATGCCTCAATTGTTTTTTAGACACATAATAATTCTTAGGAACAAGGGAAGGGAGCAAATGTCCTGACAGCATTTATGTTTATGGAAATTAATGGAGTGAGTCCCCAACTTTGCTTACATGAAGTGGTAAGTCCTTCAACTTCCTAGATCAAGGGACAAATTCTCATGGTCCTTATTTTCTGTCTGGACCATATGAGGATTGGAAAGCTTGATGTGACGCACACCTCAGTGTATGCACTAATGACTCCTGTGGCTTCAGTTTCCCGAGGGTGCTGGGTTGTGGATGCACCCAGACCACCACCAGGGTCCCCCTCCAGTCTTTCCTCGGGAGAGCAGCATCACGAGGCATCTGTGCCACACAGCCCTCTGAACAATGACTGCGGCCCACTCATTTACAGAGCAATGGGCCACGGCTGGCCAGGAGAGATACCTTCATTTTCTCTGCACTTGCAATTGCTCCTGGATGGAGTATCTGCATGAGCCCAGGAGGGGAGAAGATGCTGCAGGCATGGAGGTCCTCCAGCCAGGTCTGTGCCTCCTGACTTTTAAATTTTAATGGTACCTGATAGCACACAAGTAAAAATGGTGAGTGTATTTCTAAATTTAGAAGCTCAATTCATAAGTTTGCACTTTTCTATTGGTTTGTTAAATTAAAAACCTGTATGGAATACCTCAAAGGAATAGAAAATGAGGAGCATACTCCTTGCTCTTGGAAAGTTTATGAATTATGACAGATACACGGAGACAAATCTATAAAAAAACACATACATCACAACTCATGTTATTTAATTATAACAAAATGATAAATTTACCAGTGCAAAATGATTTTTAAAGGATGACATATAAAAGTGCTGAAGAGACAAAGTATGAAGAAACAGAAAATACGTTTTTTTGTTTTGTTTTTTTTATGTTGGGATGGGAGTTTGTGAGGAAAGACTGAGGTTTGTAAGGAATACATGAGAAATGAGATCTGAAATGTGAGTTTCATTTTGAAAAACATAGCATGGAAAAGGGAATTACCAGCCTCGTGGGGGCCAATGCGGGAGGGAAGTGTCACTCTTGGCAGGGAAGGTGTACCCCTGCCCTGCTCTGAAAACATAGGTTCCATTTTCTGCCATCTGTCATTGTAGCCACGTTTTTGATAAGTTTAAAACTCTTTACTCTTCAAGATTAAAAATGTTTTGAAAATCGACTAAAATCTCTAATCATATGACCGCTTGCCCTCCAAGAACTGAAAAACACATTTCTATCACCTTGCGGTTTGAGTGTGGGCATTTCTGAGGTGGGACGCTGCATTTGGGGCTAGTGTTCACACTATGTGACCAGCACCCACAGGGAGAATGCATTTTACCTCCGCTGCTCAGCCGCCCACACACTCCCAAGCGTGCAAATGTTTGCAAAGCAATCTTTCCTTGGTGCAGCTGAGCCGCTCATGCCTGCAACTCCACACAAAGCCCTGCACAAGCAGCAAGCCTCAGCCACTGGGCTCGCTGCTGTACTTTCCCATGAGTAGCACTTCGTTGATGGGAGAGCTCACAACTCTCCAGCTTATCACTTGATCCGGCCTTCAAGTTTCCCCTGTCTTTGACCCATGAACAGTGAATGCTTCCACTGTAGGGAGGGCTTGAACTATCACATTAAGCAATTGGTTATTCAATCCTGGAACTTCGACATTGTGTCCATGTATAAAAGATGGCTGTTGCCCCATCGCTCCTCTCACCAGGACAAGGGTGACAAACCCACACAGTGTACAGCAAGATTCACTTGTGCAAGCAAGCACAGGTGCACAATCAGGTTAAATGTAAAGATGGTCACAGTGCTTGTAGAAATTACCTGTAAAGTGTAAGGTGAGGGTGGGAGGTGGTGAGAATGTCTGGGAGGACGTGTAGCACAGGAAAGAACACTGATCACTTGCCTTCCAAAGTTAGAATGTAAGGGAATACCATACCTGCTCTTGCCCAAAACCTTTCAGGAAGTGAAGGCCTGGTGTTCTCCGTGTGAGGGACCTGTGTCTACCTCAACAGGCTGTGTGCTGCCAGCAGGGCTGGGGACCCTCCCTCTCTCCCTCTCAGAGCCCCAGGACAACACCAACCTGTCTGCATCCCAGAGGACAGGGGAGGCGGCTGTTGGTTCCGAGCTGGCCAGATACAGGAAATTAGGATGAACGTTCTCTTCCACCTGCCTCAGATGTCCCTTAAAGTCCCTTGGACTCCCAAATCCAAGTGCAGAAAACACTCAGGAGATGGGGACTCATGTGCTGCCCTGACAAGCTAATGCCTATCACTGCATTCCACTCATTTTCTGCTTCTTGGTTTACTTTTATTTCACAGAATTCACAAGTTTTGGATAACAAAATTGTGCAGCAGTTTGTTTTAAAACACTGGTTTTATTGTGGTGACAAAACTTGGTTCCGCTTTTTTGCTTCCTAAACTTCCTGCCTTTCTTTCTACTTATTTTCCTTTTTTAGTTTGTTTTGTTTTAAATGATTTATTAAGGGGGATGGGGCAATGTTGTCTGTAAAGGAGCAATAATAAAGTTAAAATGATATATTAACAGATTTAGAAAAAAACACAATATTTATAGGAAAATTTTCTAAATGTTTTGTTATACTATAAACATACATGTATATATTATTTTTAATTTCATAATTCATTATTATAAATTACAATTTAATAAAGAATGTATAAATGAAAGTCTCCCTTAAACTCCATCTCACACTCTTGAAGTAAGTCACTTTAACAATTCAGTGCATACGTTTAGATATTATATCTATTTTAATGTAAATATACATAGAGTTTGTGACCAGAAAGTGGGATCATGCTATGCATAATCTCATTCTGTGTTACATTTTGCTTTCCACTTGTATAAGATTAATATGAGATTTGGAAAAAATATCCAGGTAAAATCACATACATATGCTTATTTCCATTTAGTAGCTGTTTGTTTCTAGCCCATAAAGTTGTCATTATTTATTAAATCATTTCTACAACTTCAAACATATGCATCATTTCTGAGTATTAGCCATTTTAATCAACAATCTTTTTCTAAGATCCCTCCAAACATTCTATTCCAATTTTAATTCCTATCATGAGTTCAAGAGAATGGGATTATTCCCTTGCACTTTTCCCAGCTCTATATATACCACATTTCAAAACATTTACCTGTCTAAAAAGCACATAACTTTATACCTGTATTTTAATTTTATAGCTTTTTTTTTTATTTGGGAATCAGGGGAAGGGGAACAGACAAGTTGCTGTCGTTTTGTTCTTCAGTCTAGTTGTGGAGGATGTTGCTTCACTGGCCCAAGTTGGCACCATCATTGTGCTCTTCCTGGGCGAGGCAGATCAGTCATTGGCTTCTGGACGGCCGCTCACTGCGGCTGCTGGCCGCTCACTGTGGCTGCTGGCTACACACGGTAGCCCATTGCAGCCCAGCTCCAGGTCGAGCTGTTGTTCAGCATCTTAGCTGTAGAGGGCAGTGTCACTGGCCCTCATATGTGGGGTCTGAACCGGGACCCTCTGGCATCCCAAGCCAGTTCTTAACAAATGTGCCACTCGGCCGGCCCCAATTTTATATCTTTAATTATCAGTGAGAGCAATTCTAATGTTTTTAAGCCATGTTTCACATTACTTTTCTTGTGAACTACTACTTCAAGTTGCTACCTATTTTTATTTTGTTCCATGTTTTCTTGCCAACTTCTTGAAAAAAATTATTAAACAAGGAAGCCTTTCAATGTCATGTTGAATTTCTCTAGTATTTTAATTATTATTTATACTTTATTAGCAGAGTTTTTTATATCACAGATTTATTAAAATATGCAAACTTGTTTGTATTTTGCTTATAGGTTTTGAAAATTGCAACTTGACTAGTGAGATCTATTTAAATCCAACATGAGCAGGAAAAAAACAAAGAGAACAACTCTCATGTTTTCTTATAACAGTTTATTTATTGAGTGTTTAAATATTTGATTTGTAATTTGTTTTGGTGAAAGGAGTGAATGAGTGATCCACACTCCCCAACCCCAAATGCCTCACCAATTATCATGGTTTAATTATTATTTTCAAAGGATGTTTAGATATATGTTAAGGATAGTTTCTCCTTATTAGACTGTTTTTTCATCAGGATTTCTCTGCCTCGTTGCATGGGCCTAATTTCCCACTCCTTTTATGTGTGACACATAACTTCATGTAACACACATACAACTTTCATATTTACCAACTTTCTTTCATATTAAAATATCAAAATATAGCTATAAAATAAATAAGGTAGTTTGATTATTACCATTGAGATGAGTAAACTATGAAAAGGTAGAAGAGAGCTTTCCAAGATCTCCTAATGGTATCTTGCTGACTAAGGAATGGTAACAAGGCAGCAGGGAGACTGGGGCTGCAGCCCAAGTGTGTGAAATTGGCTCCTCTGTCTGTCTGTAAGACTTGTGCTGTGTCCTCAGGTCTGCTTTGTTTGAATCTGATGAACTATTGGGATTGCAATTTGACAGAGGTTTCTGCACATGTATGTAAATTAGTGCATTAAAGTTAAATTATCTGTTTCAAATTTTGTGATTTTCATTTTATTTTCCTCAAGCAGTATATAGTACTTTGGAAGGGAAAAAATACTCTATTTCTTCAAAACCAGACCCAACTAAGAGAGAGAGAGAGAGAGAGAGAGAGACAGAGAGAGAGAGAAGAGAGAGTAACTACATGTGTATGTTGCTTTAGTAATACTCAATTGTCTCACATATTATTTATTTATTCAGGTACTTTAAAATTACCTCAAGAATAATGATCAAATGAATGAGATGTGTCTTTGGGTTAGAGAGTAAATAAAATATTTTGTGTATGGTGGCTATTTTCTAAATACTATTAATTGATTATTCTGAGATTGCATTTGGGGCCTTGGAGGTTTTTGCAGGAGCTCAGAAACTCGTGTCTCAGGAAGAATCAGTGGCTGGGCAACAGCAGGGTTTATGTTCTTGCCATTGGAATAAGAGGCAGTGAAGGATGAGGACTCTGAGCCTATGTCCTCAGTTCAAAGTCAGCTTTTCCACAATATGATCGTTTGCTTAACATATGCCTGCCTCAGTTTCCCTTTCTGTAAGTCCGGGACAATAAGGCTGTCAACTCCATACCACTGTTGTTGAGGTTAAATGAGTAAATAAATGTAAAAATTGTAGAAGAATGCCTGGCTCATAGTAGGTGCCGCCTTATGCGGGCTACTGTGGTGATTAGTATCAATATTGCTCCTCAGGTGCAGTCCAGATGGATGGAGCCAATCAGAGCTCCCAGGGAAACTTCATCCTTTTGGGGTTTTCTAACCACCCCCATCTGGAGAGGATCCTCTTTGTGGTCATCTTTATTGCATATCTCCTGACCCTTGTGGGCAACATCACCATCATCCTGGTGTGCCGGCTGGACCCCCACCTCCACTCCCCCATGTACTTCTTCCTCACCCACCTCTCCATCCTGGACCTCAGTTTCACCACCAGCTCCATCCCTCAGCTTCTCTATAACCTGAGTGGACGTGACAAGACCATCAGCTACACAGGCTGCGCCATCCAGCTTTTCCTGTTCCTGGCTCTGGGTGGCGTGGAGTGCCTGCTCCTGGCCATCATGGCGTATGACAGGTTTGTCGCGGTTTGCAAGCCCCTGCACTACATGGTGGTCATGAATCCCCGCCTCTGTGTGGTCTTGGTGTCGGTGGCCTGGGGCTGCGGGGTGGCCAACTCCTTGGCCATGTCCCCAGTCACCCTGCACTTACCCCGCTGTGGGCGCCGCAGTGTGGACCACTTCCTGTGTGAGATGCCCGCCCTGATCCGGATGGCCTGTGTGGACACAGCTGCCGTCGAGGGTACTGTCTTTGTCCTGGCCGTGGGCATCGTGCTGTTACCCCTGGCATTCATCCTGGTCTCCTATGGCTACATCATAAAGGCGGTGCTACAAATCCAGCCAGCGGCAGGGCGACAGAAAGCCAGCAGCACCTGCAGCTCGCACCTCACCGTGGTCTCTCTGTTCTACGGGAACATCATCTACATGTACATGCAGCCTGGGAACAGCTCCTCCCAGGACCAGGGCAAGTTCCTCACCCTCTTCTACAACATTGTCACCCCGCTCCTGAACCCGCTGATCTACACACTCAGAAATAAAGACGTGAAGGAGTCACTGAAGAGGCTGCTGCTCGGTGACACGGAGGTAGGACAGGAGTAAGGGCGATGGCAGGGATGAGTGTGTCCAGCCTGGCTTCGTCTCCATCAGGGGCCATGGGTGGCATCTGGAACGATTCAGTCAGATCTAGTCTTGACCTGTGCTTTCCACTGTGTGTCTTTTCCTGGACTTCTGTAAGACTGTTTCGGTCTCAACATTACATGTTCTGGTAAGTGAACTGCACAACACATATCATCCAAACAGCCCCTCTAGACGGTCTGGAAAGCAGGCCCAAAGACCAGTGTGAAGTCACTAATTACAAAGATGAGTCTCCACAGCTTATACCAGAGTACCAACTATAAAAATACTCCCTTTCTCAACCAGAGTTTTGCTTGTGTTCTTCTTTTTTTAAATTCTTTAACAACTTTCTGCATATGTTAGTCAGAACGATCACAATTTGACCACTTTTCTTAGCTGACAGCTATCAAACAAGGGAATTTGGCAAGTGGGATATTTTCTGTTTCCCACATTACCATCAAAAGCCTTTCACAGGACTTGTGCTTCTTTTTTGCCTTTGGTGCCCAGCCTTTGACATTTTCCCCAAAGTCTGGTGTAAGATTCTGGATAAACCCAGAAACTAACTTATAACAATGATACATCAGTCATTGAAATCTTAGAACATCATTATTCCTCAGGTATGTTTTCATTTTATTAGTGAGGAGGACCTGATGTTTATTAAGTTCCTGCTATGAGTCAGATGCTCTTAATTCATCTGATATTCTCTTCACTTATTGGAGGTCAATATGGTTTCATTATCTTTCTTCTACCCATGTCATTCTTGAAATCATTTGCTGAAGTAGATCTGACCCAGAGCTTTACTCCAAGTTATGTCTCACTCCCAAATCCTGTTGTGTCTATTGCTACCTGAATTTTCAAAGAGCAAATATCCTTAAGCATTTAAAAACTAGTGTCAAAGACCCTTTGGGACTAAAAAGCATGATTTGCTTTCATTCTTCGCAAAATACAGACCAGAGTATAGGGGAGGAGAAGTTTTCCTGAACCCTGTTAGGGTCCCTCTCTGGGTCTGAAAAGTAAACTGAGAAAGATGATAAGGAGAAAAGCCTACACATTTATTTAATAAAAGTTTCACATTACACAGGAGCTTTGTGGAGGAAATGAAGACCTGAAGAAATGGGTTTCATGCCAGATCTGATGAAGAGTGGACAGTGGTAGAGAAATATGATAGGACAAAGGGGATCTGAGCTAAATGTAATATGCAGGAAAGCTTTGCAAGGCCTGTGTGTTCAGGTTCTTCTTAGTGTCCCTGCCTTGGAAATAAGGATATTCCTTTCCTCCAGGAACAGAGAGGGCACCTCTCACATGAGGGTCTATGCCTGCCCCCACCGCTTCACAGATACCTTCACCCTGAAATATTCAATTTTCCAAAGTGCCACATTTTGAGGTTGCATGCCCTGAACCCAGGCCAGAGCTTCTCCCACTTAATATGCAAATTCATTACCTGGGATCCTGTTAAAATGCAGACTATATTCTGGCCTGGATCCAGCTCTCTGGACAGACATTGGTCGCTTCAGGAACAACTTCTTCACCACAACCACCAATGCAATCTATCCAGCCAGCCAACCCTAAATGCCAAGCCAGCTCTAGCCTCTGTACTTTTTTCTTCTTCTTTGTTCTTTTACAATAAGGTCAGAAATGCAAACTCAGTTGTCATGCTGTTTCCACATTGCTGTTTCTAATACTCTGAAAACCATTCTTGCCCAGGTATCTCTGGGGAAGAGTCCAGAGGTACTGCACACCCCGATTCACAGGCTGTTTCCTAAGGGACATAAAACCTGTTACCGATTTGTTTCATTTTTTGTCATTTGACACTCATTAAGAAATGTTTTCTGTGTTATAATGGCCAGGAAAAGTCATCTACTTAACTGTCCAGTATGTTTTGTCTCACAATTGTTTTTTTCTACATCATGTTAAAACACTAAGATTAAAAATAAATGTCAAGGGGCCAGCCGAGTGGCTCAGTTGGTTAAGAGCACGAGCTCTGAGCAACAGGGTCACCAGTTTGATTCCCAAATGGGCCAGTGAACTGTGCCCGAGCTGAGCTGCCACTGAGCTGGTGAGAGCATGTGCTCTTAACAACAAAGTTGCTGGTTCGACACCTGATGGGATGGTGGGCTGTGCCCCACCCCCCAAAAAACTAAGATTGAACACAGCACCTTGAGCTAAGCAGCCCTGAGCTGCCCATAGGCAGCTGGGTGGCTCAGTGTGCAACCAGGTTGCCAGTTCGACTCCATCATGAGATGGTGAACTACACACCCCTGCAACTAGATTGAAAGCGGCTACTGGACTTAGAGCTGAGCTTGCATCCTCCACAACTAAGACTGAATGGCAACAACTTAACTTGGAGCTGATGGGTCCTAGAAAAACACAATGTTCTCTTCCTCAATTCCCCAACATTATACCTCTCCCCAAGTCCCCAATAAAAATCTTCAAAAAACAAAAAAAGTCAAAATCTGAGATGGAATACAATTGTCTTTTCCTTGGTGAATGAACTCAAAAAGAGTCTGGAGACTTTAACTAGAAATATTTATTCAAGGGTCTTACAGTGTGCACACTGGGAACACAGCTAGGCCAAAACCCAGAAGTGATTTGAAGAAGAAAGAAAAGTTCTTATAGTAAAAAGTGCATTCCTGAGAATCATCAGTTCTGCATTCTCAGCCCTACAATAGGTCTAGGATGGTTATCAGTCAGATGTCAGGCAATCAGGAGGACAGGTTCTGGGGGGATCTGGTCAAGGCTGGCGGATGGATGATGGATGTCAGGTGGGTGTATACCCACATTCTTTGGAGGGTAATCAGGTGGTCTGGATATGGGAGTCCCTAGGGGGTTGATTAGAGACTTACCTGGAGGTTCAGATGCATATCTAGGCAATGACTCAGGTAAAAAACGGTTTAGTTCCTATGCTGATTAGAATGAGAATGGAGTTTTTCCTCATGCCTCCATCTTCATTGTGTTACTGATGTTAGTGACTTGGTTAAAGTGGCTACATTTTATACATCCCTTGCCTTCACTCTGCCCTCATCCTTTTGGTGAGTGGTTTTCTGTCCCAGTCATTGTTTGCTGGCTCCCACTGTTCCTTCCTCAGATGCTCCCTTTTCTCTGAAATCTCTGCATGCCTCTCTTCCTCAAACAGACCCTACATTATATTCCTTGTCTCACCTCTCTTTTCCCTTCTTTTTCAAACTCCTCTTGAGAGACTTGTTTAGTCAAATCTTTTTTTTTTTTACTACAGCCATGGCCCCCTCTTCTACTAATGCCACTTCTACCATGTATACTATGAAAATATAACTTCCAGTAAAATCTTGGCTGCTACAATATAAAAATGAACTCATATTAAATAATTTCTTTTAATCATAGGATCTGAAGCAATCAGGCAGATGTTGTAACTAGCTCACTGGATAGTCAAGCCAGTATAAATGTACTGAGTAAAGGGTTGGTCAGCTGAGTTACAAATAAAGCCCAACTTGTTTTCCTTTGGGGGTGAGGGATGACTACCAGACATGGCATCATGTGTACTTTCATAAGTTGCCTACGACTTACAAGAAAGTGCCAAATAGCTCAAACACAAAGAAAGGGGTCAAAAATCTGAAAGCCAGATGGTATGCCATACATAGTGCATAGTTTTCTACTGAAATACAACTTTTTTTTCTACATTACTAATAATAATTAGCACGGTTAGGGTCTTTGGTATGTGGCTACCTCCTAAGATCTTACCTATATTTACTCATTAAATCTTTTAGAAAGACAGTAAAGTGGGTGACACTGCATCCACATTACAAATGAGAAAGTCAGGGCTCAGAGATTTTCATCTCCAGTGCCTGGGAGAGTGAGATGCAGTGACACAGACACTCTGCTGTATTACTTGTATGACGCCCTGCTCAGACTAATGGGGTCCAGGACATGCTCTTCCAGAATATGGCACTTTGGCATATTGGGTATTTTAAGCTGAAGGAGTCTGAGAGAATGACAGAAGCAGGAAGATCACGCTGACCTTCCCCTTGCCCTTCTCCCCTGAAACAGGTTATAAAGTGCCCATGTAAGAGGTGCCCTTCTTGTACCTGGAGCAAAGGAGAATCTGTCTGCAAAGACAAGGAGATGCCCAAAGGAATCCTGACAAGCAGGCTGTGCTAGGTCTCCCCACTTACTACACTCTCCTTGCTCCCTACCTGTCATCCCTCCATGCTTGTCTGCCCTCCATCAACCCTGGCAAAAAATACTCAGATCTTACAGCTTCTTCAGGTCTTCATTTCCTTAGGAAGGCTCTTGTATCATGCAAAACTTGTATTAAATAAATGTATATGCTTTTCTCCTGCTAATCTATCTTTGCCCATTTAATTTTCAGACCCAGCCAGGGACTCTAACAGAGCCTAGGAAAGTTTTTCCCTCTCCTACAAGGCCAGGTCCTAGTAAGTCCTGCAGACTTCAGGATGGGAAAGAATTAGAGTATTTCTCCTCCTACTAAGGTGTTAGGTTTTGTTTTGTTTTGTTTGTTTTTTAGCCTAACAATGTCCCCTCTTCTGCTGAAAAGCAAAATTCAACTGAATAAATTTTAAAGATCTTATTGGCTTTATTCAAGGATTCATGAATCAGGCAGCCTCCAGTCTAGCAGATAGAAAGGAGTTCTGAAGAGCTGTATGAGGTAAGAGATTTTATATTCAGAGGGAGCAGAAATGAGGATGTTGCATTAGGCAAAAATTGGATTGGTTATTTCAAGTTTGCTTTCCTTATAGGGGATGGCAGGTCTGTGAGTCAGATTATCCAACAAATCCTGATCATAAAATTTTTCTTTTTTTTTTAATTTTTTTATTGTTAGTTTCAGGTGTACAGAACAATGCAATAGTTACCCTTTTCACCCTCACAAAGTAACAACCCCCCTCCCCCCATCCACTGCCC
>NW_017732711.1:42389-77931 GCF_001890085.2 Hipposideros armiger | reverse complement strand
CTTCTCGCCTCCCTCTTCTCCTCCTGGGCTGGGACCTTCGCCCCAGCCTCTGCACCCTGTGAATCCTGACGAACACCAGGCGGGCTGGTCAGCACCAAAGGCTGAGCGCGTCCAGATGCCAAAAACTCCATCTGCCTTGTCCTGGATACCCGCAGCCGCAGGAGCACCCAGACTATGCCCGCGGTCTGTTGCCCGCAGCACAAGGGCTCTGCCTTAGCACGCCCACGCTGGAGGGGTGGGGAGCGAGCCACGAGAACTCCAATCCACTGAGATCCGGCGTCTCAGTCACCGGGAGCGAGCAGGCTGCCTCCTTCTCCTCCGATCAGCGATGCGCGCTGCCCGGGGATTTTGCCTTAGCGCACGGCCCGGGGATTCTGCCTTAGCGCACGGCCCGGGGATTCTGCCTTAGCGCGCGGCCCGGGGATTCTGCCTTAGCGCGCGGCCCGGGGATTCTGCCTTAGCGCGCGGCCCGGGGATTCTGCCTTAGCGCGTGGCCCGGGGATTCTGCCTTAGCGCGCGCGCCAGCAGGGTAGGGGGTGAACAGTGATCACTCTCCTATCTACTGAGAATCCCCGTCTCCGCCTCCGTGGGCGCGAGCAGTCGGCTTCCTCCCATGCGTCCTCCTCAGAAACGCTTGGCGCCAGCCCGATGACTCTGCCCTAGTGCGCGCGCGGGCTGAAGGACAGGTAGGGGAAGTTTCCGATCTGCGGAGCTCCGCGACTCAGAAGACCGGGCGCCGCCCGTGTCTCCACTCGCCTCGCCGCCCAACTCCCGAACCCGCCGGGTCTGCCCACCTCTAAGTAGTCCGCGTGGGAGTCCCTTTGCTGCTCAGCGTGTCCCGCAGAGTTGTGTTTTCGCTGCCGTGGTTTGCGCGAGCTAATTCAGTGACTTCCTTACCGCGGCCATTTTCCTCCCCCTTCTGTCCATAACATTTTTCATTGGTTTAAGATTCCACTTCTGGGGGAGCCAAAACTGTAATTAGGTCTCAATTTGGTGACATGTGGGTTTGCATAAGCAACTCCATTTGGGATGTTTTGTCTTGTTTTTAACACCACCTGCCATCAATACTCTCCACTGAATCCTCTACATGTTCCTCAGCATATGGAAAATTGTAAAAATTAATAAGTCTTTGTCATGTACGACAGTTTGTACTTTCCTTAGTTGCTGAATTCTCAAATGTGTTGTTTGTCAACCTATTTGTTAATTATCACTGCTCCTATAAAAAGCATCTCTGAACCCCTTTTTTTCCTGATCCCTCTCTCTCCCATGAAATTTTAATACCACAGATAAAATATACTGTTGATCTATTTATGTACTATACCCTTTGGAAGGTGCAAACTATTGCAATAGCTAAGATTTTTCTAACCTCCTGGAACCACATTATTTTGCCTCCTTGAGGGTGATATCACCAGTGAGATCATCACATCTGGCACAAAATATGCAACTGTCAAATAAATTAAATTCCCATAGTCTTTACAGAAAATTTAGAGTACAGACCTCTTAAGTTCCCTAAGAGACCAAACCTCTTTATTGTGGAAGATTTCCAAAAGGAAAAACCATCACAGCAGGCACTCTACTGCTCACAGTCTACAAAGTTAGGGAGTCAGATCTGGAAATAAAAATGTGCCACCTCTGATCTTTGTCTCACTTTTTTCCCCATGCATGAGTGTGGGCTTCTCCCTTTGAAGGTTTTCACCGATTCTAATGTTATAGCAAATCCCAATTTATCTCCTATGGAATAATTTACATAGAATTATGTAAATGTTTGTACATACCTATCTATTAAACCATGACTTATGGTTTTTCATTTACTCTACACACACACACACACGGGTAAATATATATACTTATGAGGCATGAACCAGAAAGTTGTGTCAAGCATATTTTATACCACACCATCCTGCCACATGGACAGTCCTACTCAATTGAGTCTATCCTATGAGATCAATCACCAATCTTCACTTCTGTGATAACTGTTGTCAAGGGAACCACAACTGCCTCATCCATAGTGATTCACTCATCAGCGAAATATGGTGAGCACCTACTATGTGCCAGCCACTATTTCAGACATTAGAGTTACAACAAAAATATAACTGTTAAGATCCTTACAATTTGAGGAAATTAAACACACACAGATATACAATCTAAATAAGTGAGATTACTACAGATGTGAGAACTGCTTGATGAAGGAAGTGCATGTCATGTACAAGGTCTGACAATTACGTTCACGAGCTTGTTGCAGCAATGTTGCTAATCTTTTTTAATATCAGAGGGATTATTCATTATTCATTATGTATTTGTACCAATTGGACAAACAGTTAACCTAGTTGGAAGTGTTGAAAAGGCTGCATAATAAAGTTAGAAAAAAACAACCTGAACTTTTTGCTGACAATGCACCAGCTCACATGGCACTGTCTGTGAGGGAGTTTTTAGCCAGTAAACAAATAACCATATTGGAACACCCTCCCTACTCACCTGATATGGCCCCCAATGACTTCTTTACCTGAAGATAAAGGAAATATTGAAAAGAGGACATTTTGATGACATTCAGGACATCAAGGGTAATACAACGACAGCTCTGATGGCCATTCTAGAAAAAGAATTCCAAAATTGCTTTGAAGGGTGGACTAGGTGCTGGCATCAGTGCATAGCTTCCCAAAGGAAGTACTTCGAAGGTGACCATAGTGATAATCAGCAATGAGGTATGTAGCACTTTTTCTAGGATTAGTTCGAGAACTTAATTGCCCGACCCCATATTTGAGGCCAGGTTGCAAACTCTAAATTTTGATTTGAACATGTCAAGTTGGAGCTCCGTTTGGAGATAGTCTTTTTATTTGGGAATTGCTTTAATAAAGTGGTTAAAACCATCAGGATGATAGAATTATTCCAGGGAATGAAGCCAAAGAAGCAAATACTGATATGGTCAGCTGACACAAAATGCTTAATGAGGGACCAAAAAAAAAAAAAAAGAGGTGACAGAAGGAGGTACAGAGAGAGACTATTTGACAGTTTCCAAAAGGAAGAAGTACCCATGTCAGAGTCAATAAAGGGAGTTGTAAAATGCCCAGTGGATAAGACGTGACCATCCCAAGAACACTGAAAACCTTTGTCAAAGCATGTTCAGGACAGTGTTAAGAGAAGGAGCCCAATTTCTCAGCGCTGAAGAGTTAATAAGACAAGATGAGATCACTCTTCCATTTTAAAGTACTTGTCTGAGAATGAAGAGAACTATAAAGCACCCAGAGTTAGAGATGGACAGGGAGTGAGCCCTGTCCCAAGAAATTTTTTTTCTTAAAAAAACTGTTAGTTGAAGGTGTTGAGGATGAAGTCTTCTGAGAGCATAATTAAAAGAGGAATAACACAGTTAATAGAATGTGTGGACTAAAGAAAATCCACATTCGAAGACAAATAACAAAAAAAAAAGAAAAATTTAAAACTAAATTACAACAAAAGAAGAACCACTAGAAGTTATTGTCCTTAATAAAAACAGAGCTTTTCCCAATCAGAAAGAAAACAAGGTCCCTCCAAAGCATGAACTCCATGAAGGCAGAGCCTTGCTGATGCCTCCTATCTGGGGCTGGTGGGCATTATGTTCTCATGACATGTTTTTGAATGCATGAATGAAGCAGTAACTGAGCAAGGAACTGCTGAGTCATGACACTAGAGTATGTCTAATTGCCGATGCCAAGGGTGTAGGAAACAGGGAAGGACTGAAGATAAAGGGGAAAGGGAGGCAGTTCCACAGCTCACACATGGGAAATCAGTGTCCTCTAAGAGGAGGGACCCTTCCTGCTCTGGTTACAGGGAGAAGGAGAGAAGGAGCACTGGCGGCAAGTAATAATGACGAAATCCCCCATCCAGGGAAGGTTTATTAGTCCTACTACTTTATGAAGTGCTTTATTTACAATACTTTATCCAAAGTCACAAGAAGTTGATGAGGGACTCAGAACTGATGGCAAACAGTGACTTCACCTGCTCATTCCACTTCAACCTCATGATGGGTGGGTGTTTTTTCTTTCCTGCCATCCATTGGGACACTCACTGCAGCCAAACAATAACAACAAACAAACAACAAAGAGCCTCTGGCCACCCCTTTCCTCCCCTGTGAAGCTACACAATTTAATTCCAAGACAAAATGATGGCTACTAGGAAAGAAACACCTGCCATAATATCTATGCTGTCAAGCTCTTTATCCATCTACCTCCTGTTTTAGTGTGTTACATCCCATAATTACAGACCATGTATCCATGGCTATGACAGGCAAAAAGCATGAGCATAAGTGCCCCTATTAATAATTAATTGGTTTGAATCATACTCTAAATAATGGGTTTGGGGACTACAATAAGTTGAAAAAGCCGATCAAAGTGTGAACAGAAAAGGGGCCACAGGTTAAACCTGACAAGCTCAGGAGATTGAAAATAACCACATAAGATGGCGTGAGCATAAAAACTTTCATAACCAAATGGGCCATGGTGGGAAGTCATATCTTTATCTTCCTTTATAAAGTTAGTCTATGTCTTTTCAGTGAGCTTTTCTGTTTTTCTGCACCTAAGATAACATCTTTAATCCTTTTTCCAGACCAGAGCTGAAAACTGCAAAATTCCTCATTATTATGCTTATCTCCTGATTACCATCCCTCTGTTCTGTAAAAAGCTAACTGTTAGCTATCCTGCACCCACCTATGTAAAGGAAGTACCTGTCTCTCCAATTTACTTTTATCCAGTCCCAGAGGTTTCCCCGCTTTGCTCTCTCCCACCCCTTAATCTGTCACCAATGGATCTCATGTAACCTTCCTCCTTTGATTTTATGTATAAAATAAGCTGCAAACCACCATTTTGCGGAGCATTTTCTCAATCCGTTGAGATTTTGCTTCCCGGCAATTGTCGACAGTTTAGTTCAAATAAACTCTTATAAGTTTTCTCTTAGGCTGGATGTTTTTTGTCAACATTACTTGGTGTAGTCTGCAGGATTCCAAAGAAGCCCACCGAGGAACACCATGCAGACCTGGATTCGGTGCTCGGTACCAGCAGGGGCCCATTGTGCCCCACCAGCTCTCTGCTTCCCATCAAGTGAACTTAGGTGAGTTTTTCTTGGAATTCTGGACCTCCCTGTTTTAAGGTAGGAAGCCCTGACTTTATTTGAGCTGTTTTAAAATCCTCGATGTGACAGGGTTGAGATAACCCAGGTTAAAGATAAGAGTTAAGGTAACTCTTGGAGAGAAGAAATGAAATGGGTGGCTGGTTTTTTAAAAAGATTTTTTATTGGGGAATTGGGGGGAAGGGGAACAGACAAGTTGCTGTTGCTTTGTTCTTCAGTCTAGTTGTGGAGGATGTTGTTTCACTGGCCCATGTTGGCACCAACATTGCACTCTTCCCCAGCGAGTCAGATCAGTCACCGGCTTCTGGACGGCTGCTTACTGCAGCTGCTGGACGCTCACACTGGCTGCTGGCTACCACTGCATCAGTGGTAGCCCGTGGCAACCCACTGCATCAGGGGCTGCATCCTACGGCGTCGCCAGCGACTCACAGCAGCCCAGCTCCAGGTTGAGCTGTTGTTCAGCAATTTAGCTGTAGAGGGCAGTGTCACTGGCCCTCATATGTGGGATCCGAACTGGGGCCCTCTGGTGTCCCAAGCCAGCTCTTAACCAACACGCCACTTGGCCAGCCCTAGGTGGCTGGTTTTAATTTTGGCTTTTCAATTGGAATTGCTTACTGCAAGTCTGAACAAAACTATTCACCGGATGAGAGTCTGAACTTGTTCAACTCCAAAGATATGGGGCATTTACTCCCTCCAGCTCAAATTTTGGGTATTCTTAGGTAACTAAGAATCTTTGTGGAGGTGTTTGAGGGTAGCCCTCAAAAGGTGCAGTGGCCCCATAGGGAATTCCAACACAATTGTAATTAAATATTGAACTCGTCTGGGAATGTGCACGTAAAGGCTGGTTACCTAGCGCTCTGAGTCCTCACGGTTGTATTAGACAGCCAGGAAGAGAAACCAAGACACGTAAGGGAGTTGAAGCGACTCAGGAAGTGACAGCCTCTTGGAGCTCAACCCATAAATAGCACACTTCAACCCACTACATAATATCACTATGTTCAGGCTCTGCAGATCTCAAAAGAAATCTAAAAATTAACATGGGAAATCGTGCTTCAAAGGCCAACAAGCTCCCAGACTCCAGCGCCATTATTTTCCTGCAGATAGATGTACAGTTCTTAGGAGTTTTGCAAGTACTTACTGACATGGAAAGATTTATCTAGAGGCGATATCAACTTAAAATGGCCAATATGGAGCTCTTTTGACATCCAAATATTTGTGTGCAAAATTAGAAAAAGCTGGCTTAAAGGTCAAACTAAACAGAATGGAAGGCTTCCCTCTATTGACAAATAGAAGCCTCTGAAATGGTCCAGAGAGATGTTCTTCTCTCCAGGAAGTTAGTAAGAACGTTTTAGAGACTGTCTCTGAATTAAAGGTTTCTGAAGCTGCTAAATGCCAACACCCCACTTTTTCCTCTTCAACTGTCTCAATATGTGCTTTACTTCTCCGGACCTACTCTCTCTTTTTTTTTTCTCTGTCTCTCTCTCTTCTGCACCTCTGTTGCAGCTCCCTTTTGAGAGGGGAGCTGGTCTTGGGTAGAGGGGACTCCATGGTTGTATGCAGGCAGAACTAAGAAATCTAAAGATTCCCCCAACCCTCTCTAGGATCCTGTTGAGTTCCCAAAGAAATTTAAATTAAGTGTTAGAACATATAATTCTGTTTTTTCTGATTTATTCCTATTAATGCACCTTCTGGTTTCTGAGAGCAAAACAACAGAATTATTTAAGGTTTGCTAGGGAAACTCCTGTAGAGGAATGTGCTTTTATTGTAAAGCCAGGTCACCTTAAGAATTGTAGAAAACTAAAATAGAATTTAGAAAAAGAAAAGAAATAGAAGCAAGCATAGGGTTGCTCTAGGGGCCATGAGGACACTGGGGCTACTTTATCTGTTAACACCATCCGGCTAAGTTGCCCTCCCCCTTGGAGTAAAGTTTCTGTACAAATGGTATAGGGACATCTCATCAACCAATGTCTGTTTTTAAATCAGAACCTGTTTCTTTCCATCTAGGAAATGTTAATGGGCACCATATATTTTTATTGCTCAAATCTCACTTGATAGTGTGAGACTTTCTAATCATTGATGTTCACAAAAGATAACAAAAATAATGACACTAATTTTATGACTAGGTTTCTTTTTTAAAAAATTTATTTTCAATTACAGTTGACAGTCAATGTTGTTTTATATTAGTTTCAGTTGTACAGCATAGTGGTTAGACATTTACATAATTTATGAAGCGATTCCCCCTGATTAGCCTAGTATCCACCTGGTACTATACATAAGTAGTTTTCTTATCTACTTAATCAAAGAGATAATCACGGGTTGAAGAATGGTTTATTTCTTCTCCAAGCAGCAGAGTGTTTACTGGAAAACAACAGAGCAGAGTTTCATTTATGAGTCTTATGATTTATTTTTATAACTTTAAAGATAGCCAATTATTACTAAAGTTTACTTTTTCCATCTGTGGAAAGTTGATGTCCCTCAGGCAGGATGGCTCATTCAAAATGGGATTAATTTGAGTAATGGCGGCAGTGAGGTGGGCTCCCTGAGTTCTCTCCTGGAATTTACCATATATTGAACAGCTGTAACTCATCAAAGGAACCTCTGCTCATCACACAGAACAACTAAGAGACTCATATGATTTCCTGAAGGTGGGCAAACCGGGCAAGTGGGAGAACAGGGAAAAGAGGCATGCGGAGATGCAGCCCACATTCGCACCTGCAGCAACACGGGGCCCCAGTAAGCAGACCAGAGATTGTTACAGCAGCAAGGTGATGGAATCCCTCCCTATGCCCCGCAGTCCCTCCGAGAGTTCAGCATAGAGCACAGCGGTGCCCAGTGTCTGAGGCAGAAGCCTCAGCTCAAAACTGTGGCTGGGCTCTCTCAGACAGAAAGCAAAAACAACTCCATTACCAGGACCCCACCCCTGCCCTTCCAGGGTCTTAAACTCGTCCCTGAATGTAGTAGTCTCAGATTACAGAGGTGCAGCAACCCCCAAGAAATGGAAATAGCCAGCTTGCAGCTGTGACCCAGAAAAGTGTGTGACTGCCTACCCAGCCCCTACCTTTTCTACATGGCTCCCAGAAGAGCAACTTCAGCTATTGAGTCATACTCCAGCCCAAGTTAAAAATTTTTTGCAAAATCAGATGAAGGATCTAAACCAGGTTTCATCATTTTCACACAAATGCCTTTCAAGGAGTAGTCATTTAAATACAGTGAACATTCTCTCATCTCTTCCTTCACTCGCAGTGTCACACCAGCAGAAGGCATAGACATGAGAAACACCACCTCAGACTTCATCCGCCTAGGGTTGTTCGAGCACGCAGTACCCCAACTACTTCTCTTTGTGATGGTCCTGACAATTGCCTTCTCCTCCCTAGTGGGCAATGCCCTCATGCTTCTCCTGATTCACTGGGACCCCCAGCTCCACACTCCCATATACTTTCTCCTGAGCCAACTCTCCCTCATGGACATGCTGCTGGCTGCCATCATTGTGCCCAAAATGTCTGCTGACTACTTGACTGGCAAGAAGTCCATCTCCCCAGTTGGATGTGGGCTACAGATCTTTGTCTCGCTCACAATGGGTGGCGGAGAGAGCTTCCTTTTAGAAACCATGTCCTACGACCACTACGGTGCTGTTTGCCACCCACTGAGGTACCACATCCTCATGAGCTGGTCATTATGCCAGAGAATGACTTTGGGGTCTTGGTTCCTGGCAGCAGCTTGATGGGCTCATGCAGGCTGCTGCTACCCTGAGCTTCCCATATTGCAGTACTCATGAGATGGCCCATTTCTTCTGTGAGGTCCCCACTCTGGTGCGTTTGGCTTGTGCTGACACGTCTGTCTTCAAAAATGACATGTACATCTGCTGTGTGTTGATGCTTTTGGTTTTTCCCTCATCATGACCTCCTATGTCTCATCCTTTCTGCTGTTCTCCAGATGTATTCAGGAGAAGTCCTCAAGAAGGCTTTTGCCACCTGCTCCTCACATCTGTGTGTGGTGGGACTCTTTTATGCAGCTGCCATTTTTACCTACACGAGACCCACGTCCTACAGGGTGGCCAACCATGATAAGGTGGTGTCAGCATTCTATACCATCTTCACCCCTGTGCTGAACCCCCTCATCTACAGTCTGAGGAACAGCGAGGTCAAGGGGGCCCTGAGAAAGTGTCTAGGTAACTGTGCTGCCTTAAGTCATGACTAAGATTACATCGATTTGCCCCAAATGTCAAAGCCATACAAACTGAGAGTGTGGGATTTCATAGAAAGAAGGTATATATGTATTTATATCTACATCTGGTTTTTTCAATCCTATTTTACTTTGAATTTTATAAGGATCTCCATACTTTGGGTTCGTTTGACTAGGTTGTCATATATAAATCAAGTTGTGGGTTGTTAAAAATCTGTGAATCACAAATCTGTAATAAAGTGTGTCTATATCACACCCCACAATAAATATTTGTTCAAAGGATGAGCTAAGTAGTCAAGCAATTGTGCAGATTAATTGTTAAAATTTGTTTTAATTGAGGTATAATATACAAACAGTAAAAGGCTTACATCTTAAGTGTATATTTCATTCAGTTTCAATAATATATGTACTTGTAACTCACATTCACTATCAAGAGACACAACTTACAAAACTCCAGGAAGGTCCTGCATGCCTTTTTCCGGTGATACATGAACCCCAGACACAACCACTGGACTGATATCTCTCTCCTTTAGTTTTTCAGAATTTCATATCAATGAAACCTTTAGTAGGTTTTCTGTTTGTTTTTGTTTTGTTTTTTTTCTTAGCTGAGCCATTCTGCTACCTGTTGGCAGCTCAGCGGCAGCTCAGCTCGGGCCGGGAATTGAACCAGCGACCCTGTTGCTCAGAGCTCACAATCTTGAGTGAGCTCTTAACCAACAGAGCCACTCAGCTGGCCCTATAGTGGGTATTTTTATGTTATTTATTTCCCTCAGTTTTATATGTTTTTAAAGATCCTTTCAAATTTTACATGTATCAGTTATTTGCTCTTTTTTATTGTTAAGTAATATTCTATTTTCTGAATATATTATCATTTGTTTACCTACTATTTTGTTTATGGACATATGGGTTCTTTTCAGTCTGGAACTGTTATGACTAACACTGCTATTAATCTCCTTTTTTGTGATCATTATGTTTTTACTTCTTTTGATAGACATGCAATTAACATTTTAGTAAACTGTTTTTCAAAGTAGTTGTTTGATTTTACACTTCCACCAGCAAAGCACAAGTACCTGTTGCTCCAACTGGCATTTGTGGGTAAAGTCAACCTTTTGCATCTTAGCTATTCTAGTATGGGTGTACTAGCTCATTTCTGCTTCAATTTGCATTTATCTAATAGCTAATGATGTTCAGGACTTTTGCAATGGCTCGTTGTCTGTGTGTATCTTCCTTTGTGAACTATCTTTTTCATCTTTGAAAAAAATAATAGAAGTTTCCAAAGCAAACAGAACTTGGTGGTTGGTGGTTCTCTAGTAAATAGTATATGAGGTTCATAAAACTATTTGAAATATTTCAAATAAAATATGTTGGGTTACTTGTTATTTTTTTCTGACAAATCTGTTTTCATTCATTTCTAAAAAATTAACATTTCATTAAGCTGGATATTTATGTAATACATCACTTCCACTACACCCATTGGTTTGAGTTGTAATTTTATTTCTTTCTTTGTTTTAGTTATACATAGTAACAAAATATTCCAATTCCATTTGTGGAATCATGTCATTGAAAATCTGAAACATTTTTTCTATTAGGTAATTTTTATCCAAAAAAGGATAGAAAATAGGTTACAAAATTTAGGATTTGGGTGTTCAGGATATATTTCTTATATTTTACTGGTAGATGAGTATATAACTGCAACAATTTCCACCAATAAATTTGGCACATTTAAAGAGGCTGTTGGTTTTGCAAAGGGAATAATTTATATATTTATAAATTTAAATCCATGCTTAGATTTATGTGTTCTCCAAAGACTAAGCAACTAAATACAAAATCAACTGTAAGATAATAGTTTAAAATAAAATGTTAGAAGAAGGAGATTTGAGTTCAGGCGGTGAACACATAATGCAAAATATAGATGATGTATTATAGAATTGTACACTTGAAAGCCTCTTCAATAAATGGTGCATGCGAAATTGGAAAACCACATGCAAAAGAAAGAAACCTGACTGCTGTCACCATACACCAAAATTAACTCAAAATGAATTAAAGGCCTAAATATAAAACCTGAAACAGGGCCGGCCGAGTGGCGCGATGGTTAAGAACTCGCTTGGGATGCCAGAGGGCCCCGGTTCGGATCCCACATATGAGGGCCAGTAACACTGCCCTCCACAGCTAAGATGCTGAACAACAGCTCAACCTGGAGCTGGGCTGCCTATGAGTCGCCGGCGACGGCGTGGGCTGCAGTCCCTGTGGCAGTGGATTGCCATGGACTACCGTGTGTGGCCAGCAGCCAGCGTGAGCGGCCAGCAGCCGCAGTGAGCGGCTGTCCAGAAGCCAGCGACTGATCTGCCTCGCCAGAGAAGAGCGCAATGATGGTGCCAACTTGGGCCAGTGAAGCAACATCCTCCACAACTAGACTGAAGAACAAAACGACAGCAACTTGTCTGTTCCCCTTTCCCCAATTCCCCAGCACTGTTCCCATCCCCCCAATTCCCCAATAAAAATCTTTAAAAAAAAAACCTGAAACAATAAATTGCATTAAAAAAAGCATAGGTATTAAATTTATGGACCTTGGTTCAAAGAGGATTTTATGAATTTGTCCTCAAAGGCAAGAGAAGTAAAAGCAAAAATAAACAAATGGAACTATATTAAACTAAAAAGCTTCTGAACAGCAAAAGAAACCATCAACAAAACAAAGGTGAAACCAATCAAATGGGAGGAGATATTTTCAACCAACACCTCTGATAAGGGGCTAATATCCAAAATATATAAAAGACTCATACAACTCAACCACAAAAAAAAACCCAAACAATTTAAAAATGAACAGAGGGCCTGAACAGACACTTTTCCAAAGAAGACATACAAATGGCCAACAGATACTGTATTTTGCCGTGTGTAATGTGTTTTCGTGTATAATGAGCAACCACAGTTTTGGCCCAAACTTTCAGGGAAAAAATCTTTCATTTTCATTTTTTAATTCAAATTTTTATTTGTTTACATTTAAGTGCTTGTTTTTGTATTATAAAGAAATTTTAGCATTTATTTTTTAACATTATGGTATAAGAAATTTTATGTAACAAATGCAAAACACAAGAACAGATACAAAGCACAAGAAATTTTATGTACCCGTAATATTATGATATTTATGCATCATAGGCCAAGAACTTTTCATTGTTACAAGTTCTTTGTAAGTTCAATAAAACCAATTATATTCCAGGGTATTATTTTGCATACAGATATCATTATTGATTTCTAGAGCTACACTTTTAACTCATCAACATAAATTAAAAAATTAAAAACACTTATATAGATATGGAATTAGTAACACCCATGTATAATGTGCATCCTTATTTTTCCCTCACAATTTGAGCAAAAAAGTGTGCATTATACACAGCAAAATATGGTATATGAAAAAATACTCAACTTCACTAGCTATTAAGGAAGTGAAAGTCAAAACCACAATGAGATATCACCTCACATCAGTTAAAATGGCTATTATCAACAAGACAAATAATAACAAGTGTTGAAGAGGATGTGGAGAAAAAGGAACCCTTGTACACTGCTTGGTGGGAATGTAAATTGGTACAGCTACTTTGGAAGGCAGTGTGGGGGTTCCTCAAAAAATTGAGAATAGAATTACCATATGACTTAGCAATTCCTCCCCCAAAATCTGAAAACATTTATCCATAAAAATATATGTACCCCTATGTTCATTGCAGCATTATTCACAGTGGCCAAGACATGAAAAAACCAAAGTGTCCTTCCAAAGATGATTGGATAAAGAAGATGTGGTATATATACACAATGGAATATTATTTGGCTGTAAGAAAAGATGAAATAGTGCCATTTTCAACAACATGGATAGATCTTGAGATTATCATGCTAAAAGAAGTAAGCCAGATAGAAAAAGTTGAGAACCATATGATTTCACTGATATGTGGGATATAAAACTGAAAGCAACAAATCAACAAAACAAACAAACAAGCAAAAACTCATAGACACAGAGAACAGTTTAGTGGTTACCAGAGGGTAAGGGATGAGTAGGGGTGGTAGAAAAGGAAAAAGGGGTCAAATATGTGGGGATAGAAGGAGAACTGACTCTGGGTGATGAACACACAATGTGATATATTGATGATGTATTACAGAATTGTGCACCTGAAACCTATGCAACTTTACTAACCATTGTCACCCAAATAAATTTAATAAAAAAGAAACATAATTTTATTAACCAATGTCACCCCAAAAATTTAATAAAAAAATAAAAATAAAGAAACTGTTTAATTTTTTTTACCTTTGTAATTTTACCTTTGCTTAATCTGAACCTGTCTTTCATAACTTTTTTTTTAATAGCATTTTAGTTGGAACTGTTTTCCTATCTCATGTGGAATAAAGAGAAGAATGATCTAAAGAAGATGATCATTCTTCTTTGGGAGCATGGGACAGATCCAGCTCTGCAGGTTCCCAGGGGTCTTTCAAAGTGGAATCTACAGACTTTAGAGGAAATGCTAACTGAGGAATTTGCCATGCTTCAGAGTTTGTAATGGAGCTTGATTTTTTTTGTATTTTAAACCTTGTTCTCCTAAACATAGTCATACTTTTATCAAAGGATAATTTCATTAAATATTTTATCTCTATAGTCTCTTTAAGATACATTAAGTGGATTAGGTAGACCTTCATGGGGGGGGAATGGAAAAATAGTTTACATCCTCAAATAACTGTAATAATAGCAATGAGATACAATAAAATACATTTCATTCATTAATTACTTTGTGACTGCATGTTGCCTAACATTTCACTTTCATGTTCTCATTTAATGTTCACGGTAAATTTATAAGGTTAGTTCAATGTTCTCATTTATGAAAACTGGGGACAAGCTTATCAGGGCAAAATTCACGGTCCACCTTCATACAGATCTGAACTCAGCTATCTGACTTTTTAAAGCTTGCATTTAGGAAAGGGCCAGTCACAAAAGTAGGACTGATCACCACCCACATGTTCCCTTCACTTCCACCTTTGGTTGTACCCTGGTAAAGCAACTCCCAATGTCACCCTCTCAAGGACAGCAGTGTTTTTTCCCAGAAGCAACGTGCAGCAGGTCTTAAAGGTGATAGGTATCTGATGCAACCCGCGCACCAACCAAGCGTTCCCGACTCATCAGCCAGCAGCCCACCAAAAAGGTACCTGAGAGGACTGGGTGGGAGACTGGGAAAGAAAGAGACTAGAGACGAAAGCTGGGGACAGGAGGTTCACCCAATGCTGATGGCAGAGAGTGGCCTCGTTTATTATTTATATACACCTTTTATAGCAAAAGTAATTTTCCTAGGGTAGTGGGTTTTTGGGACCTTGAGGGAATAGCCCCCCCCCCTCCAGGGAACAAATTCCTTGGAAGCAATCTTTCCGAAGAGAGACAAAACAAAGTATAGCAAGCAGAAACTGTTAACAGGATGGCAATCTATTCTGTAGCTTTCAAGGCTGTTGGCTGTTTTCTCCTCAGCAGCCAACCTTTCCACACTGCTCACCAGGGCCTGAGAGCCTGTCAGCCTGCCAGCTCTCAGGCTTAACCCTTACTACAGACCTCTGGTTCCCTACAGGTGTCTTCCCTGCTTCTTCTTCACCTTCCCAAACCATTTATCCCCCTCTTCCCTGCAAACTCTCAGCTACTGTGAAGCAAATGCCTGGAATGAGGCCTCACCCCATGCCTCTCAGTCATTCTGGAAGAAGTAACATTGAAGTAGACACCTGAATGGTGTGAACAGCATCTGGCACCACAGAGGAGGGGTGGTTCGTGGGCCCCTGGGGTGCCATGGAGCCCACTGTGTTAGATGTGAAAGGACTTGGCAGCAGTCTCCTCTACTGGGATGCACAGTTTAATGGAGTGAGAGAACAGGGCCATGGGGGTCCTCGATGGCCAGGTCAAGTAGGAAAGAGGAGGTCACCTTCTAGATGCAGAAAACACTCATGAACACAGACAGCCTGTAGACCAAACATGGTGTCCTGACAGAACAGTCCAGTTTGAGCAAGAAAGAGAAGCAAAGAGAGATCTAAAGAGAGAAAGTCTCCAAGGAAGAAGAATTTTATACAAAATCTTAAGATTGCAAGACCTTAAAGCCCTAAGAAATTGTGGGAAAGTGTTTATGTGGAAGAAAAAATATAGGTGTGACAAAGATGCAAGAAAATGGCATGTATATATAAATAGTTTAATTTCATTGGAACTATTAATAGAGATAGGGAGAGATTTCAAAATATAAATGGAATGGAATGCACATTGAGTATCACCCAGAAGATCATGTGCATCCTCAAAACTATGTTCCAGAAAGAACATAGACTTGAGGAAGAAGTATATTTATGTAGGAAGAAATTGGAGGCAAACAATTGCTTAAACTATCATTACAGTATTAAAATACTTTGAGTTTCTATCTATCCTGGGATTATATTAGATCCTTAACCCTAAACTTGATGATGATAGGAATACTAAGGAGATCAAACAATTATCATGGAGCAACTTCCTGCCTTTTCCCCTTCGCAGTGAATTTTTTTAACAATTTGGTGGGTTACTTCCCATTAATATTCCTACATTATAATGATCAATAGCAAATCCCCTGGGGCTCAGGGAGTGTTGCTGTGGAGTCCCTGTGATCACACACAGATTAAAGGGACCAGGGGGATGTGCCTCCAGCCCCAACTACCACTCTCCTGCTGTCATTGTCAGGGCTTTACCTGATTTACCAACTCCGCTGGTTTCCAGAGAACGCTGAGGCAAATGGCTGTGTGTGAGTGCTGCTGATCCCATGCAGGTCTGTTCACTGAAAAGAGGTTAGAAGGGGTACTTGGGGGCGGCCACCATGCACACGTGTTGTGTGGCACCAGGAGGAGTGACTCATGCATGGGAGGCATTTACATGGGTGGATTAGAAGCATGTGGAGGAGGGTACAGGTAGAGAGGCATCAGGAGACGGGATTTCTGGCTTGGGCAGTTAGTTGTAAATAGTGGCATTGCTCCCTGTTTCAGGAGACTTACTTGGACACAGTGAATGTGAGGCCACTGGGAGGCACTAACCCCAGAATTTCCTTCAACTGGAATGACAGCAATGAGAAGTAGATGGATGATCACTTTCAGATGATTCTTGGGGTTATGATACATTGCCATGACATGTTAGAAGGGTAAAACAGTCAATTAAATGTCAAATGGCATGTATGAAATGAAATTGTCAGCAGCTCAGGTGATCGATTTCAAAATTGGGAACTTGCTGTACTTTCTCACACATGCCTGTAGGTGTGTGCCTGGGTGAGGAAGCCAGGCCACACAGGCTCATTCCACAGGCTGAATTGCTCCTTTGAAGACAGCACCTGGTCCAAGGTAACCAGGCAGTGAGTGAGTGCAGGGTGTGCTTCCCACACAGCCAATTATTGCACTTTGCTGTACTTAGTTAGATTCTCTCAGATCCTGAGTATCCTCTCTCTCCTTTTCTTTTTCTCTGTCACTAGTATGTAACAGCTTAAATGCTTACTTAAAATTTTTAAAAATGGTGATTGATGATGATGATGATGATAGAAATAATAACACAGTAATTATAAAAGTAATAACAATAAAAATATATTAAAACAACAATAACAATTATTATTTATGAGTATTTCCTATATGCTAGGCTGTTCTACGTGTGTGTGTACCTGTGCATGGATGTTTATGGGTGCATGCCTGTGTGTGTTGTTTAATGTGTCCCATTTAACCTTTAAAACAACCCTGTTAGGCACATACCATTATCATCCTGATTTTGTATACATTCATTTCAGACATAAATTCATGTCCCATTGGTATTTTGTGTTACAATGAGACATAAAAATGAACTATTTTAAAGATACTGTGTTTGCATTAAATTTTCTTGTTTATCTCTTCAAAGCATTTAGAAAATTTTAGATTATGTTGTACTTTCTTAATATAATTATTCGAGTCAATAGCATGCTCACTCCTAGGCTAGGGAGCATCTATCATACATTTAGTGTACCCATTTTCCATTTGAACTCCTTTAAACAAGTAATGGTTGTACCCCATCCATATTCAGGGCAGTTCAATGTCTGACTCTGTCTCTTCTATGAAATTGCATTACAGTTGAGTGAATTATCAATAGCATCCAGTTATCTTGAATCAGTTGCACACCAAGTATGTCTGATGTTTGAAGTTTTGTGATAGAGCATATCGTTATATCAAGTGGGTCATTCATTTTATAGGTTTTTAGAAACATTCAAAAGATAAATGCAGCACTATCATATAGTATAAAATATAAAGGGGCACATCAGGCTTCATATTCCTCAGGATTTCCATATCAACCACTTTTCAAAATAAACATTTTTCAGGAAGAAATAATTTGGAGTTTTTGTCTTTTGTCTTACAGTCAAAATTTTAATGTAAACACAATGTAGAAGCATATAAATCATTGAATGAATGTGTAGTCTTATCAATATTAGTGAAAAATTTTCATTTAGTTAAATCTAAATGTAAATAAATAATCTATGACTTTTATCGATATATTGAGAGATCTAGTAGTGAAAAGAAAAATAGTTTTGAATCTGGTTAGGTAAAAATTAACAGATACACAGGGCATTCAGAGAATCTAGATAAAGGCAAAGTAGTAGGAATGAATTGAGTGAATTTGAGTAAAGTGTGCAAAGGCCTTTTTTTTTACTGGGAGGGCGGGTTGGGATATGGCTCTGTTGATAGCTAAAAATGACCTCTAAAAATGACAGCATCTTCTGTAATTAGCTTCCAAGCTTCTAGAGAATAAAGGAGTGTAAACTGTGTGTTCCATGTCTTTTCTCACAAGTAGCAGTACTAAATAAGGAGTATTTGATGTCAGATCGAGAGAAAGAGACTTTACCTAGAATCAGAGTTGCACACATGTGGGAGAGACTACGGGACATGGGACATGTGTTTATTCTACTTTTTAACTTAGACTGAGGAAGCACACCACTAGAATATTCCTCTTTGGATTCAAGAATAGATTTCATTCAAGATCCTGGATGACATAGGTGTCATTTTATCCATCATTGCACCTCATGGGAGGATATTCCAGACCCCTAGTTAACTGGTTAGGCAAAGAGTCATGAAAGATGTAGAAACTTCAGGTGACTCATGAAAGTTGGGAGAAGGAAGGAGAAGTAGGATGATAAAGACATTAGGGAATCTATCATAGAGTGCTTCCAATATTTGAAGACAAAATATAGACATTCTTGTGGAGACAACACAGACTCTCTAAAAATGTAAGTATAGTTAATTCATTGTTGAAAACTTTTGATGTCAGAGGCCATAGAAACATAAATCAATAATTTTTTTAACCAACAATTTATTGAGAACCTACAATGAGCCAAGGACTTTGCTAAGTAAAGGGGATTCAATTGTAAATAAACATTGTTCATACTTCTTAACACTAAAATGGAATATTACTTTTTGAATGAGGATGACTATAACAAGGTAAATCATTAATGGAAAAAGCAAAACCAGAGTGAGAAAGTGATTCTAGGCAGTAGGAAAAAGTCAACAACTTTCGTTACAGTGATACTGAATTTGAATTGTCAGTAATAATCACTGAGTTTAGAGACTTATTTATCATCAACCAGTACATGGGGGCACCACTGCCCTTAAATCTGAATCTATGCCTATAGCACATTTTACTGAGCTATGGGTTAAACCAGTCAAGACAGCCAGAAATATTTACACAGGCATTCATCTGCCAACCTCATTCGTAGGTTGACCTTTACAATTCTTGCAATCATAGCAAAGCAGTGTTAATAGTCTAGGGAATTAAAAATAGAACTAAGAGGGCCAGCCGAGTAGCGCGATGGTTAAGAACTGGCTTGGGATGCTAGAGGGCCCCAGTTTGGATCCCACATATGAGGACCAGTGACACTGCCCTTCACAGCTAAGATGCTGAACAACAGTTCAACCTGGAGCTGGGCTGCCATGAGTTGCCGGCAACGGCGTAGGCTGCAGCCCCTGTGGCAGTGGGTTGCCATGGGCTACCGTATGTAGCCAGCAGCCAGCATGAGCGGCCAGCAGCTGCAGTGAGCAGCCGTCCAGGAGCCGGCGACTGATCTGCCTCGCCCGGGAAGAGCGCAATGATGGTGCCAACTTGGGCTAGTGGAGCAACGTCCTCCACAACTAGACTGAAGAACAAAATGGCAGCAACTTGTCTGTTCCCCTTCCCCCAATTCCCCAGCACTGTTCCCATTCCCCCAATTCCCCAATAAAAATCTTAAAAAAAAATAGAATTAAGAGTTTTGTTTCATAATAAAAAATTTCAATGTCAACAAAAATAAAAGTTTTAAAAATAAAAATTATTTTATCAGTGACATATTTTTACATTTATTTCCCAAAAGGTGAAAAAAAGGGTTATTTTATTGAAACTTACAAATAGTTGCTAATTTTGGTAAATAACTTGTTTTATATTTTTTATTTATTTTTGATGACCTTGCCATTTATTGACAGCAAGAAACCTGGATTGTATTTTTATAAATTGCAATATATGTACACACACACACACACTCACACACCAGGGGTGCCAAAAATATATATATATACAAGTGGACACTTTGGTCAATGTTGCTCAAGCAGTAGTTCACTGTAATCAGAAGTGTCTGGATGCTGATGGTAACCATTTTGAGCACCTCTTATAATTGCAGAAGTCAAACATGACTTGTATTCATCTTTCATATTGGTACATATTGAGTATTAAAATTTTAATACAGTTTTCTTTTCTTAAAATGTGTATACATTTTTTGGCACTGTGTGTGTGTGTCTGTGTGTGTGTGTGTGTGTGTGTGTGTATTTATATTGAGGGATAGATCAGACATACTGTTTGCACAAATAATAGTAAAGCAAACAGTTAAGTAAGCACTAACCATGTACAAACAATATCATAAAGGAAGTATGATTCCCTACATAAATAATTAATATAGTATAATTTATAGAAGTTAATAAAACTGGCCAAAGTAAAATATATTATCATATTGACTGTTTTTTTTGACTGAATAAACATCACCTAAATATAGGTGATGGTTCAAATACAATCTAGATTAAGCTTATTTTTTAACAGAATTTCATTACCTATTATATTTGGAAGACATAGAAATAATAAATTTTGTAAGCTTTAGCTACACGATAAATAAGAAAGAAAATTGAATTCTGTTGCTCATTTATACATGTACTCAACAAATACTGAACAATGTACCTGACACTGTTCTAGCCATTTGCCTCATATGAGGAACAAAACTAAGATCTCCCATGGTGACACTGAAATTCTGCCGCTCCAGAATGACAATAAACAATAAATATAGTTCATAGGTTTATTCTTTAACATGGTAAAAGATAAAAAGTTATTTGCAAAAAGAAATCAAAAGACAGCACAGTATGGAGGATCAGGAAAGTGTGAGCAAGTGGTTGAGAGTACTAAGAATTTAAATAGAGTGTTCAAAAGTAGTCTTCTGGAGAAGGTGACATTTGAGAAAAGACTGAGCTTTGAGACTCTATGTGGAGTTAACAGCCCACTCAGTATACTGCATATTATCTGTTGATTAGAACAAATAAATGTCCACCTTATAAAACATGCTAACTTCAAAGGCTGATGGAGAGTTCTTTGGCTTTAATTCCAAAATATGCATCACTTCCTCTCATTTCATTATATAGCTAAATGTAAATAAGATTGAGATTTACACACTTTTTCTTCCTTATCTATTTAGCTCTTGTTTGTTTATTTTTCTCTTTTTAGGTACAAAAGGAAATTCATGATGGAAACTGGGAATCACACATTCAGCAGTAACTTCATTCTTTTGGGACACTTCTCTTCTTCCCGAACAAGTCTGGTTTTCTTCTTTATAGTCATCATATTTATTATGACCATTACAGAAAATACAGTCATAATCCTCCTTATCTGCAGGGACTTACGGATCCATACTCCAATGTATTCCCTGCTCAGACATCTTTCTTTTATGGATATCTTGCATAGTTCCAACATTGTTCCCAAAATCATCACTGACTTTTTGTCAGGCAGCAGAACTATTTCATTTGCAAGTTGTGGTTTTCAGATATTTCTGTCCCTCACCCTCCTTGGTGGCGAGTGCCTCCTTCTGGTCTCAATGTCCTATGATTGCTATGTAGCAATCTGTCACCCACTGCACTATCCAATTCTTATGAATGACGATGTCAGCCTCCTCATGGCTACAGGGTGCTGGCTTGTTGGGACTATCAACTCCACAGTTCACAGAGCTTATGCACTTCACTTCCCCTTCTGTGGCTCAAGAGCCATTGATCACTTTTTTTCTGTCAGGTCCCTGCCATTTTGAAATTGTCATGTGTAGACACGACAAAATATGAATGGGGAGTTTATGTAAGTTGCATCAATTTCCTACTCACTCCTTTCTCCCTTATCTTTGCTTCTTGTGTCCAAATTCTCCTTACTATCCTTCAAATGAAATCACCAGAGGCACAGACAAAGTCATTTTCTACCTGTTCTGTTCACATGATTGTGGTCATAACATACTATGGGCCATTTATTTTCACATACATGAGACCTAAATCATACCACCTTCCAGACCAGGATAAGCTCCTGGCGTTATTCTATACCATCCTCACACCTACAGTCAACCCACTCATCTACAGCTTTCAAAATAAAGATGTTCTGGAGGCAATGAAAAATATGCTCAAAAGTAACTTTCTCCATAAAAATAGTAGGACAAATTCTTGAAGTGTGTATTTTCTCTATTTCCATATTCAATGCTTAGAGTATATCTATTATTCATATCTCTGGAAAGAAAATCAAAGTTTCTATCTCTTTAAGTGTGGAAAGAAATGAATATTTTCAAAACCCTGGTAACAATAAATAAAGTTATCACAGGTATTTGTTTTATAGATACATACATCTGAAAATGTATTCTCCCCTCTCATTACCAATTATAATTACCAAAGTCACTTATAAGATGTCAGGGATGACCCAAGTCTTCTAATTCCCTCCCAGTAATATTGTAGCAAATTGAAAAATGATCTTTTGTAGTACAATCACAGTATATGAGGCATATATATATTGAGACATATATCCACATAAGTTTTGTATTTTTATGAAACAGTAAAATTATATTTCAAACCTTACAGTTAATTATCAGACATTCATAGGTGGAATGGTTGAAGGTGGTCAGAAAGCACAAACTCCCAGTTACAAGAAAATAAGCCCGGGGAAGTGATGAACAGCATGTGACTGTAGTGAACCCGGCTGTGTCATACATCTGAGAGCTACTAAGAGAGTGGACTTTAAAAGTTCTCATCATAAGAAAATAATTATAACTGTATGGACATTAATTAAACTTGTAATCATTTTGCAATATATACATATGAGGTGTGATCAAACAATACAGTGAATGTTTAAATAAAAAAAATATTACAGTAAAAGACACATTGCCATTAATCCCCCTCAAAATCCTCCCCCCTCACTTCAAACACACTTATCCCATTGTTCTTGCCACTTTCTGAAGCAGTTTTGGAAATCCTCTTTCATGAGTGCCTTTACTTCATCCTCCATCATGACAACACTCCGTGTTGCACATCGCTTCTGGTATGCCAATTTCTGTCAAATAAAAGCATTACAGTGTGTCCTCATCCAACTTATTCACTGGATCTGGCACCATGTGACTTCTGGCTCTTCCCCAAAGTCAAAATGATTCAGGACTTCGAGGCAACCACAGCAGCGCACTCATAAAAGAGGACTTCCAGAACTGCTTCAGAAAGTGGCAAGAACAATGGGATAAGTGTGTTCCAAGAGACGGCGGGTATTTTGAGGGGGATTAATGGCAATGTGTCTTTTACTGTAATAAATTATTTTAATTTAAACATTCACTGTATTTTGTAATCAAACCTCATATATCAAATCATTGTTTCTCCTAAAACTAATACAATATATGTCAATTATATCTCAATAAAACAGGAAAAAAATAAATGCATTATTATCATTAAATAACATTTATACAATGCATAGTATGCTATTAAATGTGTACTATTTAATACATGACATTTATGAACTATTATTTAGTCCATAATGTTAATGTCACTGAGAATAACATCTATTAAAAGTTATTTAATATGTAGCATCCATATTCTATTACTATGGGTTCTAAATATATAAACTATTTAATTCTGCAATGCATGATCCATGCTTCCTTGCACAATGAAATAAGCAAATACTGCAGAAAAGAATGTTCATACATCTGTCCCGCACTTGTCATAGACAGTGTCCTGGATATTTCTTTATTGTGAATATCTAAAACAGAGGAAAGAAGTGCTGTAGAGAGGGTGCAACAACAGCCTACAGGCAAAAGCAAATTCCGTTTCTAACTACCCTTACCCTGCTAAATTGAGGAAGATTTTGCTGAAACAAAATGTCAGAATTACATAAAATCACAAACCAATAAATACTACTCCATCCATTACCAAACTCGTAATTATACAGTAGTCACAGGGATGTAAAGTACAGCATAGGGAATATAGTCAATAGTATTGTAATAACTATGTATGGTGTCTGGTGGGTACTAGACTTATCGGGGGGATCACTTTGTAAGTTATGTAAATGTCTAACCACTGCACTGTATACCTGAAATTAATATAATATTGAATGTCAACTGGAATAAATAAATAAATAAATAAATAACTGTGTGGTAAGGGCCAAAGCCTTATTTTTTCTACTCAGGTTATAGAAATAAAGACAGACAATCCTACATTAATATTGAGGGGAGTATAAGCCTTCTGAACAACATATATTTATGGATTGCATTGATAAGAAGTCAAGAACCTGGTTCAGTCAGCATGAGATTGCAAGACATACATAGTAGATGGTGGAAATAAAAAATAACATTTTAACAGTAAACCACAAATTTAAAGTTTTACACACAGACACTAATTAGTATGATTAAAAACAGAGGGTAGGGAGAAGGGGGAGTGGTACATGAGGGTAAAAGGAATAAAATATACGGTGATGGAGGAACTGACTCTGGGTGGTGAACACATAATGTGATATATATTATATAATAGATAATCTATTACAGAATTGTATACTTGAAACCTACGTAACTTTACTAACCATTGTCACCCCAATAAACTTTAAAATTTTTTTGAATTACAGTTGACATACAATATTATATTAGTTTCACATATAGAAAAACAACAACAAACTAATATAATGCATAATCTAAAGACGTGTTTTCTCTGATGGAAATGTAGGTACTCTGAGTGTTGTAGCTGGAAGTTAGGCTGTCTGCTGAGCAACCTATAAAGAACGCTGGCAGCTGTAAATGTTCTTTATTTTTGTACGAGAAATTATCTAAAGCAAAACATGATTTTCTCTATTGACGAACTCTGTTCTACACAGAGGCAATAGGAGCCTAATTAGACAAAATCAGGGAACACTGTACTCATTTAGCATCCTGTCCAATAATCACAGGGCCACACCACCTATTCCAGTTCAGTGAACTCTGATTATTTTAAGCTCTACATGCCCATAATTTTTTTTACTTCTAATATTATGTTTTTCTACATATGAACTGCTAAAACAAGTCATTAAAATAATGTAATGATTTAACGAAGTATTTTGGCAAAATCCTGTCTTTGGTTGAGTTGTACCTGAAATGGTCATCCTTCCTTTCCAAAATACAGTAAAATATAATTCAAGACAAAAATTTACTTGTATATCAAAATTAATATTTTATTTTATTTTTTATTATTAGTTTAATGTGTAGAAAACAACATAATGATTAGACATATACACATCTCACTGAGTGATAATCCACTATGTGTGGTAATCCATACATAGCTATTACAATACCATTAACTATATTCTCTATGCTGTACTCTACATCTTGTGACTATATTTATTTTTAAATTATAGTTGGCATTCCATATTATTTTATATTAGTTTCAGGTGTACAGCACAGTGGTTAGGCATTTATATAATTTATGAAATGATCCCCTTGATAAGATTAGTACCCATCTGACATAATTTTGAAATTATTGACTATATTCTTCATACTGTATTTCACATCCCTGTGACTGTTCTGTTACTACCAATTTGTATTTCCTCATCCCTTCACCTTTTTCACCCATTCTTCCAACCCTGTTCCCACCTAGCAACCATCGGGTTCTTCTCTCTATTTATGAGTCTGTTTCTGTTTTATTTGTTCATTTATTTTGTTCTTTAAATTCCACATATAAGTGAGAGCATACGAGTATGATATTTGTCTTTCTATGTCTGACTTATTTCACTTAGCATAATATCCTGTAGGTTGATCCATGTTGTGGCAAATGGTAAAATTTCCTTTTTTTTTATGACTGAGTCATATTCCATCGTATAAATGTACCACAATTTCTTTATCCAATCATCTATTGATGGGCATTTCAATTGTTTTCATATCTTAGTTATTGTAAATACCACTGCAGTAAACATAGGGGTGCATATATTTTTTCAAATTAGTGTTTTGGATTTCTTTGATTAAATACCCGGGAGTGGAATTGCTGTGCCACATGATAGCTCTATTTTTAATTTTTTGAGAACCCTCCATACAGTTTTCCATAGGGGCTGAACCAATTTGCAATCCCACCAACAGTGCATGAGGGTTCCCTTTTCTCCACATCCTCACCAACACTTGTCTATTGATTTATTGATGATGGCCATTCTAATAGGAGTGAGGTTGTATCTCACTGTGGTTTTGATTTGTATTTCTCTGATAATTAGTGATGCTGAGCATCTTTTCTTCTGTCTATTGGCCATTTGTATGTCCTCTTTGGAGGAATGTCTCTTCAGGTTTGCTGCCCATTTTTTACTTGGATTGTTTGTGGTTTTTTTGGTGTTGAGTTGTATAAGGTTCTTATAAATTTTGGATATTATCCCCCTATCAGATGTATCATTGGCAAATATCTTTCCCCATTCAATAGGATGTATTTTCATTTAGTTGATGGTTTCCTTTGCTGTGAAAAAAAGTTTTAGATTGATGTAGTCCCATTTGTTTATTTTTTCTTTTGTTTCCCTTTCCCAAAAAGATGCATCAGTAAAAATATTATTAAGGGTAATGTCTGAGAGTTTACTTCCTATATTTTCTTTAGGAGTTTTATGGTTTGGGGTCTTACTTTTAACTCTTTAATCCATTTTGAGCTTATTTTTGTATATAGCATAAGGAGGTGGTCCAGTTGCATTTTTTTGCATGTATATGTCCAGTGTTCCCAACACTATTGATTGAGTAGATTGTCTTTACCCCAGTGTAAATTCTTGCTTTCTTTGTCATAGATTAAATGACCATATAGGCGTGGATCTATTGCTGCACTCTCTATTTTTTCCCATTAATCTATGTATCTGTTTTTCTGTCAGTACCATGTTGTTTTGATTAAGATAGCCTTGTAGTAGTTTCACATCAGGTATCATGGTACCTCCAGCCTTGTTCTTCTTTCTCAGGATTGTCATGGCTATTCAAGGTCTTTTATGGTTCCATATAAATTTTAGGATTCTTTGTTCTAGTCCTGTGAAAAATGTCATAGGTATTTTGAAAAGGATTGCACTAAATCTATAGATTGCTTTGGGTAGTGTAGACATTTTAACAATGTTAATTCTTCCTATCCATGAGCAAGGTATATGCTTCCATTTATTTGTATCTTATTTAGTTTCTCTCTTCAATGTCTTATAATTTTCTGAGTACAGGTCTTTTACTCCCATGGTTAAATTTATTCCTAAGTATTTTATTTTTTTTATGCAATTGTAAATGGGATTGTTTTCTTAATTTCTCTTTCTGATAGTTTGTTATTGGTGTATAAAATGCAACTGATTTTGTAATATTAATTTTGTATCTTGCTACTTTACTAAATTCACTTATGAGTTCTAATGGTTTTCTGGTAGAAGTTTCAGGGTTCTCTGTACATAGAATCATGTCAACTGAAAATAATGACAGTTTCCCTTCTTCCATTTCCAGTTGGATGCCATTTATTTCTTTTTCTTATCTCATTGCTATGGCTCCAACTTCCAGTACTATGCTGAATAAAAATGGTGAAAGTAGGGATCCTTGTCTTGTCCCTGATCTGAATGAGAATGCTTTTAGCTTCTCCCCATTAAGTATGATGTTAACTGTGCATTTGTCATATATGGCCTTTATTCTGTTCATATATATTCCTTCTATTGCCACTTTGCTGAGAGTTTTTTATCATAAATGGATGTTGTATTTTGTCAAATGCTTTTTCTGCATCTATTGATATGACCATGTAATTTTAATGTTTCATTTTCTTTATGTGATGTATCACATTAATTGATTTGCAGATATTCAACCAATCTTGCATACCAGAAATGAAAACCACTTGATTGTGGTATATGATCTTTTCAATATATTGCTGAACTTAGTTTGCTAATATTTGTTGAGGATTTTTACATCTATGTTCATTAGGGACATCGGCCTATAGTTTGCTTTTTTTTGTAGCATCTATGTCTGGTTGGGCATCAGGGTAATTGTGGCCCCATAAAATGAGCTTGGCAGCCATCCCTCCTCTTGAATTTTTTGGAATAGTTTGAGGAGAATAGGTGTTAATTCTTTTTCTTAATGTTTGGAAAATTTACCTGTGAAGCCATCTGGCCTAGGACTTTTGTTTGTGAAAAGCTTGTTGATTATTGTTTCAATTTCATTCGTAGTAATTGGTGAGTTTAGGTTTTCTGTTTCTTCATGATTCAGCTTTGTAAGATTGTATGTTTCTAGGAATTCATTCATTTCTTCCAGATTGTTTAATTTGTTGGTGTATAGTTGCTCATAGTATTTTATTATTATTATTAATTATTATTATTATTATTATTATTATTATTATTATTATTTTGTATCCCTGTGGTGTTCATTGTCACTTCTCCTGTTTCATTTCTGATTTTATTTATTTGGGTCCTTTCTCTTATTTTCTTGATGAGGCTCATTAAAGGTTTGTCAATTTTGTTTATGCTTTCTAAAAACCTACTCTTGGTTTCATTGATCTTTTGTGGGTTTTTGTTTGTTTGTTTTTTAGTGTCTATTGCATTTATTTTTGCTCAGATTGTTATTATTTGCTTCCTTGTACTCATTTTTGTCTATGTTTGCTAGTTTGTTTTTTTTCAAGTTCCCTTAGGTGTAAAGTTAGACTGTGTATTTGTGATTTTTGTTTGTTTGTTTCTTTAGGTAGGCCTGCATTACTATGAAGTTCCCTCTTAGGATGGCTTTCACTGTGTCCTGTAAATTTTGGGTCATTGTGTTTTCATTTTTGTTTGTCTCAAGGTATCTTTTGGTTTCCTCCTTGATCTCATTGTTGACCCACTCACGATTTAGTAACATGTTATTCAGTCTCCATGTGTCTGTATGGTTTTCAGGTTTTCTTCTTGTAATTAATTTCTAGTTTCATACCATTGTGGTTGGAGAAGACCCTTGATATGGTTTTAATCTTCTTAAATTTATTGAGATTTGTTTTGTTGCCTAATATTTGATCTGTGTTGGAAAACATTTCATGTGCATTTGAAAAGAATGTATATTGGGCTGATTTGGGGTGAAATACTATAAAAGTATCAATTAAATACATCTTATTTATAGTGTCATTTAAGGCCACCATTTCTGTATTGATTTTCTGTCTGGAGGATGTGTTCATTGGTGTCAGTGGAGTGTTGAAGTCCCCTACTATGATTGTGCCACTGTTGCTCTCCAACTTTATGTCAGTCAATATTTGCTTTATATATTTAGGTGCTTTTATGTTGGATGCATGAATGATTACTAGGGTGATGTCCTCTTGTTGGATTGATGCCTTTATTATTATAAATCTCCTTTGTCTCTTACTATAGTCTTCATTTTAAAGTCTATTTTGCCTGAATATAAATATTGCTACTCCAGCTTTCTTCTCATTTCCATTTGCATGTAATATTTTTTCCATTGCTTTACTTTTAGTCTATGTGTGTCTTTCAATCTAAGGTGGGTCTCTTATAGACAGCATATGCATGGGTCTTGTTTCCTATCCATTCAGCTACCCTATGTCTTTTTATTGGAGCATTTAATTCATTTACATTTAAAATGATTATTGATAGGTATATAGTTATTGTCATTTTATTATTAATATTTTTTATTTTCTCCTTTCTTCTTCTTAAAGGAGCCCTTTTATCATTTCTTGTAATACTGGCTTGTTGGCAATGAACTCCTTTAGCTTCTTGTCTGGAATGCTCTTGATCTCTCCTTCAATTTTTTTTTTATTATTATTATTTTTTAAAGATTTTTTATTGGGGAATTGGGGGGATGGGAACAATGCTGGGGAATTGGGGGAAGGAGAACAGACAAGTTGCTGTTGTTTTTTTTGTTCTTCAGTCTAGTTGTGGAGGATGTTGCTTCACTGGCCCAAGCTGGCACCATCATTTTGCTCTTCCCGGGCGAGGCAGATCAGTCGCCGGCTTCTGGACGGCCGCTCACTGCGGCTGCTGGCCGCTCACGCTGGCTGCTGGCTACATACGGAAGCCCATGGCAACCCACCTGCCATCGCTGGCAACTCACAGCAGCCCAGCTCCAGGTTGAGCTGTTGTTCAGCATCTTAGCTGTAGAGGGCAGTGTCACTGGCCCTCATATGTGGGATCCGAACCGGGGCCCTCTGGCGTCCCAAGCCAGTTCTTAACCATCGCGCCACTCGGCCGGCCCTCTCCTTCAATTTTAAATGATAGCTTTGCTGGGTAGAGCAGTCTTGGTTGTAGGCCCTTGTTTTTCATCACTTTGAATATTTCCTGCCACGCTTTTCCAGCCTGCAAAGCTTCTGTTCAGAAATCACCTGACAGTCTAATGGGATC
Organism: Hipposideros armiger; assembly: GCF_001890085.2. Taxonomy (NCBI): domain Eukaryota; kingdom Metazoa; phylum Chordata; class Mammalia; order Chiroptera; family Hipposideridae; genus Hipposideros; species Hipposideros armiger. The sequence continues at coordinate 47,822 of NW_017732711.1, read as the reverse complement.
TCCCTTGTAAGTAACTAGTTGTCTTTCTCTTGCTGCTTTTAGAATCCTCTCTTTGTGTTTAACTTTTGTCATTGTAATTATGATGTGTTTTGGTGTTTGGGTTCATCTTGTTTGGGACTCTCTGAACTTCCTGGGTTTGTATGTCTATTTCTTTTGCCAAGTTAGGGAATTTTTCTGTCACTATTCCTTCAAATAGATTCTTGATCCCTTGCTCCTTCTGTCTTTCTGGTGCTCCTATTATGCCAATGTTCTTATACTTGATATTGTCTTACAGGTCCCTTAAACTATCTTATTTATTTATTTATGTATTTATATATTTATTTAATTATGTTATTGTTGTTGTTGTTTTCCCAATTGGGTGTTTTCTGCTACCTTGTCTTTTAAATCGCTTCATCTAATCTGCTTCATCTAATCTGCTGTTGATTCCTTCTAGTGTATTCTTCATTTCACTTACTATATTTTTTATTTTTGACTGATTGTTTTTATGATTTCTATGTCCTTCTTTATACTTACTATTTCTTTGTTGAAATTTTCACTAAGCTCCTTAAGCATTCTTATAACTAGTGTTTTAAACTCTGTCTCTGGTAGGTTGGTTACCTCCATTTTATTTAGTTCTATTTCTGGAGGTTTCTCCTGTTCTTTTATTTGGGGCATGTTTCTTTATTTCCTCATTCTGGCTGTCACTCTGTATTTGCTTCTAAACAGATAGATCACCTATGTCTTTCAGTCTTTGCTGGGTGGCCCTATGTAGTATGTGTTCTCTGTGGTCCAATGGCACAGTCCCCCTGATCTGCTGTGCTTGTGTTCCAGGAGTGTATTGTGTGTGTTCTCCTGTTGTAGTTGAGCCTTGATGGCTTTTGACACATCAGTGTTTGGGATTGATTCCCAGGCTGACTGATCTTAAGGAATAGCCATGCCCACAGTGTATGAGCTACTGTGTGGAGGCTGACCTCTTTAGGAGGATTCACTTCAGCAGGCTCTTGTGCCTTTTGAGATCACCCTTTGGGTATGCCACTTGTGCGGCTAACCAATAGTGCCCTGGTGTGGTCTGAAGCTGGCCTCTGGGTGTGTTGTTTCTGGTGTCTTTTGGGAGGGGCTCCTGTGACGTCCAGTTTCAGCCTTGCCTGTGATGGGCCGCTGCTACCTGGTAGGAACTACAAAGATATATGTGGGTGGTTGCTGATTGTGTTGGACCTAAAAACATGTGGGGGTGTCTTCACTGTGAACCAAGGCTGGCTGCCACCTGTAATGGAATTGGGGTAGCTTCTCAAAAGGCCTAGGGCCCCCTATACCTGTTGCCACCTGTCAGCTGCCTATAAGGGTCAGCTGTTGTAAGAGCCTCTTTAGGTGCATGGGCCAGGCTGGTTGACCTGGTGTTGAGAGTGCTCTCAGTAATGCAGCACTAGCTGGGTGGGGCAGGGTCCCAAGGCATCACTAATGTGGTGTGCACCTGTGGATTTTACCAGACCAATGCAGTCTCAGGTTTGATCCTTTGGGGGAGAGTTCAACATAGAAAAGATGGTGCCCTCCTGTAGGCTACACGTGAGGCAGGCTTCTCACAGAAACAATGACTGCTGTTCCTCCAGCCCTCACCCCAAGACCGCACAACTCAGTCTTTACCTGTATGTCTCTGGTGCCTCTTGAATTGCTGGCCCTCCACTGGAGACCAGGCAAGTGTTTGCAAGTGAATGAGTGTGCGTGTACCCTTTAATAGGGTGTCTGGGTTTCCAGCTGCTGTCCATCTCACTGGGATGGACAGGCAGAGTCCTCACTGATTTTCATTGCCAGATGTTATGAAGACTCCTCTTCCCAGGACAGGACCCCTGGTTTGGAAGCCTGGTGTGGGGCTGGGACTCCTTCCTTTTCCAAAGTGACCCCTGCCACCAGAGTGTCCCTCCTGATGCTCAGCCACTACCTGTGGATTTGGGGTCAGTTTGTTATGCATCTCCACACCTCCTACCAGTCTCGATGTGGCCTCTTCTTTAGATCCTTAGTTATAGGGGTTCTATTCAGCTAGTCCTCAGATGATTCTTGAGAGTGATTGCTCCATAATTTATTTGTAATTTTGGTGTGATTCTGGGATGCAGTAGGCATAGCATTTACCTAATCCATCATCTTGGACTATATCTTAAAATTAATATTTTAATATGTGAAAAAGTCTAGGATTAGATTTTTCTGCAAATAGGTAAAATTAAAAGAGAGATAGTCTAACATTGTGATTATAGACATTAATGTGATCAAAGGTTTTAGTTGTCTAATATACATTAAAAATTGTATCATAAATATAATTCATTTATTTCTTCCATTTTAAATTAAGATTAAAAGCATTTAAATTTATTGAACTTTCTTTTTATTTCTAATTATAGAATATATGTTGTTTATTTAATTTATCAATGAATTAGGTGGAAAGTGAAATCCCCTTGAATTTATTCTTATTTAGTTGTATTTTAAAGTTTTCTTTGTTAATAGATGTATGTGTTCTTTATTGTCAATAAACATTGACATTATCTTCTAATCATATATATGAGGTCTGACATTGTCTTCTAATCATACATATGAGGTCTGACAATTAAGTTTGAAGACTTGCCACTGGGTGCTTACATTGGCAGCATTGTACAAATAGCTTGGTAAGGTTTCATAACTTTGGTATATCAGTGTATCACAGCTGTGTTTGTGTCAACATGTGGTGGTGTCTTGCTGAGTGGTGTTCATTATTGTTGTGTGCTTTTGTGTGCTGTCACAAGAATGTCTGTGCTTGAATTAGAGCAATGAACAAACATTAAATTTCTTGTTAAACTTGGCAAGAGTAGAAGCGAAATCAGGGACATGTTAGTCCAAGTTTATGGGGATAATGCCATGAAGAAAATAGCAGTGCGCAAATGGATTAAATGTTTTTCTGAGAGGAGAGAATGTGTCACTGATGAAAAGAGGTGAGGGTGGCCAATAACAAGCAGAACTGATGAGAACATTGCAAAAATTCATTGAATTGTCCGACAAAATCATGGCTGACTATAAAAAGCATAGCAGACCAAGTGAATATTGATAAAGAAACAGTTAGGAAAATCTTAACTGAAAATCTTAGATATGTGCCAAAATGGGCCTAAAGGAGCTCACCAATGAACAAAGGCAAAGGGAGTTCTTAGCCAGTAAACAATAACTGTATTGAAGCACTCTCCTTACTCACCTGATCTTGGCCCCCAGTGACTTCTCTTTTTACCTGAAGGTACAGGAAATATTGAAAGGAAAACATGTTGATGACATTCAGGACATCAAAGGTAATACGATGACAGCTCTGATGGCTATTCCAGAAAAAAAAGTTACAAAATTGTTTTGAAGTATGAACTAGGCACTGGTATTGGTGCATAGCTTTCCAAGGAGAGTACTTTGAAGGTGACCGTAGTGATATTCAGCAATGAGGTATGTGGGACTTTTTCTAGGATGAGTTCACAAACTTACTTATCATACCTCATGTATGTGTGTGTGTGTGTCTGTTTGTTTGTTTGTTTATTGCTTGCATAAGTGCTGCTATACTATAAAATTTATTGAGCAAAATCTATGTAAAATATATTTACATTTCAGAAATTCTGAACCTGGATTTACACCATCAGGTATATAAATACTTAAAATTCCAAATTTTAAAAATTACTCCAAAGCCTCACAATACATGCAGAGGATACCAAAAAAAGTACACACATTTTAAGAAAGGAAAGAACTATTAAAATTGCAATATTCAATACACACCGATAACAAAAGGTGAATTCAAGTCATGTTTGACTTCTGCAATTACAAGAGATGCTCAGAGTGGTTACCATCAGTGTCCAGACGCTTCTGATTATGGCAAACTACTGCTTGAACAACGTTGACTAAAGTGTCCACTTGTACACATTTTTTTGGCACCTCCAGTATTTTATCAATGCTTTAGAATGCTTGCTTTCCATTTGAGCATTGTTGCTATTTAAATGTATTTTCTTAATTATCTTTTGCAGTTACAGTTGATTTCAACATTATTTTATATTAGTTTCAGATGCATAGCATACTGGTTAAACATTTCTATAATTTCTGCAGTGATCCCTTCAATTAGTATTCACTAGCACAATACATAGTTGTTGCAACATTACTGACTATATTCTCTATGCTGTATTTTACATCCCATGACTATTTTCTAACTACTAATTTGTATTTCTTAATCCCTTCACCTTGTTCACCCAGTGTCCCAACCTTCCTCCCCTTCTGACAACCATCAGTTTGTTCTCTGTATTGATAAGTCTATTTCTATTTTGTTTGTTCATTTATTCTGTTCTTTAGATTCCACATATAAGTGAGGTCATATAGCCTTTGTCTTTCTCTGTCTGACTTATGTCACTCAGCAGGTCCATCTAGGGTCATCCAAGTTGTCACAACGGTAAAATTTTGTTCTTTTTTATGGCCAGGTAATATTACATTCTATAAATGTACCATATCTTCTCTATCCAATTGTCTGTTGATGAGCACTTAGGTTGCCTCCATGTCTTGGCTATTGTAAAAAATGTTGCAATGAACATAGGGGTGTGTATACCTTTTTGAATTAGTATTTATCTTCTAACATTTGTTAAACTGTTTGGAAAAAATGATTACATTTCATAGTCACTTATATTTTAATAGTGAAATTAAATTACTTAACCATAAAGTTATTAGTCCTTTGTGCTTCTTCTGAGATTTTTGTTTTGTTTTGTGTTTTGTTTTTTTAAGATTTTTAATGGGGAATTCGGGAAAGGAACAGTGTTTGGGAAATGGGGAAGAGAAACATTGTGTTTTTCCAGGACGCATCAGCTCCAAGTCAAGTTGTTGTCCTTCAATCTTAGTTGTGGTGGGTGCAAACTTAGCTCTAAGTCCAGTCACCACTTTCAATCTAGTTGCAGGGGGGCATAGTCCATCATCCCATGTGGGAGTTGAACCAGCAACCTTGTTGCACACTGAGACATACGGCTGCCCTTCTGCTGCTCGTGGCTGCTCAGCTCAAGGTGCAGTGCTCAATCTTAGTTGAAGCGGGGGGGAGGGGGTTGCAGCCCACCATCCCATATGAGTGTCAAACCGGCAACCTTGCTGCTAAGAGCATGCACTCTCAGCTCAGCGGCAGCGCAGCAGCTCAGCTCAGGCACAGCTCACTGGCTCATGTGGGAATCGAACCAGCGACACTGTTGCTCAGAGCTCACACTCTTAACCAACTGAACCACTCGGCCGGCCCTCTTCTGAGATATTTTTACATGCATTTTGTTTATGTTCATATTTTTGTGCTAATTTGGATTCTACATATATTATAAACAAATGCTTTTGCTATATACTTTTCTTTTTCTGATGAAATACATTTTTTAGAATTAGTTTCCGCTGTACAACACAGTGCAATAGTTATACTTTTTTCCCCTCGAAGTGACAACCCCCCTCCCCCAATCCACC
>NW_017732711.1:39083-40464 GCF_001890085.2 Hipposideros armiger | reverse complement strand
TTATGTCCTCCTTAAGTTCCTGAAACATTCTTATCATCAGTGTTCTAAACTCTGTCTCTGAAAGGTTGGATACCTCTGTTTCATTTAGTTGCATTTCTTGAGGTTTTTTGTGATCTTTTACTTGTGACATGTTTCTTTGTTTCTTCATTCTGGCTGTCGCTCTGATTGCTTCAATGTATTAGATCACCTAGAGAGAAAAAAGGAGAAAAAAAAAAGAGGGGCTCTCTGCCCGCTGTAATCTGCACTGCAGACCACTTCCTCAGCAATAGAGAGATTCTGGGCAACTCAGCACCAGCTGCTGGGGGGAAGCGCTCAGTGGGTCATGCACTGACCTCCCTCTAGTCTTGCAGTAAGCTTCCCACAATTAGTTGCTGTGTGCTTTGGAACTGTGCTCACCATCAAAAATCCTCACAGGTTTTTGCGGGCTGTCTGCTGCTGCAAAAAGACCTCTGTGGCCTGCAGAGGTAGGAGCTGGGGACCAGGAGCTCGGGGTGTCCCTGGCAACACAGCTCTAGGTGGGCAGGGCAGGCCCCCAAGGCACCACAGGGTGTGGTCAGTGGCCCCCACCAAGTCAGAGAAGCATGCACTCCTGCATCAGCAGCCAACCCACACAAACTCACCCGGAAAGCCCCGGCTGAATCACGCAGGCGCACAGCTCGTGGCCCTACACTCCCAGGAAAACTCCCTGTCTCAGCCTGTCCCAATAAGCCACTCAAAGATCAGGCCGAACAGGCCGACAGCCAACTGCCACCAAGAGAACTCTGTACGCGCAGTGTGGAAATCAGGGACCTAAGGCGAGTCACGCACTTCCGGGTCTGTTGTAGTTGAAGCGCGCTTGCCCGGCGCTTCCCTGGCTACGCAACACAAACAATATGGAGGGTGGGGATCCAAGGCTGCATGTGCACGTGCGCACGCACGCACACACACACTCCTGCGCCAATTCCAGCAAACCAATGCAGTCCCAGACCCGAGCCTCTGTGGGAGGGCCCAGCCCTAAAAAAATGGCGGCTCCCTGTGCACACCTGCGTGTAAGCTCCACACCGGGGAACAACTGGAACACAAACCTCCAGCTCCCGCGCCAAAGGCCCTCAGTTCAGTCCTTCCCGGAGGCTCCTGGGCCCCGCTCACAAAGCCACTCCCTCCACCAGGAACCGGGTGAGTGCTCGCCAGTGAGCAATTCGGTTTGCCGGCTCCACTGTTTCTCCAGACACCCCCAGCCTCACCGAGCCGAGCAAAGAGAGTCCTCACTATTTGTTCCTTCCTATCATAGAACTCCTCTTCCCAGCAACGTAACTCTGGGCTGGTGAGCGTGGTGTGGGGCCAGAGGGTCTTGCCCCAACCAGAGAAGCCTCCCCATGGCTGAGGTGTCCCTCACGGGGTT
>NW_017732711.1:18658-36502 GCF_001890085.2 Hipposideros armiger | reverse complement strand
CTTTTATTTCTTTATCTTGTCTGATTGCTGTGGCTAGAACTTCTAGGACTATGTTGAATAAAAGTGGAGAAAGTGGAGAGCCTTGTCTTGTTCCTGATCTTAAAGGGAATATTTTAGATTTTCCCCATTGAGTATGATGTTAGCTGTGGGATTATCATAGATGTCCTTTATTATGTGGAGATATGATCCTCCTATTCCCACTTTGCTAAGAGTTTTTATCATAAATGGCTGCTGTATTCTGTCAAGTGCTTTTTCTGCATCTATTGATATGACCATATGATTTTTCTTTTTCTTTTTGTTGATGTTGTGTATCACATTAATTGATTTGCGGATGTTGAACCAGCCTTGCATATTAGGGATGAAACCCACCTGGTCATGATATATGATCTTCTTAATATATTGCAGAATTCTGTTTGCTAAGATTTTGTTGAGGATTTTTGCATCTATGTTCATTAGAGATATCGGCCTGTAGTTGTCCTTTCTTGTACTGCTTTTGTCTGTTTTTGAAATCAGGGTGATCGTGGCTTCATAGAAAGAGTTTGGGAGCCTTCCTTCCTTCTGGAATGGTTTTTTGGAATAGTTTGAGAAGAATAGGTAATAATTCTTTTCTGAATGTTTGGTAAAATTCACTTGTGAAGCCATCTGGCCCTGGGCTTTTATTTGTTGGGAGCTTGTTGATTACTGATTCAATTTCATTGGTGGTAATCAGTTTATTCAGATTTTTTGTTTCTTCTTGAGTTAGCTTTGGAAGGTTGTATGCTTCTAGGAAATTATCCATTTCTTCCACATTGTCAAATTTGTTGGCATAGAATTGCTCATAGTAATTTCTTAAGCTTTTTTGTATTTCTGTGGAGTCTGTTGTTACTTTGCCTCTTTCATTTCTGATTTTACTAATTTGGGCCCTCTCTCTTTTTCTTTTGATGAGTCTAGCTAGGGGCTTGTCAATTTTGTTTATCTTCTCAAAAAATCAGCTCTTGATTTCGTTGATCTTTTGTATTATTTTTCTGGTCTCTATTTCGTTTATTTCCACTCTGGTCTTTATTATCTCCTTCCTTGTGATCCCTTTGGGCTTATTTTGCTGTTCTTTTTCCAGCTCTCTGAGGTGTAAGGATAACCTTTTGATTTGAAATTTTTCTTGCTTCTTTAGGTAGGCCTGCACTGCTGTGAACTTCCTTCTTCAGACTGCTTTCACTACATCCCAGAGATTTTGGGTTGTGGTGTTTTCATTTTCGTTTGTCTCAAGGTATCTTTTGATTTCCTCCTTGATCTCATTTTTTACCCACTCGCTATTTAGTAGCATGTTATTTAGCGTCCATGCATTTGTGAGCTTTCCGTATTTCTTCTTATAATTGATTTCTAGTTTCATAGCATTGTGGTCAGAGAAAATGGTTGATATGATTTCAATCTTTTAAAATTTATTGAGACTTGTTTTGTGGCCTAACATGTGGTCTATCTTAGAAAATGAGCCATGTGCATTCGAGAAGAATGTATATTCTGTAGCTTTGGGGTGAAATGCTCTGAAAAATATCAATTAAATCCAGCTGGTCTAAAGTGTCATTTAAGGCCACTGTTTCCACGTTGACTTTCTGTCTGGAGGATCTGTCCATTGGCAACAGCAGGGTGTTGAAGTCCCCTACTATAATACTGTTACTGTTGATCTCTGTCTTTATGTCTGTCAAAATCTGTTTTATGTATTTAGGGGCTTCTCTGTTAGGTGCATAGATGTTTACTAGAGTTATATCCTCTTGTTGGATCAATCCCTTTATTATTATGAAGTGCCCTTCTTTGTTCTTCATTATGTTCTTCAATTTAAATTCCATTTTATCTGATATAAGTATCGCTACTGCAGCTTTTTTCTCGGTTCCTTTTGCATGAAATATTTTACTCCATCCCTTTACTTTCAGCCTGTATGTGTCTTTTGATCTGAGGTCTCTTGTATACAGCATATGCAAGGGTCTTCCTTTCTTATCCACTCAGCCACCCTATGTCTTTTGATAGGAGCATTCAATACATTTACATTTAATGTGATTGTTGATAGGTGCGCAGTTATTGCCATTTTGTTATTTGTGTTCCTGGTCTTTGTTAGTTAGGTTGTTTTTCTCTTTCCTTTGCTTAAAGCAGCCCTTTTAACATTTCCTGCAATGCTGGCTTGATGGTAATGAATTCCTTTAGCTTATTGTTTTCTGGGAAGCTCTTTATGGCTCCTTCAATTTTAAATGATAACCTTGCTGGATAAAGCAATCTAGGGTGTAGGCCTCTGTTTTTCATCACTTTGAAGACCTCCTGCCACTCCCTTCTGGCCTGCAGAGTTTCTGTAGAAAAGTCAGCTGATAATCTTATGGGGGTGCCCTTGTATGTAACTTGCTGCCTGTCCCTTGCTGCTTTTAGGATTCTGTCTTTGTCTTTAACCCTTGCCATTTTCACTAATGTGTCTTGCTGTGGGCCTGTTTGGGATCATCTTGTTTGGAAATCTCTGCACTTCCTGTGCTTGTATGTCAATTTCCTTTGCCAGTTTAGGGAAGTTTTCAGACATTATTACTTCAAATATGTTCTCGATCCCTTGCTCCCTCTCTTCTCCTTCTGGTATTCCTATGATGTGCATGTTGTTGCGTTTGATGTTGTTTCCTAGCTCTCTTAAACTATTTTCTATGTTTTTTATTCTTTTTTCTTTTTCTTGTTATGCTTGGATGATCTCTGCTATATTGTCTTCTAAGTCACTGATTCGATCCTCTGTTTCATCCAATCTACTAGTAATTCCATCAAGTTTGTTATTTAATTCAGGAATTGAATTCTTTATTTCTACCTGGTTGTTTTTCATGATTTCTCTATCCTTCTTTTCATTCTCATTAATTTCCTTGAGCATTCTAATAATCAGTGTTCTGAACTCTGTCTTAGATGGGTTGTTTTCCTCTATTTCCTCTAATTCCACAGATTCAAGAGGTGTCTTCTGTTCTTTTATTTGGGATGTGTTTCTTTGTTTCCCCATTCTGGCTTACTCTTTGTGTTTACTTCGATGAAATAGGTTGATCCCCTAGGTCTCTCAGTCTTTTCTGGGTAGACTTATGTGGTATATGTCCTTTATATTTGTATTGCTCAGACTCCCTTTTCTCCCGTGTCTGTATACCAGAGGTGTTCCTTGTGTCACGTGCCTTCTCCTGTTGAGGTCTATATTTTATTGCTTTCGGCTTGTCAGTAGGTGGCTTGACTCCCAAACTGACTAGCCGTGAGGATTAGCTGTGTCCAAAGTTTATAAGCTGTTGTGTGAAGGTTGACCCCTCTGATGAGGCTTGGCCCCAAGGGGCTCTTTTACCTGTAGCAGTTTCCCTTTCAGTGTGAATCTTGTAGGTCAGACCCTGTAATGCTCTGGTTTTATCTAAATTTGGTCACTGGGTGTGATGATTCTTGTGCTTCTTTGGCTGGTCCCAGCTGCAGAGTGGGTTTTTGGGCAAAACAGATCAACAAGCACAACCACAACAGCCACCAAAAGTAACCAGATACTCTCTGATGTACAAAACAACCATCACCCTACACTCCACATGTATAGAAATATCAATCACACAGAAGGAGAAAACAAGCCAACAGAAACAAAACAACGACAACAAGAAAAGAAAAAAAAGGAACAAATAGCAGAACAAGATAAAATAAAATATAATAAACTAAAAAATAGAATGAACATGAGAAACAAACTAGCAACACCTTTAAAACAACAATAGCAACAGCAAAAAAAACAAAACTTGCAGAAAAAATGGAAAGGAGGAGGCAAATCAAGCTGTGACAAGGAAGCAGGAAAGAAGGGAGAGAGAGAGGTTAGAAGAGAAGGAAAGAAAGAGAGAAAAATGAAGAGAAAAAATATATATGTCTACACCCCCATATATATGGACATATATATCCACATATATGCACCTTTATATATGACTATTTAAAAAACTAAAATTACTAATGAAATTTAAAAATCCAAAAAAAACAACACAAATCATCAATGAAACAAAAGTGAAAAAACCCAAAACATCCAAGAGAACCCAATTAACAATAACAATATAACACACCAAAAGAGAAACCCAAACCGAAAACAATAAAAATTAAAAAAAAGGAGAAAAAACAAGCAATAACCAGTGCCAATCTCAGTGTTATTTCTGCTCCTGCCTGTCCAGAGGCACTCTGATTTGTGCACAGCCAGAGGACTGGATGTGTGTCTTCGGGTGTTCTTTCCACTGGGGCTGTTGGAGGGTGTGGGGTGGAGATTTCAAAGCTGCTGGTAGGCCTTCCTGTGTCTCAGCAGCCAAAGTTGTTCTGCTTCCCAAGCCTCCCAGGAGAGATGGGGGCAGGGACGTGTGTTCAGTAGCTCCCTCCTGCAGCCTCTTCTCATGTAAATTACTCAACCCCCAGGGAGTCCAAGCACCTTTGTTCTGACTTACTCCTCTCTTCAGGAGTCAGCCTCAGTCTCTGGCAGGAAGGGGGCCAAGGTTTCTGAGGGAGGGTGGGGGTGTGCACTTATCTATGCAGTTAGTTTATTTTTCCTGTCTGAGAGAAAAGGGGGGAAAAAAGAGAAAAAAATAGGAAAAAGAAAAAAGCCCCCTCCTCTCAAGGAGCACCCCCTCGCAAAGCATCTCATGTCTCCACAGCTGTGGAGTGCGGGTTGCGTCTCCACACTTCTTGCTTTCCTCTTCTCCTGCTCCCTGGTTTGAGATTTCTGCCTCAGAAACTGCGCGCCCTGGGGCTCCTGTTGCTCTCTCATCTGAGCCTGCCTTGGTGCTGCAAACCACTTTGCCTTGTCCTGGATTCCCACAGCTCTGCAGCCCCGGGCGGGATGGACTCTGCCTCTGCTGACGCCCTCCTCTCTCCGTTCTGCTTTGCGCCTGGCCTGAGGATTCTGCCTTAGCGTGGGGGCTGGAGGTGTAGGGAGCGAGCTGCAGGAACTCTCTGATCTGCTCTCTGAGACCCCGAGTCTCAGCTGCCGTGGGTGCGGGCTGTGCCTCCACGCGCCTCACCTCCCTCTTCCCCGACTCACCCGGTCTGCCCATCTTTAAGTACTCTGCGTGGGAGTCCCTTCGCTGCTCAGCGTGCTTGGTAGAGGTTTGTTTGCTGCGCTCCAGCTGTTCAAAAGGCTGTGCTTTCCAGGGGAGACTTCAGGGAGCCCTCCTCACCGCCGCCATTTTTTCTCCTATCTCTAAATGCTGATATTTAATACATATTAGTATTTATTTGGTGACAGGGTCTGGGCTAAGTCAGTTATGTGCAGGTTGGCATATTAACCCTGACCCTGGACGAGGTTCAGGGCATCCAGATGGGTGCAGGCTGATGCACGGACCCTTGCCCCAGACATAACAAACCTTGACTCTGGAGCCTGCTGCATAGGTGCGGGGCTCTGGTGTCATAAGCCCTTCACGTAAGCATGGTTCACAGCTACGGGAGGGAGCATACTACTTCCATGTGCTCTCCTCCCCCAAAACCTCTATATAATGGTTGCTATTGCTGAATAAAGTGGGCTAGCTAGCTGGTTCCTCCTCATGCTGGCTCCGCATGCTTTCTTTTCCCTGGGCATCTCACTACCAAAAGCCCCCCAGCAGCCCTCCAGCGACACTTGGCATAGTTAGGCAGGATGGCGAGATGAGTGCCCATTCTGACACTTGGTGTAGTAGACAGGACCATGACAAGGGGAGAAAGCCCCCTCCGCCCCAGTAGAGGAACCACCCCGGGTAGACGGGATTTGGCCCCAGACATCCCCCTGGTATCAGGTTGCTGTGTACTTGCTGACATGGACTCCACCGGAAGACTAGGATGTTGTATGCCCCTGACCAGAGGACATCTGGGAAGCACTGGAGGTGTGGGAGCCCAATGTCCCGCCGGCACCAGGAGGTGGCTGGCAGGGTGGCATGGATGTTCCTAGCTGTGTTGCAACATGCTAGTCGAGACATTCAGGAGAATGTGAACTGGGTGCAGCACTTATAGCACCAAGAGGAGGACTTGGAGTAATGCCTGGTGGTGGCTGAACTCATGCTCCAAGGGTCCCCTGAGTAAGAAGTGCCCTCCGGGGCTAGCAGTCCACTGGAGCCGGTGCAGCACGCCTGACTGGTGTGTGATAGAGGGTAGAAGTCGAGGAGCTGCTGGGTCCTGAGGTTTGAGCCACGAACGTGCCCTGGACCAACCCCCAAGCCAGTAATCAGACCCTGATTAACTGGCTCATGGCTGCTGCCCGCATAGACTGGGACAATGCAGGAGACTTGCTGGAGCATGCGAGTAAGTAGACCACTTACTTGGACTTGGTGCAAGTCATATGGGAATTGAGAAAGCAGTTCCAGCAAAGCCCCAAGGAGAAGTTGGGAAAGGTGTGACCCATGACCCTCCAAGAATGCACGCAACCACCCAAGGCTAGCTCCTTCTGGTTTGACTAGGGAAGATGCCAAGATACCTCGTTACAGGGAATGACTGGGAACTGGAGGCCCCACGTAAAACTGTACATACAGTGGTCCCTGTGTAACTGTTGTCTATGAGCTTTTCGATCCCTCACATGAGAGACTACATGTAGGGTAATTGTTAGCTGAGGGTTAAAAAAATCCTTTGTTTGGGGTTGAGAGAACTTTCTCCTCATCTCATTCCCGGCAGGGGAAATATGAGATGATGGTTCTTTCTGTCTGTGCTGCCCGCAGCAGCAAAGCAAAGAAGTAGGCTCATTGCCAAGCTTCAGAAGGCCTTGAGCAGAAGGCCCCAGGCAAAAAACAACAGGTGTTTTATGTCTGGACTGAACTGGTCCTGAGTGACACAGCGCTGACTGCAGCCTCATTTATGGGAACCCAGAGCTGTTCCCTGGACCAGTAACCTACATTGATGGACACTGCCAGCTAAGAACAGTTGGCCTTCACCTGGGAGGCAGACAGTGGACCTTCCAGGTGTTGCCACAAGACTACCTGCACAGCCCAATCCTGTACCATGGGCTGGTAGTGCAGGACCTAGCTACATGGACCAAGCTCCTGACCATGCACTTGTTTCATTATATAGATGATATAATGTTAACCTCTGATTCTCTTGCAGATTTGGAAACTGCTGCCCGCAGTCTCTGAGACGCCTTAATGGGTTAGGGGTGGGCTGTCAGAGAGGACAAAGTCCAGGGCCCTAGCTACCCTGTCAAAGTCTTGGTAGTTATCTGGTCAGGTGAGATCAAAGCTATGCCAGAAAGCAGATGGGTCGCTGACCCCGCCCTTCTATACCTGCTAACAGTTCAGGTACAAGAGGAAGGCTTTGGTTGGGGTTTATGGTGGACCCATAGGACCCGAAAGGTGCCCTTGGGTTTCTGATTTCAGCCCTGGAAAGGAGATGAGCAGTGATACTCACTAATTGGGAATAATTAGCAGCCATTTACGCAGTCCTAATGGCCTGTGAGGCCATCACAGGTCCTGCACCTGTAACAGTGCAGTCCACATACACAGTCGAGGTTTGGCTGCAGCCATGGCTCAGAGCACCCCAGAAGGTGTGGCCCAAACTCCTGCACTGGCCAAGTGGGGAGCATATTTGGAGGGCACCCCAGAAGGGGTGGCCCAAATTCCCACACTGGCCAAGTGGGGAACATATGTGGAGCAACAGGCCATGTTTAACTCCAGTCCACTGTCCCAACTGCTCCACAAGCTGTTGCGCCTGGTAGCCTTCCAGGCAGAAAAGAAAGAAACACTTCCTGAGTACCCTGTAGAGGTGACCAGCCCATACAGGGAAGGAAAGCCACCTGTCCCTGGCAGAACATGTTACATGGATGGCTCCTGTCAGGGCCAGCCCCCCGCATGGACTGCAGTGGGGTTAAAGCCAGAGTTGAAAGAGTTCTGGTATGAAACTGGCCCAGGCCAGAGTAGCCAATGGGCTGAGCTTAGGGCTGTTGGATTAGTGTTCATGCACAAAGCAGGTGATGTACATATCTGTACTGAAAGGTAGTTTTACCCCTTAGCCATTTTATTGCCAGGGGGTGGAGTAATAGACGTAGAGCTACAGGTGGAACTCCCTTGGCTCTTCATGGTGATGGACAGGCCTTATCTTGGCAGGTTTGCCGTCAGCCTCGCGGTCCTCTGTTATTCTATGTATTACTGTTATGGCCTTTGTGCACAGAGACACGCTCTTTGGGTAAAGTCCTGAACTGCCATCCTGCGCAGGGGGTGGACTGACAGGGCCCAGGCTGAATCAGTTGTGTGCAGGCTGGCCCCTGGATGAGGTTTGGGGCATCCAGATGGGTGCAGGCTGACGCAATGACCCTGGCCCCAGACATAACAAATCTTGACTCCAGAGCCTGCTGCGTAGGTGCCGGGTTCCAGTGATGTAAGTCCTTTACATAAGCATGATTCACAGCTGCGGGAGGGAGCATGCCATTTCCGTGTGCTCTCCTCCCCAAAAAAACTCTATATAATGGTTGCTATGGCTGAATAAAGTGGGCCAACTAGCTGGTTCCTCCTCATTTTGGCTTCACGTGCTTTCTTTTCCCTGGGCATCTCACCACCAAAAACCCCCCCTACAACACCCTGGCAACGACATTTGGTAATTTGGTGTGAATTCTAGAATCAGATTTTATCCCCCAATTGGTTCTCTAATTATCCTGATTTTGCTTGTCAATAACATATTGTTATCACCATTTTTTGTAACCTTCCTTTCTTTTATATTAAATTTACATATATCAATTCCAGGGCTCTGAATTCTGATCTTCTGCCCTGTTTCTTTCTTACAGAGAAGCCATATACTCTTTCATTCACAGCAGCATTATATAGTGTATTTTGACATCTAACAGTAAGTTCATCAGGATTTTTTCTCTTATACTATTTGGAATAATTTGCAGGCAATAATGGGGACAAAGTATCATGTTTTATGATAATATGGATATAAAATCAGCAGAATCTAGAATATAGATTATTCTACATAACAACTCAGTTTCTTCAACAAATAATAATATTTTTTAATGTGTGGGATAATATAAACTAAAAGAGACTTAAAAGTCTTGTTAAACAAATTAAATAGTTGGACCTCTTTTTTATTGTGATTTATATGCATGTGACAATCTTTGAAATTTTAACATTGGATAGTTTATGATATTAAGAAAAGATAGTTAACTGATTTAGACTACGTTGTGGTGTAATAACTATGTTTACAAAGACTCATATTGTTAGAGATATGTACTGAAGGATTTACAAATGCAAGAATATGATGTATGGGGTTTACTGTAAAATGTGCAGTAGGTAAAGTGTTGTGGAGCATATAGAGCAATATTTTCTTCATGCTAACAATTTTTGAAGATGAATGATAGATGCTGCAAATTCCTTGTGATATTCCCACACTTCACATACTACAAGATGAATTTTTAAAAAGTGAGATTTGGATCAGAATGGCAGTAGTTTATGAAACTACATTAAAATCCTATATTCTATTTTGTACTTTATATTCTATCTTGCCATACAGAAATATGATATATTTACTTACCTCCTGTTACATGAAATTCAGGAGGAAATTGTTCTTATATAAATATTATGAGTTTTTTGATGAATTTCTATGTAAGCAATGTTAAAATTTTGCTACCTTTGTAATTTTATAAAACTAAATTTTCTAACTATTTAGGGCCATTCATTTTTCTGTATTTATTATTGGATCACCGGGAAAGTCATGATGTTTCTCAATGCAAAATTGCATCATGACTTTCCTGACAACCCAATAATTGCATGTACACTTTCTGAGCATTCTTGTGATTTTCCAGTTGAGTCCAATCGTACCCAGGTTAACTATCAATATATCATGTAAAAATATTGATTTTTCCTTGTTTTCCAAAAGTTAATATATTTTTGGTTGGAGGAATGTTTATCATGATATGTATAGCTACTGCTTCCAGGAAAATGTTGAGTAAAATATGTGTTATTTGGTATTTAATGACCTGATCATAATAGTGATGGGGAGTATAACAATGTTTCACTTTTAATTTAATATGCCAATGGATTTTATTATAGCACAGACTTTTAATTCTCTTTTCTGTACTGCAAAAAAGTTTTTATTGTGTTTTTGCAGTAATTTCTGCAGTTATTTCTGCTCCTTTTATTAAAATTGCTACCCCCATTGTTATAGTGCCAGAGTTCTTCTCCAATTTAGCATCATCTTGACTCTTCTCTTCCCTCTACCATGTCATATCCAATTCACCAACATATCCTCTTGGCTGTGCCTTTAAAATAGGGTCTGTATTTACACACTTTTCAATAGCTCCCCTGCAGATCCTTGGGCCCAGCCACCATCATCTCTTGCTGAGCACCATGAAGACCATCTAACTGCTCTCCTCACTTTCATTTTTTTCCTACAGTGTGTCACCATGACACCTTTAGAGGTATCCTCTAAAAAACTCAAGTGACATCTCTCCCTGCCGAAATTCCTCCAATCACTTTTAAATAAATCTAAGTCCTTTAAAGAAGTCCAGGATCTAAGTCCAGGATTTGCCATTGGGTACATCTCTGAACTACCCATAACATTTCCCTCCCATCCTGGATTTTTACTGCTAGCCTCTGCTTTTTCATATGGCCTCAAGGACTTTGCACTGCTATGCCCTCACATGGCAAGTCCTTGTCTGCACACCTTGCTGTTGGTTTGCTCCCTCACCACATTCAAATCTCTGTTTGACTGAACAACTTAGCATTAGCAGGACCATAGCATTCTACCCATTGCTGTGCTCTTTTTGTTTGTTTTTTAGTCTTGTATGTGTTTATATTTTTTGTATTACATTTATTGGAATGACATTGGTTAATAAAATTATATAGGTTTCAAGTGTACAATTCTACATTACATCATCTATATATTGCATTGTGTGTTCACTACCCAAAGTTAAATCTTCTTCCAACACAATATATTTGACCCCCTTTACCCTCTTCTACCACTCCTTTCCCCTTACCTTCTGGTAACCACTAAAGTGTTGTTTGTGTCTATGAGTTTTTGTTTGTTTGTTTGCCTTGTTCATTTGTTGCTTTGAATTTTATATCCCATAGCTGTGCTCTTTCTTAATTCATAAGCTTTAGCATTACTTTGCATTTCATTATTTGCTTATTTATACAAGGTTGGACAATTAAGTTTGCAAACTCATCCTAGAAAAAGTGCTACATATTTCATGGCTGAATATCACTATGATCACTTTCGAAGTACTCCTCTTGGGAAGCTATGCACCAATGCCAGGGTCTAGTCTACCCTTCAAAGCAATCCTGGAACTCTTTTTCTGTAATGGCTATTAGAGCTGTAGTCATATTATCCTTGATGTCCTGAATATCATCAAAATGTCCTCCTTTTGATATTTCCTTTATCTTCAGGTAAAGAAAGAAGTCATTGGGGGCCAGATCAGGTGAGTAGGGAGGGTGTTCCAATACATTTATTTGTTTACTGGCTAAAAACTCCCTCACAGAAAGTGCCGTGTGAGCTGGTGCATTGTCGTGATGCAAGAGCCATGAACTGTGGGGGAAAAGGTCATCTACCTTTTTCACGCAGACTTTTTAGCTCTTCCAAATAGTAAACTTTGTTAACTGTTTGTCCAGTTGGTACAAATTCATAATGAATAATCATTCTGATATCAAGAAAGTTTAGCAACATCATTGCAACAAAGTTTGTAAACTTAATTATCAGAGCTGGCAGTATATGTACTATTTGCTCATTTCCTTCATTAGAATGCAAGCTTCTGAATATCAGAAATTTCTCTTAATTGTTTACTTCTGTAATTGTAGGATCTGAAACAGGAGCTGAGAAGAAGTATGCACTCAATAATTTTTAAAGAATCGATTATTGTATTGGTCCTAATATTGGGCCATTTTTAGAATTCTGTAATTACAAAATGGTTGTTTAAAATATAGCATTCATTCATCTACTGATAGGATTAATTTCCAGTATTTTACTTATGATGTTGAATGAAATCTATGGGTCACATTTGTCTAAATTTATACATTTCTGTCCTTTTTTCAAAGACTTTCTTTTCAGAGCAGTTTTAAGTTCACAGAAAAATTGAGAGGAAGGTACAGATTTCCCATATTTTCATTTCCCACACATGTGTGGCCTCTCCCATTAATTAACATCCCCACCAGAGTGGGACATTTGTTATATTTGATGAACCTACGTTGACACATCTTTATGACCCAAAGTCCACAATGTAAATTAGGGTTCACTCTTGGTTTTGTACATTCCATGGGTCTAGACAAATATATGAGGGCATGTATCCATCATAATAGTGTCATACAAAATAATTTCGCTGCTGTAAAAAATCTTTTGTGCTCCACTTATTCTCCCTTCACTCTTCCCCAAACCCATATTTATAGTTTTCCAGAATGTCATATATTTAGAATCCTTCAGTATATAGCCTTTTTAGACTGGCTTCTTTCATGTGGTAATATGTGTTTATGATCTCTCCATATCTTTCCCATGGCTTGAAAGCTCATTTCTTTTTAGTGCAGAATAATATTTCATTGCCTGGATGTATCATAGTTTTTTTATTTATCCATTCACCTACTAAAGAACAGCTTGGTTATTTCCAAGTTTGATTTTTTTTTATAAGAAACTGCCAAACTGTCTTATAAAATAGCTGTAACACATTTTATTCCTACCAGCATTAACAACTGTTTCTGTTGTTCCACATCCTGGTACACGTTTGGTTGTCAGTGTTTCAGATTCTGGACATTCTAATTGATATGTAGTGTTATCTCATTTCTTTTTGAATTTGCATTTTCTGGAGACATATAATGTGGAACATCTTTTTACATGCCTATTTGTCATCTGTATCTTCTCTAGTGAAATGTCTGTTAATGTTTTGACCCATTTTTAAATCAAGTTATTTGTTTTCTTATTGTTGATATTGAGTTCTTTATTTCATCTTTTCTTATGGCAGAGCAGTATTTCATTTTGTGTATATACCACATCTTCTTTACCCAATCATTTATTGAAGGATACTTTGGTTGTTGCTATGTCTTACTCACCATAAATAAAGTTGCAATGAACATTGGAGCACATATATCTTTAAGTACAGATAAATGTTTTCAGATTTTTTGGGTAGATATCCAGGAGAGGGATTCCTGGTCATATGGTAATTCTATTCTTAATTTTTTGAGGAACCTCCACACTGCTTTCCATAGCGGCTGCACCAATCTGCATTCCCACCAACAGCATTTGAGGGTTCCTTTTTCTCCACAGCCTCTCCAACATTTATTATTTGTTTTGTTGATGATAGTCTTTCTAACTGGTGTGTAGTGCCATTTGTGACAAAATGGATGGATCTTAAGATTATTATGCTAAGCAAAATAAGACACACAGAAAAAATCAAGAACCATATGATTTCACTGATATGTGGGATATAAAACTGAAAGTAACAAAGGAACAAGACAAACAAAGAAAGAACCAAAAACTCATAGACATAGACAATAGTTTAGTGATTACCAGAGGGTAAGGGAGGCCAGGGGTGGTAGATGAGGGTAAACGGGATCAAATATATGGTGATGGGAGGAGAACTGACTCTGGGAAGTGAACATACAATGAGATATGTACATTATGTGTTATAGAAATGTACACTTGAAACCTATGTAATTTTACTAACCATTGTCACCCCAATAAATTTTAATTAAAACAAAAGAGTTCTTTATATTTATTTATTTATTTATTTATTTACGTTAATGAAGTCCAGCTTACCCTTATTTTTTTTTAATTATGCCTTTGCTGTTATAGCTAATAAGTCACCATCATACCCAAGGTCATCTAGCTTTTCCTCTATGTTATCTTTTAAGAGTTTTATAGTTTCATGATTCACATTTAAGTTTATAAAACATTTTAGTTAGTTTTTGTGAAGGGTATAGGTCTGTGTTTACCTTCATTTTTTGCATGTGGCTGTCCAGTTGTTCCAGCATGGTTTGTTGAAAAGACTATCTTTGCCCCATTATATTGCTTTTGCTCCTTTGTCAAAGAGAAATTAGCTATATTCATGTGAGTCTCTTTCTGAGCTTTGTATTCTGTTCCACTGATCTATTTGTCTGCTCTTTTGCCAACACCACACTGTCTTTCTTCCTGTACCTTTATAGTAAGTCCTGATGGTGAATAGTATTAGTCTGACTGTGTTCTCCTCCTCTAATATTGTGTTGGCTGTTGTGGGTTCATGTAAACTTTAGAATCAGTTTGCCTTTCATTATATTCTGATATATATGTAATTGTTGTTATTTGGATATTCTAACTAGGCTCCTACTCTAAAAACTTGATCCAATCCATTTCCTTTGAACACTTTACTACCAGAAATATGCATAGCCACTTCCTCAATTTTTTCAGCTCTCTCCCGAAATGTCAGTGTAGTAGAGAATTTATCCCTGTTCTTCCAGTATAAACCAACTACTGTCTCATCCTCATACTTTGCTTTTTAACTTGTTCCTCACATGTAGTGACACTATACTGAAGCAGGGCCCAGTTGGCACCCCCATAGTAGAGGCTTCTCCGTGACTCCTGCCTCACCTTTCCTTGACCTATAACTTAATAATAGATTGTCCCCCTGTGGTTAGAGCTCAGAACGTCTCCTGTCTCAGTTCCCTGCTTTAGAAAATCACCCTGAAACTTATGGTTAATACCCTTAGGCTTATTGATCACAATCTCAATGGTCTAACATTCTTTCCAAGCTATTCCCATCATTGTTCCTGGGTTGATGATGCCACCGGAGAATCATGTTGCCAAATGGAAGGCTCCATGCAGATCCCCTGGAACCCTCATATAGCCTTTGGAGAAGCATCTAGATTTTCCCTTAAATACCCCAAGCGGGTCTGAGAATGCTAAGGCAGCTTTTGAAGGTGTTACCACACTGTCTTCTAAGACCACTGGTGCTCTGACAATAAATGCTTACCCTAGAGCCCAACTCCTGTGCCGGTCTATTGGCTGAATGGAACAGGCAGCATGAGACCCAGCCTCAGTTACTCTCCGGTTTCAGTATGTGTGTGTTTGTGTGTGCTTCTGTCTCTCTACTCTTGAATCCATATATTTTGAAAGGCTACACTTATCTGAAAATAGTGCCTGTATGAATGAAATTTGTATTGATTAGATTATTAATCAACAAATATTATAAAATACACACACACACACACACACACCTATAGCATATAAATCAGAGAGGCGTTTTATTAATTCCTGGACACTGGCCCTAATCACACGACTTGGCTCACAGAATGTGGATGAAACAGCCCTAGCCTATTCTGTAAGAGCCATCACCCCAGGAACTGATGCCCATTCAGCTGAATTAAAACAATTAAGAGACAAATGGAACCATCCAGAACTCACAACACAGCTGACCAATCTGTAGCATTGTATGAAATAAATGTTTATTATTTTATGCCACTGAGATTTACTGGTTGTCTTATGTGGATTATTATAATAAAAATAGTTAAAGCCTGACTAACATAGTGCAGACACCAAACACAAACCTAACAATATATGAAATCTCATGATACCATTCAAGTGGAACTATTGTTACACCTGGTATCAAGGGGGAAGATGGTCCTCGGTGCACCTGGGAGCAATGGGATACTTCCCATCTTTTTTGTTTGCAAACATCACTGTGTGTGATGTGCTCTGGCAAATGGAATATGAATGAAAATTAAAGACTCCACATCCAGAAAGAGCTTTATGGACCATTACCTAATTCCAACGTTGTTCTTAGTATTTTGTCATGATAGTAATGACTCAATAGCAGCTAGTGAGTTTTCAACACAGGATATAAAAATGAAGATATGGAGCTGAGCTGCACTTGACTCAGACTCAACAGGTAATATCAATGCAAAATACCCCACACTGAGCCATTGAGATTTGGAAGTTGTAAACCAACAAATATAGGGCTCAAGGCCAGTTCCAAGGGTGTGAACCAACCATTTGATTTAAACTGTAATTCCATTCTACATGATCATTTCAGGAACATATATTTAACAAAATGTTGTCCAATTTTGTTAGGTGTTATTTTGGGATAGGATTCTTATAAGGAATTTTCCTTACTATTCTAAAGGCTACCTGAGTAGCATATTATAGACACTTTGAGTTGCCTGCTGATGCTTTTTCACATTTTTCCAGCCATAGGATCTATACTTAGAATTAAACTAATAAAAGTAAAGAAAGAAATTAATTAATGATACTATCAATGCATTGAACAAAACCATATGCTGTATTTGGAACACCAAATATCAACTTACAATTGTTACACAATTTTGAAAAGCATTTTTTATTGTTTATGAAAGAAAGAAATTTTAACAATTCAATAATTGTGAGAGTATATGCTGCTGATGATGATAATGATTATGATATCTACCTATTTCAACAGTTGTACTCAAAATAATTAATACTTCAAGGTACCTAGATAAAATATTGGTTTACTCTATAAGGCATGGCCTTAGAACAAAAAGATATCACAGATGTGTCCTATAGATAATAAACAGATTGCTTTTGAAAGACTCTTCAAATGTCTATTACTTGTTTATCTTCCACTCAATTTTAAATATATCTATAATTGCCTATATCAAATATTAATTTCCTTTAGATAAACAAATATTTGGAGTGTCTAGGACATTTACCTATTCTTAGAACTGAATCTTACTGATGATAATATAAAGAAGCAGAGATATATTTAAAAATTATTCCTTTGATAATTGTTTTGTGAGGAGGCAGAAAAAGAGTTAATAAAATTGAGCCCTAGGAAGACTGCCCAGACTTGCAGCCCCTCCCTAGGGACTGCCCAGGCTCATCCCCTAGAGATAAATTAAGCTGTCCAAACATTCTTAGAGAGAGGCAATAAGACCCGAACCAGAATGTTCTTGTTTTTGATGCCTATGCAGACTGCTGAAGTCTGCCCTCAGCCTGAACTCCAGCCTCATTATAATACAATTATATGTACTATGGGTAAGAATATGCACAGAAAGAAACTAGTTATATAACCAACATCTGTCAATCAAATAACCTCAATCTACATCATGTCTCCTGCTGTAAGGAAATTTACCTACCCTTTCCTATATAATAAAAAACTAACCTAAAGTTAGGTGCAGTTGTCTGCCCCGGCAACTTCTATGCCAGCATCTTTATTCTTAAATAAACTTTCTAACATCTATTTTGTTTGAGTTTTGTGAATTCTTTCACATTCTGTAAATGGACAGGGTATCCAAAGACAAAATGTTTTCTACATTTGAATTGAAGCCTATTTTTCTGGGTGAATCAGAATTGGCACAATATCTCAAGTTGTCTTTACTGACTTTTTATTAGTGTCTTTAAAATGATCCAACTAAATGATTTTCATAACTTTTATATAATGCTCCATTAACCTCACTGCATAATAAAATCAAATGCTAGTCAAACCTTATTTAAGGCTGTTTAGTTCCACCTCCTTTCCCACAAAAGTTTTCATTTGATACCTAAAAATTTTTCAAATAATTGTGTTTGTAATTGTAAACACAGTCCATTGTCTTGTGCCTTACCTAAATTATATTAAACTTGACATTTCTCTTCTTTCTCTTGGAAACCTGAGTGTGTTGAAGGATTTAATATAATTTCACAGTTGTCTCTAGACAGACATTCCCTTCACCTAAATCCAACCTTTATGAAAAAATCCCACTGAAAATATTTCAAAATGATGCAATGGCTAAGGAGGAATAAAATCCCCATGTTTACACTTCCTTGGGTTTAAATTATTATGTTTAGTATTTATTTCCTGGTGCCATATGCAAGCAACTGCGTGAGAAAGATATTTCTTATTTAACGGTCTTTCTATTTATTTATTTTTTTTTAATTTTTTTATTGTTAGTTTCAGGTGTACAGAACAATGCAATAGTTACCCTTTTCACCCTCACAAAGTAACAACCCCCCTCCCCCCATCCA
>NW_017732711.1:3449-18393 GCF_001890085.2 Hipposideros armiger | reverse complement strand
ATCCCTGCGGCCAAATTACAATTACCCAATTGTATTGTCTCATCCCTTCCCCTTCTCCTTCATCCCCACCCCCTCCCTACTAGCAACCCTCAGTTCTTCCTCTGTGTCTCTGAAACTATCTCCATCCACTTCTCCCATCCATTCAGCTCCTTAGAACCCACGTATAAGTGAGATCATATGATAGGTCTTTCTATTTATTTAACTTAAACATTTCACTTGTGACCCAGGGAAGGGAACCAAGATTGCATTTGTTTATAGTTTCTTAGTCTTTATGAACAGACCATTAATCACCAGGTAGGTAAGTAGCTACAAACACCAATATTTCTGCACACATTTCAAATTCATGATTATGGAACACCCCAATACTTAAATTTTACACATATATCACTGGTGAGAGAGAATCTTCTGCTACTTTCAAGATCTTGCTGACCTTGCTGATAATGTAATTTTGTAACATGGACAAAACATTTTCCTAACTTGGCTGTATCTACAGAATGATACCAAATAATCATTTTAATTGCATTACCACAGTATCAGCCAAGGGATAAATTCAGCCTTATTTCTAAATTGTGTATAATTTTCAGCTTTTTACATTTTATTTCAAACCATTGGAATTTAATTTATTTAATTGTACTACATTTAATTGTTTTTGTTATTTAAAATAGTCATATTTAACTTAGTTTTAATGTCAATTTGAGCTGACAGAATGATAAGTGGTAGGCATGCTTTACTACTCTACATATATTAAAACAAACATTTAAACTAACTACAAAATAAAGAGTGTCAGTAGAAATTATATGAATCTCACTTTCTTAAGGGCTAAAGCTTGTTTACAATTAGAAGTACGTTTCATCAAGTGATGTTACTTTTGAAAATCTTAGGAAATCATTTTACATTAAAATTTTATTTTTCTTAATTTTTAAATAGTTGGAAACATCTTTATTTATACATTTAATTTTTTTCAATTACAGTTGATACACAAATACAGCATTATGTTAGTTTCAGGTGTACAACATAGTGATTAGACACTTATAAAACTTACAAAGTAATCATCCCAATAAGTTTAGTACCCACCTGGCACTATATATAGTTATTGCAACATTATTGACTATATTCCTCACACTATATTTTATATCCCCATGACTAATTGTAACTATGAATTTGTACTTTTTAATATCTTCACCTTTTTAACCCAGTCCCTCAACTTCTCCACCCCCCACATCTGGAAACCATCAGTTTGTTCTCTATATCTGAGTTTGTTTCTGTTTTGTTTGTTTATTTTGTTTTTAAGATTTCACATATAAGTGAAATCATATGGTATTTATTACATTTTTGTTACAAATAGCCAATTTCCTCCAAATAATGATACAATGATAGCATCATCTTGATTGTGAAATACTAATCATGAATGTGGTTAAATGTTATCTAGAAATTTCCATAAAACAATTATTTTATAAAAGGCAATGCCTAATTATTGTTTAGTCAAATATACGTTATTCTACTTGAAACATCTTTGTGAAAGCAACCTATTATGGGCTATTTCTATTAACATAGTTTGCAGTTTCTTGATTGTTATCTTTCTATGCTCTATAACTTTTTAAACCCAACCCTTTGAAATCCTCAGCAGCACTTCATAAACATCTTTTTTATATACTTCTTATAGTAATACCAAAATATTACCATCTATATTAATAATTCATCATTTCAACATACTAGGTAAAGTATCTGGGTATTCAGTAGATAAATCAATAACATTTTCAAGTTTTCATATATCTTCAAGAATTTTCTCACACCATGTAAAGCAGGCCGAGTAAGGATCCTATTTTAATTTCAGAAAGATTGCTTATCTTATGTAAAATCACATTCCTAGTAATATATATATTTTGAAATTCTATCTAGCACTTTTGAAGACATAATGGAATGGAACTAGGGAGGAAGAAGTTGGGGTGGAAGACAAGAAGGAAGGAAAGCAGAAGGAAGGAGGGAGAGGGAGGAACCAAAGGATGTGGAGGTGAGCGAGGAAGGGAGGGAAGGAGAAAAATAATGAAAATAGAAAATAGCACTAGACATCTGTCTAGAAGTTTGGAATGGAAAGAGAAGGGAGACAGGAAGACGTCAACACTTACTAGTATTAGCTTTGTTCTATCCATTTTTCTAAAGAAGCTTCATATGTACATGAGTTTTCTTTCCAGGTGGGAACCTAATCTCATTTTGGATGAGAAAAGCAAGGTTCCAAAATATTAGCTTAAAATCATCAACCTGTACCTGGCAGAGCCTGTCTAACCAAAATCCTGTCTAACCAAAATCCAATGCTCTTTTATTAGTTTTTTCTTTACATTTATTGTGGCTAGCACTTTATGCTTCTAATGCAAACATTCTTGAACAGTACAGATCATGTACTCTATTTCTACATTACTACTGGAAGACAAAGAGGATGATGAAAGTGATTGTAAATTGTAAATATTGAAGGACTCCATTAAGACTCTGCTCATCAGAGTAAATAAAATGAATGAACAGGCATTGGTCCTAAGAGTAAGATGTATTAAAAAGAAAAGGTAATTAAACTCTATTCATCAGATAATTTTCAGAGTTAGTTAGCACCTACTCTTGATAATCTACTAAATTAGTTTCATAATGGCTATTTAGCAGAAGTTCAACTGTAGAATTTGCAAAATGGGGGAAAGCTAAGTCCCATTTGCTTTCAAAGCAATTTAATTTCCTCAATATACCTGGAGCTGATCAATTTGCTTAACTTATCATGAGAAAAAATTTAATTTTAATAACGTTTGATCAATTTGTATTTAACAATTCAAAAAGTATATATTGATCTTCAACATATGATGTGTAAAAAATATTTCAAATGGATTATATTCTCAATTTTGTAAAAGATGAGACTGAAGCTTAGAGTGAGTTATGTATTTCAGCCCAGAACATACAACTAATAAATGCCAGAAATAAAACCTAGGTGCTGAATTTTGATTCCAAATTCTATTGTCTCTGCACAAAAGTGCAATCACTAATGTGTTTAATCATGTCTATTTTCTATGAGTGAGTAAAAAAGAGTATTGCAAAAACTGACTTTTAAGGAGTTTGTGTTATAGAAACAGACAGACATTTCATAATAAATAAGGCATTACCCTCAGAAATAAAGTGTAATAAGGCAGTAAACATGTGAATGACCATAGCAATAACAGAATATAAAGTAGTGTGGCTTTACAGAGACTAGAGTGACCAGCATGGCATAAGGTGGTGTTGAGACTAGAACTTGTACTCACACCTTTGGGAGGATTTCCATAGTTGTGGTGGGAGGCAAATAATAAAGTGGGAAAAAGTGAGGGATTCAGATGGGGAAAAGTGTGAGCATAGTATATTTATGTGAAGTATATTTATGTGAAGATTCAGGCATTTGTCCTGAAGCATGAGGCTTGTAAAATGATTATTTACATGAAAATACTATTTGCATCACATGAAGTACTATCTGCTTTAACTCCAATTAATCAGGCATTGCAATACTTGTTAAAGAAAAGGCAATTGGCTGTAAATTGAAGAACACTCTTTTATTTTAGTGTCCAGTCAGCTGTTCTGCATGAAGTGAGTAAACTCTGCTGCTATTATTTTAGTTTTCTGTTTATAATATTTACCATGAGAATAGATAACCACTGATCTATTCTACTGCTTAATGGTATATTTATTTACTTTTGTCTGTTTTGATCACCCAGTGTTTTATGTTAAAAATTTGAATGCAAATAGCACTTATTTATGAAACGTATTTCGAAACTTTGACATGAAAGTATATTTGTAGTTCAGTATTCACTAACAATTATCATCTTTCCCACTTTATAACCATCAGAACATCAGTTTATAATATGAGTTTTGTGATATATAGACACTTGAAAGCTGATTACTGCATTAAACCACAAATAATATAAAATTATGTAAGAGACAATAATCTGACTAATTTAACTGAATGGTGGTATTGTCTAAATAATAAGAATCATAATAAAATAATTTTTTCATAAGACTTTCTGTTCTACAGCATTTTTCAAAACAAGGATTGATATCATTGCTTGAAATTCTTCAAAATCCTGCGAGGCTGAAGAATTTGGAACTTAGTAGATGGAGAGGGACAATTGTACATTTGCATAAACCTATTACTCGGAGGTGAAGGTGCATATTGCTGTGTGAGACTATCTCCAGCAGAGCAGAGGAATTTTAAAGTAAACATTTACCACTGGGATCAGGTACATAATTTTTTCATCACCAAAATTAAATAACCACACAAATATTCTCCATATCCCTATTTGTTCTTAAATGTTGGGTAAATGGGCCAAAGAAAGAATGATAACATTTGTAGGGAAATTATGTGTGAAATATTATATACAGAAAAATGTAAGTTTCTGAAGTGGAAAAGTATCTAAAACAATACCAAATTAATTTAAGAGAATTAGAGTCTACTAACCAATACAGAGCCTATATGTACTATGTCTATCACGTTTGATGTCTCCATGTGCAGTGCTTATAGCTTTTAACAGATTTGCTTATGGAGCTTTATTTTGGTCTTGAAATCAGAGTTCTGAGGCCTAGAGGGGCCTGCAGACATGGAACAAAATCAACCCAATTAGCTGTATTCCAATGGGAAGCTATCACCAGACGTGCCGGTGAACCACTAATAAAGCAATCCTTTTGTTCAACCTATTCTGGACTAAAAGAGACTATATCCAAAATATACTAAAATGGGAAAATACCCATCAAACTATTTCATATCATGTATCACTAGATCAAATTAGACCAGTATCATTTTATCAGTTTAGGTCTACTGGATTCACTGTTTTCCCAGAAATTATTATTGTAATACAAACAATGTTTTTTGATGGGTTAATTTCCATTTGATTGTAAACTAGTTTCCACATTCTATGCTTTTATTTTACCTCTACAGAGATCACAAGGATGACACATTTGGAGAACCGCACAGTCACTGAATTCTTTCTTCTGAGTCTGCTGCAATACAACCCAAGTCACTTCTGTCTCTTTGCACTTATCCTCATGATGTCGCTTTTCACACTGACTGGAAACCGCCTCCTAATTGTGCTGATCCTGGTAGACCCCCATCTTTACACCCCTATGTATTTTTTTCCTTTGGCAGCTCTCTCTCTCATTGACATCCTTTTCACACTTGCCATTCTCCCCAAGATGATGACTGACTACTTCCTGCATAGGACAGCCATCTCTGTCTCTGGCTGTGGCACACAGATCTTCCTGGGGTTAGCCTTGGGTGGGACTGAGTGTATCCTCTTGGGCCTTATGTCTTATGACTGGTATGTTGCCATCTGCAAGCCTCTACACTATCCACTCCTGATAACCTGGATCCTCTGTAGGCAGGTGGCTGTTAGCTCATGGACCAGTGGTACTTTCAATGCCTTAGTACACACTGTCTACACCATGAAGTTCCTCTTCTGTGAACCCAGAGAAATTCATCATTTCTACTGTGAGCTTCTTGGAGCCTTGCATCTCTTCTGTGAGGACACCTTGACCTATAAGACTGGGGTTTTTATCAGTACCACCATTTTGCTTCTTATTCCATTCTCAGTCATCCTTGCCTCCTACACACTCATCCTGGTCACCATTAACCAAGTGGCTTCTGCTAAGCGCCAGAAACATTCTCCACCTGCTTATCTCACCTGATGGTGGTCAGCTTGTATTATGGTGCCATCATTTTTATGTATATGCGGTCAATCTCCTACCATACTGCAGGCCAAGATAAAATAGTGTCTGTCTTCTATGCCATTCTGACACCCATGCTCGACCCCATGATCTATAGTCTTCAAATAAGGATGTGATGGGAACCCTGGAAAAAGTCCTATGCAAGTTTTCAATATATTCTAAAATGTTAATACATCAGAGCATATTATGTTTTATCAAGTATATATGTAGTTTACATATGAGACATTTTAGACTATCTGATAACAATCATAATAGGATATACGAGGTATGATCAAAAGATACAGTGAATGTTTAAATAAAAATAATTTATTACAGTAAAAGACACATTGCCATTAATCCCCCTCAAAATATTCCCCCATGCTTCAAACACACTTATCCTATCATTCTTGCCACTTTCTGAAGCAGTTCTGAATTCCCTCCTTCCTGAATGTCTTTACTTCATCTTCCATCATGACAATGTTTTGTGTCATACATCGCTTCTGGTACAGCAATATCTGTCAAATAAAAACATTACTGTGTGTCCTCATCCACCTTTTTCACTGGATCTGGCACTATGTGATCTCTGGTGCCTGATCAAAGTCTACATGACCATGAAAAGTACATGTTTTGAATCGATGCTGGACATTGGGTCAGCCATGACAATTCAACTAAAGACACTCACGAAAGAAGACTTCCAGGACTGCTTCAGAAAGTGGCAAGAATGATGGCGTAAGTGTGTTCGATGTGAGGGGGCATATTTTGAGGGGGATTAATGGCCATATGTATTTTACTGTAATATATTTTTTAATTTAAGCATTCACTATAATTTTTTATCACACTGCATAATGTTGCACTCAATCTATTAACATAAACTAAATATATTCTCAAATAGATAGATCTAAATATGAAGTCAGGGTATTAAATAGCCATGCTTTGACTATTGCATTGAGAATGTAATTCAAAATAATAAATTCTGAAACTAGAGCAGCAATTGAGAGAAAAGTCTGGAAGCCATATTAAATCATCAGGTAACCGATCAGAAACATGAATTCTGGAGTCTTACATGAGGGGACAGAAAATAAGGGAGAGGGGATAGAGTACTCACCTCACTGTCTTAAGCCTCACCTTAGCATCATCTACAGGTACATTATGCCACTAAAATTTTGCACTTTTGGAGCACTACATTAGAAATTAGGTGCTTTTCAGCTTTTCCTCTCTGATGGCTTAGATATCAGTCTTTCAGAATCTGCCAACACTAATAGAATCCCTGAGGCTTGATGTCTCCTTAAGTGAGTCTGAGTCTAAGTAGCTTTCTCATTAATGGCATCATTAACTGTGGTTGTTGACTTCCTTACTATATGAATATTGTGAATTGAAAAACCACCACCAGTTGGCCTAATAACTGTATGAGTGAAAATTTTATGTAAACCCAACATTCATCAGGTTTCTGTCTTAGTTTAATACCATTTTAGAATCTAAAGTCAAATGAAGGAATCCTGAAAAGCCATGGTATTTGAGGTGTTGGGGCTCAGAGCAGGGGTCTCAAGATACCCCATGATCACATATTGATATTTCAAAATAAAGTCACCTGAGAATAGCAGGAACAGTAGGAGCTCTCTGACTTTTCTCTGCCCCCTGAAAGCAGAAAATGAATCTCTAGGACAGGTGTCCTGCTGCTCTGGAAGGCCTGAGACAACTTCTTCACAAGAATTGAAAATCCAGAGGAGAAAACTATGTGTAAACAAACCTTGTAATGCCTTTGCTAATTTACTACCTAAGCCCAAACCTTTTAGATTCCTCACTAACAAATACCCAAACCTGCTGAGTTCCTTTCTAAGGAGAACTGACTTTCTCTGTGCTGTCAAAATGTATTGTTTCTTTGTCTAAAAAGGTGCTTGGCTCAATTATTTTTTGAGCCTCATTTCATGATCTGAGCATCATATTGTGATTCTCCCATGCACAGGTATTAAATTGATCTTCCTCCTGTTATAATCTAGTCTTGTAGTATTTTATAACTTGTCCAGCCAGAATAACTAAAGAAGAGTAGTGGCGGAATTCTCTCCTGCTCTCCAACAAAGGCAAACAAGAAAAAGACATAGAACACCACATTAATTCTCTGAACTTCATGCTGGGAATGAAAGGTCTGAAATATGTAATAACTAGTCTTAAGGGTTTTCAGACTGGAGAGCAGTCAGCAACTCCCATAGAAAGACTGAATAGTCATGCCTCTCACCCTCATTCTTCATCTGAAATGTTCAAGTTCATGACACATCTTCACCATAGCACATCAAATGGGCTGGATAGTAATATCCTTAAGTCCCTGCTATGCTTGATTATCACCTCTGCTGGAGGTTCTAATGACTCACCCAGGCTATGAAGTAGCAAATTCAAAGAGTAATAGGTCAGTACTGTACAGCTTTCTGACCGGATCATGATGGTATGAATTAGCAAAAGTTGGCAACCAATAAAGCTATCTGTCTACATTAGCTTAGTGGTTAATGTGCCAGGGAAAAGTTCATAATTTTACCATTATCTAATACAATTAGATTGGATAATTTGTTTAATCTTAGTATGTCAGTTTCATCATTTGCAGTTGTTATAAAACAATGTTTTACTCACAGTGGATCATAAGAATTTATAAAAGGCTTCCTCTAAAAGTGGTTATTTGTGACAATTCTGTCTCTTGACTCTATCTATGCACCCATATTCATCTTTTTCATCTAGTTATAGACATTTAACTCTCAGTTGGAGAAAAATCATTCTGCATCTTGTACAGAGGAACAAAATTCAATAAAAGAAACACCTGGCTTTATTACACCCCCCATATTTTAACTATATACAAGATCATTTTTCACTAATAGTAACTGTTTACTTAGTCCATTTATTTTATATGTGGCATATGAGGTTGGAAAATTATGTTTGCAAACTCATCCTAGAAAAAGTGCTACCTCATTGCTGAATATCACTACAGTCAACTTCTAAGTACTCTCCTTGGATCTATGCACCGATGCCAGCGCCTAATTCTTCACAGCAATTTTGGAACTCTTTTTCTGGAATGGCCATCACAGCTGTTGTATTACCATTGATGTCCCAAATGTCATCAAAATGTCTTCCTTTCAATATTTCCTTTATCTTCAGGTAAAGAAAGGAGTCAGTGGGAGCCAGATCAGGTGAGTAGGGAGGGTGTTCCAATACAGTTATTTGTTTACTGGCTAAAAACTCCCTCACAGTCAGTGCTGTGTGAGCTGGTGCAAGAGCCATGAATTGGCGAAAAGTTGGGGTCGTCTAACTTTTTCATGCAGCCTTTTCAGCACTTCCAAATAGTAAACTTGGCTAACTGTTTGTGCAGTTGGTACAAATTCATAATGAATAATCTCTCTGATATCTAAAAAGGTTAGCAACATCGTTGCAACAAGTTCGTGAACTTAATTGTCAGGCAGTGTATATACCAGACAGTGCTTCACAAATATCCATGTGACTTTCCATATTTCCCAGCTTTCATGGCATTTAAGTTGTAGACATGTGATTACCTCTGTACAAAAAATAATGAGAGTGAATAAAACATGTCATTTCCAGCATTCACCACTGACTTCTTAGTCATGGAGACATTCGTTGGTGGTCACATGATCCAAAAGAACAAGACTGCAAAAGAAAGAGGACAACCCTACTCACGATGGAATGAGGCATCAAAGATAAGCAAACTTTGTTTTTTAAGTCACTGAAGGTGTTCATTATGATAGGTAACACTGATCACTCTAACTAATACAGCATAATGTACTATGAGAATTTGTCCTAATCATTTGTTAACTTGGGATAGGAATTATCCAACACAATGCCGACTCCTGTGATATGCTCAAGGAAATACATACTGATGGAAAAACCATACGTGCATTGTCCTACATGTATGATTAGAAAAATGTGAAAAACTAGATCAAATAAAATTATGTGTGTATAATATATACATGGCTTCCTAAGTAATATGAATTCTCTTTATAATTAAATACCTTGAGATTATTTGTCCAGATTTTCCTATCACAATATAATCTGTAATTCAAAGATTATGTAACAATGATTAAAATTACTCATCTGTTAAAAAGTACAATATTTTCACATTTTAAGTCCACTATCTGGAAATGACACAGACAAATTATAAGCTTAGTGGATATGTTAAGATTATTGTAGTTTTAATTTGAAATTTTTAAATTCTGATTCCATTTCTGTTTTATTTTGTGTATTTTACCCCTCTTATATACTGAAATACTAGTTTACTTCTCTATAACTGAATTCTGCTAAGCTTATGAGACACTATTTTTATTCACAAAAGAAAAAAATAAAACAATAAAGTGCCCCTTTAAGGAATCAAAGCATTGTATATTTTTACAATTGGTCAGTCCAAGGTTTTCACTCTGCTCAATCAAGATTTTTCTGCTTTCCTTTCTCCTGTTCTTCCTAGGACTCAGTACAGATGCAGGGCAGGCTCCATGCAAGGTCTCAGGGTTTAGCTGCACCTGGAGAGCTACTCCTGGTTCCAATAGCTTTCTTGGTGAGATTATACTTAGAAAATGTCCTTGGGTTCAAAGAGCCTGTGACATTCATTTATACTTTTGGTCTACAAGATTAAAACATAAAAAATAATACTATCATGTAATATTGGCCCAATAATTGTGTTGTGGTTGAATTGCCAATAAGAACCTTTCTTTCCTCAGTAGCCTAGCTGGTCATGGCATATGATCAAGGACCTTCTGGCATGGACCAAATGTTTCTATTGACATTGTGGACAGGACCAAATGTTCGCTAATCAATTATATGTGGAATGGAATGGGATAGAATAGAATTTAATTGAATAGAAGCTAATGTAATAAATTTAATAAAATTAGCATATAAATGTGTGAATATGTAATTATATATGTAAAATGTGTCTAATAAAATTCATCGCATTTTATTTTAATAGATATGTTGGTAAATTTAATAAAATGTAGACAATTAATTAGAATGTGTGGGCAGAATATAACTATGTACTTATTAGATATTAGTATGTAAACTATAGAAATATAGAAAACTTCAACAAAGTGAGTTTTTCAATAAAATAGAATGCTAAAATAAATAACATATGGCTTTTTCTCCAAGGAACTGCCAGAGACAAGGTCTGTGAAAACATCTAGTAAGTTTTCAGTGACTCCTTCCCCCAAGCTAGCCTGAGGCCACCCTGCATTATTAATGATATTCTCTTCATTGTCCTAGTCTCAGGGGGCGTTGCCAAATGAACACAAACCAAACCACCAATATTAGAATTACCCTCCAAAAACAGAAGCCCAGGTCATGATTGCAGATGCTTCTCCACAGATGTGTCTGAAATGTGAAGTCCAGGATTGAGAGGTGGGTTTGTACTGCTTATAGAAAGAGCTCATGGAAATTTGCACGGGGCACTGCGCAGAAGTTAGGAAAACAATGACCCACTGCTTCTAATTTGTGTTTTTGTCCAGAAACATGCATATATTTTAGAAGCATTTTGATTATAATTAATGAAGAATTGCTCTTTGTTAAGCACTGGGACAAGTCACCCATAAACCCATATCGCATTAACTAGAGGACTTCAAAAGAAAAACTATATTTGTGTTCTACTGTATATAAAATTACTATATACAGATTTAAAAAATAAAATTGGAAGAATTAGATGGCTATTTTGTTTGGTTCCTCAAATCCATCTTAAGAGCATCTCAAATTCAATAGATTTTTGTGTCAAGGGAAGGAAAAAGGGATGGGGTAAAGGGTGGGTGAGAGCTCTAGGCCCAGGTGCTCTCAGAGATCCAAGGAGGAGCTTAAAAGTGCTACATCTTTTTGTTTCTGGGTTGGTCTGCTGACCCTTGCCGCCCCCCTCTGAGCCCTTGTCTTGAGGCACCTATAAATCTTTGATAAAGTCATTGTTCTGCACAAATTTTCCCACTTCTTCAGTAGAGACTCCTTTTGGCAAGGGGCTGCTTTGGCAAAATACTCAAGTCCCAAGCAGAATTTCCTGTAATGATTACCATGATAGCAGGAGTTATTCCCCGAAGGCCCTGGGAGAAACGCAGGCTAGAGTTTGTGGGGGGGGGGGGCGGGCATTTCACTGTTACAGCATCACCCTTCATAGAAGCAGTCTGAAAATGGTCTGTGCTATTCTAAAATCTAAGGATAATGAAGGGAGCA
This sequence comes from Hipposideros armiger, assembly GCF_001890085.2. Classification (NCBI taxonomy): domain Eukaryota; kingdom Metazoa; phylum Chordata; class Mammalia; order Chiroptera; family Hipposideridae; genus Hipposideros; species Hipposideros armiger. The sequence continues at coordinate 6,507 of NW_017732711.1, read as the reverse complement.
CATTTACCTTGCATCCTAAACTTGAACTTAAGTTTCTGTTAGGGATCGTTCTTGGCCAGACAGAAAGTGGATTGACATATTTAATGTACTTTGTAAAGGCTTGGTGTTCTGAGATAATACTTAATTAAACAAAAATGTGTGATTCCTTAATGGACTTTAGCAGGTGCAATATTATTCAAATCAATTACTGTTTCTTAAGCTTTGGACCTCAATTTAGTAGTTTTTAATTTAAAACCGTCAGTGAACAATAATGACAAAATATTGTACCAGTGAATATCAGTCCTTATTTTCAAATGTCTCAATCATGGAATAGACAGCAGAATTCTCCCAAAAGATTGCTAAAAGCTGAACAGTAGGACTTGTATAAAGCTATATGTAAGACTTGTTCTTGGGTTTTGTGATGCTTAATTTCATGTGTCCATTTGACTGGGCCCAGATATTTGTTCAAACATTATTCTGGGTGTATCTCTGAAGATGTTTCTGAATGAGACGAACATTTCAATTCGTAAAGCCTATAAATTTCCGTAATGTGGGTGGTCCACATCCAATCAGTTGAAGGTCTGAATAGAACAAAAAAGCTGAGTGAGAGAGATTCTCTGGTGCCTGACTGCTTTAGTTACCAGAAAAATGACATTAAAACCTTGGCTCTTTTCTTCTTGAAGGAAAGACTTCAATCAAGAGACAGAGTTTGTGCAGCATGAAGAGCAGAGGTTTATTAGTAAAAGACAGTACACTCTGATACATGGAGCAGGCTGACACAGGGAGGGAAGCAGCCCCACTTTACAGTGCATGTAAGTTCTATGGGCAGAATTGCCTCCCTCTCTCCCTTCACCTATCTCTCTTTCTCCCCCTGGGGTGCCTACTCCTCTGGCATTTAGCAATGAATTTCTTTGAATTAGGGGCATGTTAAACATATCCCTTTAATTCAGGTGCATGTGTAAACACTTCCCCTTGGTTTGGGGGATGTGTAACATGTCCCTTTGGGGTGTGTGAAAGCCTGGTGTCCTGTTGGGCTATAAGGTATTAGTGACAAACAGGATGGGTTCCCTCTTCTCTGACTTCTAACAACACACCTCTTTGATTCAGAGGCATGTGTGAGCCTGGAGTCCTGCTGGGCATCTTGAAAAGAAAATGGTATTCACCTAATTTTTTTTTAAGATCTTATTGGGGAATTAGGAAAGGGAACAGTGTTAGGGATTTGGGGAAGAGACAATTGTGTTTTTCTAGGACCCATCAGCTCCAAGTCAAGTTGTTGTCCTTCAATCTTAGTTGTGGAGGGAGCAGCTCAGCTCCAAGTCCATTTGCCACTTTTAATATAGTTGTAGTCCACCATCCCATGTGGGAGTAGAGCCAGAAACCTTGTTGTTAAGAGCATATGTTCTAACCAGCTGAACCATCCTGCCGCCCAGCAGCAGCTCAGCAGCACCTCAGCTTGAGCACAGCTTACTGGCCCATATGAGAATTGAACCGGCGACCCTGCTGCTCAGAGCTCACGCTCCTAACCAACTGTGCCACCCAGCCAACCCTCGCCTAATATTTTATTTCTGTTTTTGAGTCTAAATTTTTATATAAGTTGATATAACTTCAATAGGTTTTCTCAATTTATATTAATAAGGTTACATTAATTTATATTACTAGGGTTACATCAATTTATAAATGCATATATATATATGGGTGGTGCCAAAAAATGTATACACATGACTTATATTCATCTTTTGTTATCAGTATATAGTATTATAATTTAATACAGTTTTTTCTTTCTTAAAATATGTATACTTTTTTTGACACAGAGGTATATGATGAGACAAGTAAAGCGTTAACAGGAGCAAGCTTGTAAGATGGCAGGAGTAAACTTAAACATTAAACATTTGGCTCTGAATCTGCTGGTTAGCACTGCACTTGTAGGCTGACAAGCACCTTACATACATCATAGATGGGAAAAGAATGGTTCCCTATTACAACGGCAACCCCCTACAACTCCTTGCAAGCTGACATCCATCATAAATGGGAACAGGACAGTTCCCAAGAGGAGACAATTGTAACGGCAAGTCCCCTGCAAACTGACAAACACCCTGCATCCTGCTTAGAAAAATATAAAACCCCAGCACTCCTTTTCATCAGCGCAGCTGTCTCTATCAGGCTCTGTCCTGGCAAAATTTCCCTTTGTCAGAACTGTCTCTCTCTTTGACTTTCAATGAATCTTTTCTTACTCTTGTAGAGTCTCGTAAATTCTTTTACATTCTGTGAATGACCAGGGGTTAGTTCTATGCCAAGACAGTATTTGTGGTGTGTGTGTGTGTGTGTGTGTGTGTGTGTGTGTGTGTGTAGTCAAGATTGTCAAGGTTGCCATTAAATTCTGGCACTGCAACTGTGTTTATTTCTGGTCTCATAGTCAGAATTATTGTATCAACTGTGTTAGAAAAATCAGTAATCTACCTCTCATTATGGTTATTTTTTTTTACATTATCAAAAGAAGATGGCATCACTGTGCTATTCCTACACCTGAGATAAACACATCTTATGTGGTATCTAATGTAAATTATTTTATTTTATTTCAAATCAGTTTTTTAACAAATGATGTTTCTGAGTGAAGTTGCATCTCCAATATAATGTCTATCAAAACTGTAGTCTGTTTGCATTTTGTCTTTTCCAAATGAATTATTTTAATAGTTTTTTTTAAGGTTTTTATTGGGGAATTGGGGGATGGGGACAGTGCTGGGGAACTGGGGGAAGGGGAACAGACAAGCTTCTGTCCTTTTGTTTTTCAGTCTAGTTGTAGAGGACGTTGCTTCAGTGGCCCAAGTTGGCACCATCATTGCGCTCTTCCCGGGTGAGGCAGATCAGTCGCCAGCTTCTGGATGGCCAATCACCACAGCTGCTGTTCGCTCACGCTGGCTGCTGGCTACACATGGTAACCCATGGCAGCCCACTGCAGCAGGGGCTGCAGCCTACACCATCACTGGTGACTCACAGCAACCCAGCTCCAGGTTGAGCTGCTGTTCAGCATCTTAGCTGTAGAGGGCAGTGTCACTGGCCCTCATATGTGGGATCCGAACCG
>NW_017732711.1:1950-3424 GCF_001890085.2 Hipposideros armiger | reverse complement strand
TGTTCAGCATCTTAGCTGTAGAGGGCAGTGTCACTGGCCCTCATATGTGGGATCCGAACCGGGGCCCTCTGGAGTCCCAAGCCAGCTCTTAACCAATGCGCCACTCAGCCGGCCTGCTATCTTCATTTTTTTAAATTTATTTTTTATTTTTGATGTTTCCAAATTGGGAGTTTTCTGCTACCTTGACTTCTAAGTCACTGATTCGATTCTCTGCTTCATCTAATCTGCTGTTGATTCTTTCTAGTGCATTCTTAATTTCAGTTATTGTATTCTTCATTTCTGACTGGTTTTTTTATGAATTTTATTCCCTTCTTTAAGCTTTCTATCTCTTTATTGAAGCTCCCACTAAGTTCCTTGAGTGTATTGTAACCAGTGTTTTGAACTCTGCCTCCATTTCATTTCATTCTATTTTTGGAGTTTTCTCCTGTTCTTTTATTTGGGAAATGTTTCTTTGTTTCCTCATTCTGGCTGCCCCCTGTGTTTGTTTCTATGTATTAGTTAGATCTCCTATGTCTCCATCTTTACCAGATGGCCTTATGTAGTATGTGTTCTGTATGGTTCAGGGCACAGTCCCCCTGATCACCTGAGTGTGTGGTCCAGTAGTGTCCCTTGTGTGTGTTTTCTGTTGTAGTTGAGTCTTGATTGTTTTTGGTGCATCAGTGTGTGTGATTGTCTCTCAGGCAGACAAGCTATTAGGATTGGCTACGCCCACAGCACATAAGCTGCTCTGTGGAGGCTGATCCCTCAGAAAGCGATTTTCCCAGTAGGCTCTTGTACCTGTTGAGACCACCCTTTCGGTGTGCTGCCTGTGGGGCTAATTAGGTAGAGCTCTGATGTGGTCTGAGGCCAGCCTCTTGGTGTGCTGCTTCTTTCCCTATTGGGAGGAGCTCCCTTGCAGGCTAATTTCAGCCTTGCCTGTGACAGGGCCAGGGCCACCTGGTAGGAAATACTCAGCTATATGTGGTTGGCTGCTGCCTGTACTGGATCTGGAGGCATTTGGGGGTGGCCTTGCTGTGACCAAGACTGGCTGCCACATTATCGGGCCTGGGGCAGCTTAGCAAAGGCCAAGGCTCCCCTAGCCTGTTGCCATCTGCTGGCTGCATGTAAGGTTCAGCCACTTAAAGAGCCTCCTTAGATGCATGGCCTGGCTGACTGACCCAGTACTGACAGTGTCCTGGTGATGCCACTGGAGTTTGGGGGGTGCGATCTCAGGGAGTCACAAGCTGATGGTTTTCACAAAGTTAATGCAGATTCAGTTCTTGTGCCAATGCTGAGCCTGTGGCAACTCCACAAAACACCCAGAGAACATCATGGCCAGCCATTGCTCACCTCAGTCCCAAAGAACCCAAGAGTGGCTCAAGAAAGGCTGCAGCGGCTGGTGCAGCCATTATGGAAATCAGTATGGAGGCACCTCAAAAATCTGAAAATGGAACTACCTTACGACCCAGCAATCCCACTCTTAGGTATTTATCCA
>NW_017732711.1:0-1105 GCF_001890085.2 Hipposideros armiger | reverse complement strand
AAAAAAAAAAAAGGCTGCAGCACAAGCTGTGGCTGACTGCCTGCCACTGAAAGTTTCCCCAACTGCCGCAGGACGTTCCACTGCTGTAAAAGATTTCTGCAGCTTGTGGGGCAGGGCTGGCCGCCTAGGAGCTGAAAATTTCCCTGTCAATGCCACACAAGTGAGTGTAGCAGGGTCCCAGAGAGTCACTCAGGTGGTGCATGTATGTGGATTTTACCAGACCAATGCAGTCTCAGGTTTGTTATGGTGACCTGTGATTGGTAATATTTTTTTTTCTAGATTTTATTTTTAATTGGGGAATTGGGGGAGGGGAACAGTGTTGGGGAATTGGGGAAAGGGAACTGACAAGTTGCTGTCCTTTTGGTTCTTCAGACTAGTTGTGGAGGATGTCGCTTCACTGGCCCATGTTGGTATTATCATTGCGCTCTTCCCGGGTGAGGCAGATCAGTCACCGGCCTCTGGATGGCTGCTCATGGCAGCTCTTGGCAGCTCACGCCAGCTGCCGGCCACTCACACTGGCTGCCGGCCACTCACGGTAGTTTATGGCAGCCCACTGCAGCTTCACTGCAGCCTATGCTGTCGCCTGCAACTCATGGCAGCCCAGCTCCAGGTCGAGCTGTTGTTCACCATCTTAGCTGTAGAGGGCGCAGCATCATTGGCCCTCATATGTGGGATCCGAGCTGGGGCCCTGCTGCTCAGAGCTGGCGTCCCAAGCCAACTCTTAACCAACACACCACTCAGCCAGCCCAGATCAGTGATCTTTGATGCTACTGTATAGTAATTGTTTTGGGACATCATGAACCACATCCATATAAGATAACAAACTTAATTGATAAATGTGTGTGTGTTCTGACTGCTCCACTAACTGGTTGTTTTGCCACCTCTTTCTCTCGCCTTGGGGCTCCCTGTTCCCTGAGACACAATAATATTGAAATTTAGCCAGCTAATAACCCTACAATGGCTTCTAGTGTTCAAGTGAAAGGAAGAGTCACATATGTCTCACTTTAAATCAGCGGTTCTCAACCTTCCTAATGCCGTGACCCCTTAATACAGTTCCTCATGTTGTGGTGACCCCCAACCATAAAATTATTTTTGTTGCTACTCT
>NW_017732710.1:222695-223744 GCF_001890085.2 Hipposideros armiger | reverse complement strand
TAAATATTCTGGTTCCAAGGGAATCAATCAGTCAGTGTTACAAAACAGCCTGATCTCAAAGGATTCAGGCTGTTGGGTCAAATCGAGTACTCACACACACACACACAGGGCCTTTAGCAGAAAAGCACAAAGCCTCTGAACAGATTGGATAAAGTCATGAGAGATTCAAAACATGAAGAGAGTAGAAGTTCAAATCCAGGAGAAAACTTAGCCTAGGAACTCCTGAGTCAGTGAGAAAAACAGCAAGCTCAAAAGGCTCTGTGGGTGACACACCTGTTTGCTCACCATCCCTGGTGTTTTCGGGGGGTCTTCTCTAGAACCTCGCACAGGCTACCAGATATGTTGGCCTTAAACAAAAATTCAGCTAGATATTTTTCCAACAAATGGTTTACCTGGGAAAAAGACATAGTTGCAATCGAGGACATGCACCCAGGGAGATACAACAGCAAAAAAAGATGAGGTATTTTTATATTTTACAAGGGCAGAGGACGTTAGGAGGGATGTAACCATACATCTTCCTATAGGACGTTGGAGACAGATGTAGGCATGAGAACTCCCCCTTCAGGCCATATAAATTACAGTGTTGCTTGATATCTTCTTTATTAATGTTTCCATATATTTAAACTATTGTCTAAATTATAGCAGTGATAAAACAAATGAACAAACAAAAACCAAACCAAAAAACACAGCCGTTTCTTTATATATTTTATTTTATTTTAAAGGTTTTATTGGAGGATTGGGGTAGGGGAACAGACAAGTTGCTGTCCATTTTGTTCTTCGGTCTAGTTGTGGAGGATGTCGCTTCACTGGCCCATGTTGGTATTATCATTGCACTCTTCCCAGGTGAGGCAGTTGGTTGCCGGTCATTGGGTGGCCGCTAACAATGACTCACGGCAGTTCACGGTGGCTTACAGAACTCACGCCAGCTGCCGGCAGCGCACACCGGCTGCCAGCCACTTACAGTAGCTCACGGCAGCCCACTTCAGACTACACCATTGTCGTGGACTCACAGCAGCCCAGGTCCAGGTCGAGCTGTTGTTCACCATCTT
>NW_017732710.1:217371-218625 GCF_001890085.2 Hipposideros armiger | reverse complement strand
TGTCTCCAACCTTTCAGCCTTGTTTCTTCTAAGGTCTGGTAATTTGTTACAACTGGGGGTCTATATCACTGAATTAGCTATCTCTCTTTCCAAAGTGATCATCAGATGTAACCCTTGAATTTTACATACGGTTGTGACTTGCCTTCTGCCAAAGCACCCTTTGGCATATAGTTGACGTGACATCAGTCTAGTGTAGCTCTCTGACCAATCTCAGGCATAAATTTGTTCCCAATTCCAGAAATAATTCATAAACATAAGGACACACCTGAATTAATCTGCAATTTAAAGCTCTCAGTTCATCTTTTTTTGTTTGTTTTTGTTTTTCTTCATTCCCAGGCACCTGACTAGTGAATATTTCATCATCAAAAAAATTTCTCTAAGAGTCTATGTCTTTCTTTACCTAGAAAATGAAGAAATGGAATAATCTATACCCTAATGTTTCATGCAGTGTCGCTCTATATTAAAAGTCATTAGAATATAGGCTGTGTTAAATTACTGTTCATTAGTTTTGGCTCAGTAACAACCTGTTAAATTGTTCCTTTGTAGGTCTTTGTAATTCTTCAACACATCAGTCTCAGGGCATTGTTGGAAGGAACAAAATCCCCAAAACAAAGGGCACAAGCAAGTTTAAGTCCCACTGCTTCTAATCAAACATAATCAATCATTTTGATTTATTTCTAGGTATTTGAAATTCTTTAAGTTTCTAAAAACCATGGCTTTTTGTAATTTTTAACCTATTTCATCATGCCATTTACAAATAATTATATTTTTTCAATACTTACAATCTTAAAGTAAGTTAATTTTGTATTAATTGGAAAATAAAGTCCCATGTGTTTTCAACATTAGGATTTCAATAGAGTTTCTTAAATGGAAATGGGAGGAAAAGGCCCATTTAACTGAAATAGATGTCTCCTAAAACTGAGCATCTGAAACCTTACACATATCTCCTGATATCTTGTTGAAATAACCCTCAAAAGTAGGTGTAAGTGGAACCTCCTCTTTTCAGTTGGATAAGCTCCCAGGTTTGTCAGTAATGCTCTGGGTCCAGAAAAAAATTCGAACAGCAAGATATTTTCATATAGAAGAGAAAGAAAACTCCATCCAAATTTCAGTTTGGATTTTTTAATCAGAAAAGGCTCCTATTCTATTTGAAATTATTTCTATATATGTAAAACTTTTCCCTTATTTTTCTATTTTCTCAATCATTTAACAAAGATTTCTTGTTAAGAAGTCAGACTTGATGATGATGGTTTA
>NW_017732710.1:207539-216396 GCF_001890085.2 Hipposideros armiger | reverse complement strand
CACATCTGGCACCTGAGAATGGAAACAAGAAAACACACATCGATACTCTTAATGATGTTACCAGGTCTTATAACTACCCTGCAGTTTAAGTGGTGACCACACTGGCAGAGTAAATCCCCCAAGTGCTCCTTCCTTACCTGGGAGCCACAGCAGCAGGAGGCTGAGGAGCTGAGTCGGGACCCTCATGTCCATGCTGTCTGTCGTGGGACTGATCCATGTACAGAGTGTGACCTCACTATTAACGTGTTCAAAACTGTGGGTTGCACCCAATTCGCATGCAAATAAGCAGGGGCTGAGGCTGGTTGGGCACAGCTGCAGGGCTGACTGGTCTCAATAACAGCACAGTCAGTGTCTACCAGGTGCCCAAGGCCAACCACGGCTGCACAAATTTGCCTGCGAGAAATGTGTTTCTGGTCGGCAGTCACAAGAATCATTCTACCATGCTATGAATATGGTGTTCTCTGTTCAAATATCAGGACATGCTTCTTTTGCTACATCTCCATGTAAAACTCGGTCTTTCTTATATGACACAACCCTAGTACTTGCAAGAAATTTTGCCAACTATTGGCATTCGTAACTGTGCACCATTTTGAGGACAGAAGACTTCCTTTTGGGTGGAATTCTTAAACCTTTGGTATGGAAAATTAACATTACTGGCAGCCAGAGATGCAATGAAGTGTTAGAGTAAAAAAAAAAGTGAGTCTCATGATTTGTAAGGAAGTGCCCAGTGACTGAGTGTCTGTCATTGCTAACCTGTCATCTCTAGCTGAGTGATCTGTCTTTTCCATTTCCAAGATGGCTTATATCTAGGCCAGCCACGGTCAGATATTTCTCCCCCACATATGAAATGTGTCAGACACCTTTTTTCTCATCAGGTCTTTCTCACTCCCATGCTACATTTTCCCTGAACTCCTTGGGTTACTACTTGTACCAGCAGATGATATACAGGCAACTTTCGTAGCTAGTGTTGTGTGTTCCACAAAGCAAGTTTATCAGAACAATCAATGCCATCAGCAAAGATTTAAAATGCAAAAGATGCTTGGAGCCCAACACCAAGAAACCTTGATGGGCTGGTTTCCAGACTAAGAATAGGTTTTTGCTCCAACCATTAACCGTTTTTTCCCTTTAATTTCCACAGGAATTCCCCCAGTTAAATGACTAATTAGTTGAAGCATCCAGGAAATATCCTCTTAAACCAAGTCCCAACAAACAGTTCAGCTGGTCCTTAATGAAAAAAAAGAAAAACTAGATGAGAAGTGGACATCTATATTTTTCAAAGGAAAAAATAATATCTCTTCTTTCATTGAACAGGGGTAACTGACAAAGACACTGCTAGACCAGGCCTGAACTTGGGCTTGCCGTTTTGTCCATGGAAAACCCAGTTTGAACAAGACTCCTGCCAAGTCAATATAGTGAAATCCCCCATTCTTAGTATCTGACCACTCAAGATATCCTATCACCCTGTCCTGGCTTCAGCAAGAATTCTATAAGTTGGTCTAACAAAAATTCTCTTTAGCTTCTATGTTTTCCCTTAGCGATTTTTTATCTACTAAGCCCACCCTGCCATTTGCATATTAATCACTTGTCCTTTTCGGTGTCAGATTTCTGTCAAATCTGCCCTCCACTGCAAGACCCCATTGCAGTGGTCCCTACTGCTCTTGATGCCCCTCTCTGTCTTGAATAAAGATTGATTACCTTTGTTTTAAAAAAAATTCCAGAGTGGAAAGCTTGATGTAGTCTCTCATTTTTATCACTAAAATCCAGTTTCTTTCTTCCTCTGGACTCTGTCTGTAATGTGCTAGCTCCATATTAAGGGAAACTTCTTCAGATGCTAATACATCTTGTCAAATAGGAGTCTATTCCATAACACATTTGAAACTCTCTGCATGTGGTCAAGCTTAGGTAATGACTCTCCTTTGACAGGTCACTGCAGATCACTGCAGTCAAAGAGATGGCCTCACTGAAGGCTAACCTGCTATTTTGCCTTTTATCCCTGGATTTGGGTTGGGTTGGATTTAGCATTTTCAAAACCAAATCATGTATCAAATAGTAATTTTGCCACCTGAAATGGCAAAACAGTTGTGTTGGAAGAGAGAACATAAATGTCTACTTTTCCAACCGTAACCAAAGTCCTGAGTTAAGCATTAGAGAAAGAAAAGATAAGTGAGAGCTTCAAGGAGAAGTCAGTCTAAATATGAGAGATATAAAATATAAAGGCAATTTCAGATTTTTAGCCCAGAAAGTGTATTTTTTCAAAAAAATCAAATAAGGGCAAGCAGAACAAGTTATCTTCAGTAAAAATAAATATTAAACATAAGAGTGGAGTACTACAAGATGCTCTATTAAAACTAGGTCCAGTTCATTTGTATATATAGTGTCAGAGCTTTGATTCTTGTTACGGACCTATGTGTTGGGTGGTTTCATGCTGCAGGGACATGATGCATTGAAAGACCAGTGTCTATGATCAAAATATTTTTTGGGTACATGACCATTAATGATTTACAAGAATGACAATTGATTTTCCAAGAAACACAAGTGTTAAATTGCAACAACTTGTTCATCTGACTGTTCATGCTGAGGGTTGAGGATACACTAAATGGATCTGGACACCTGTTGCCCCACTGGCCCTCAGGAATGGCATTGCTCCAGGGGAAGGATCTCAGAAGGAGCAGGGTGGCAGTGGCAGCCAACATGTTATTTGCTTATCATCTGTCCCACCTATTAAAATTAAAACTCTATGAGGTCCGAGTTTCTGTTGGACTTGTTTAAAATGCTCTATGCCTAGCAGAGTTCATGATACTATGATTTCGGTATATATATGAAAAAATATATGTTTTCCTTTTGAGTGGGAACAACGAAGATCTGCTCTAGCCAAGCTTGGGGGCTGAAGCTATTTTACCTATTACCCCCAGGAGGAGCTGTGATATCTTAGGTCTGTTAGTGAAGGAGGAAACAAGACAACCTGAGTGAGATGTAATTTGATGCCGAAGCTCTTGCAGGACAACGTTGATGCTTTATGAATTCTGCCCTTTTTGATGCTTTATGAATTCTGCACTGATATGATTCTTGGGTCCACTACTCCATTAGAACTATTAACTCCATTTATATTAATTTTTGTTACAAATCTTACAAAGGGGGGTGCTTTTGGGTATTTAGGTCTACATTCTATTTTAAGGTTGTATATTCGGTTTTCATAAATTGTTCTTGGAGGCCCAATAATCATCCCTGTTCATCTTGTAAGTGTCATGTCTTCATCATCTTCTAGACCCCAGCTAACTGTGCCATCTTCTACTCCTTTCTGGCCTTCTTCAAGTTCTTCCAACAGTCGGAAATTGTGAGGGACTTTTACTCGGGAGCCCGTGGTGGCTGCCATCTTGCATCCTGAATTTACTCATTTTGGTCCTCTCTCATTTTTTTAGATGAGTTTGGTTAAACTTTTAACAATTTTTATTACCTTAACAAGGAACCAGCTCTTATTTCATCAATCTTTTGTATTTTTATACTCTATTTAATTTATTTCTATGTTGATCTTTATTATCTCCTTTCTTCTAATCACTTTGGGCTTTGTTTGTTGTTTCTTTAATTGTTTCTTTAAGTGTAAAATTGGATTGTTGATTTGAGATTTTTTGTTTTTGTTTTTTTAGGTAGGCTTTTATTGGTATGAACTGTCCTTTTAGGACTGCTTTCACTGTGTCCCATTGATTTTGGGTTATTTTGTTTTCATTTGCCTCAGGTATCTTTTGATTTCTTTTCTGATTTTCTTGTTGATCCATTCATTATTTAGTAATATGTTATGTAGCCTCCATGTGTTTATATATTTTCCCGTTTTTTTCTTGTAATCGATTTCTAGTTTCAAAGCATTATAATCAGAGAAGACACTTGAAATTATTTGAATCTTATTAAATTCACTGAGACTTGTTTGGTGGCCTAACATGTCATCTATTTTAGAAATTGTTTGGTGTGCATTTGAAAAGAATGTATATTCTTCTGCTTTTGGTCAAAATGCTCTAAAACATCAATTAAATCCTTTAGGTCTGGTGTGTCTTTTAAGGCTGTTCTTTCCGTGTGATTTCCTGTCTGGAAGATCTGTCTGTTGATGTTAATTAGGTGTTAAAGTCCCCTACTATGATTGTATTATAGTCACTCTCTCCCTTTACATCAGTGAATATTTGCTTTATACACTTAGGTACTCTTGTGTTGAGTACATAAATGTTTACAAGGGTTATATCCTTTTATTGGATGGATCCCTTTATTATTATGTAATGTATCTCTTATATCTTATTATAGATTTCTTTTAAAGTCTATTTTGTATGATACAAGTATTCCTACTCCAGCTTTCTTTTTTTTTTATTTTCATTCCCATGAAATATGTTTTTTCATCTCTTTACTTTCAGTCTGAGTGTCTTCCAATCTTACTTTCAATGAATTGGGTCTCTTGTAGACAACATATGCATCAGACTTGTCTCCTTGTTAACTCATGGACCTTATATGTTTTGATTGGAGCATTTAAACCATTTACATTTAAAATAATTGTTGATAGACATAGTTATTGTTATTGCATTATTCATATTTTTCTTCTTATTATTATTCTTCAAGAACTTCTTTTAACATTTCTTGTAATAATTTTTTGTAATGCTGGTTTCCTCGCGATGAAGTCCTTTAGCTTTTTCTTGTATAGAAAGCTATTTATCTCTCCTTCAATTTTAAATTATAGACTTGCTGGGTAATCTTGGTTGTAAGTCTTTACTTTTAATTATTTTGAATGTTTCATGGCAATCTCTTCTTGCTGGCAAAATTTCTGTTGAGAAATCAGCTGGCTATGTTATGGGAGTTCCCTTGTAAATAACTTGTTGCCTTTCTCTTGCTGGTTTAGGATTCTTTTTTTGTCTTTAGCAGTTGGCATTTTAATTATAATGTGTTTTGGTGTGAGCCTGCTTGTGTTCATCTTGTTAGGGACTGTGCACTTCCTGGGTCTGTATGTCTATTTCCTTCACTAGGTTATGGAAGTTTTCAGTCATTACTTCTTCAAATAGGTTCTCAACAATGTTTTCCATTTTCTCCTTCTGGTACCCTAATGATGTATGTGAATGTTGTTCAGTGTGATATGGTCCCAGGACCTCTTAAACTATTTTTGTTTTTAAAAATCATTTTTCTTTTCTCGGTTCGGATTGGTTTTTTTTTTTTGCTAAGTTGTTTTCCAAATCATTGCTTCAGTTGTCTGCTTCATCTATTCTGCTGATGATTTCTTCTGCATTGTTCATTTCAGTTATTGTATTCTTGATTTCTGACTCATCCCTTTTTTATGGTTTCTATGTTGTTTTTTAATGCTTACTATCTTCTTGATGAAGTTCTCACCGAGTTCATCTATTATTCTCCTATCCTCATTGAGCATGGTTATAACCAGTGTTTTCAACTCTGTATCTGGCAGGATGCTTGCTTCCATTTTGTTTAGGTCACTAACTGGACTTTTCTTCTGTTCTTCCATTGGAAACATATTTCTTTATTTTCTAATTTTAACTCCCTCTCTGTGTTTTTTAAAAATCTTAGGTAGATACACTATATTGCCAAATCTCTTCTGGGTGGCCTAATTTAGTAGGTGCCCTGTGGGTATCAGTGGTGCTACCTCCCTGGTCACTTGCACTACATGCTCCAGGAGTGTCCCCTGTGGGCTTTGTGTGCCTTTCTGTTATAGTTGAACCTTGATAGCTGTTGGCACTTCTGTGGGCACAATAGACTCTCAGGGTGACTGGTTGTAGGGTTTGGCCATGTCTACAGTTACTGTCTGCTGTATTTGAGGGGAAGCTTACCCACAAAGCAGGGTTTGTTCAGCGGGCTCTGTTGCCTACTGATACTACACTTTTGTTGTGCCATTTGTGGGCTAATTGAGTGTGCTCTGCTGAGGTTCAAAGTCAACCTCCAGGAATTTTGGTTCTGGGACCTCTTGGGAGTAGATCCACTGCAGGCCCTGTTTAGCCACTGCCTGTGACTAGCTGGGGACTACTTGGGAACTACAAAACAATTCCCCCTTGGTTGCTCTTTTTACTAGACCTGGAGGCACATGGGAGCGGCCATGCTGAGAACCGAGGATAGTCGTTATTAGTACTAGGCCTGAGGAGCTCTGTAAAAAACCTGGAAACCCTGAGGACTGCCACTGCTTACCAGCTCCTGTAAGTCTCAACCACTAATGGAGCCTTGTGCATATGGAAAATGAGTGAGGTGAGGTCTCATGGAGTTGCCAAGGTGGGATGAGTGGTGCTCGCCAGGTTAATGTAAATTCTGGTTTTGTGTCAGGGATAAGCCCCAAGCTACTCAGCAAAAGTCTCACAGCACACTGCCAGCCACTGCCTGCCTGTTATCTGGGAACCCCAGAGAGTTGTCCACGAATGAATATAACATAGGCAGGGTTTCTTTCTGACCAAAAAATAGCCTCCTGCCTTGTACAATTTGGGGAGCACTGTGTTCCAGGGAGTCACCAGGGTTTGGCGAGTGGAGTTCACCAGGCTGATAAAGATGAGATTTGGTTGTGTGGGCAAGGGCTCAACACAGAAATGATGACTCCCGCCTGCCACCTGCAGGAGAGGAGGATCTACACAAGAAAAATGGCCACTGTCCTGATGGTTCTCACCCTGAAGCCACACAACTCAGTCTCTCCCCATCTGTCTCTGACTACTCCCAAGTCACTGTACCACTAAAGTAGCTCAGGGTGAGGGCCTGTGAGCTGTTGTGTCTGTGCACAGGCACGTTAAGAGAATGTGAGTATTTCCCACATCCTTCTGTCTCACCTGCAGGGTCAGAATCGTCCCATTTTTTCACAACCAGGTTTGGTGGGGGCTTCTTTTCCTGGCACCAGTGCTGTGGGTGAGGAACCCTGGTGTGAACTGAGGATAATGCTCCTCCAGGAGGACCTCTGTGACCGAGATACACCTCCCGGTTGTCAACAGCCAAACGCAGGTTTTGGCCCAGCTGGATCTGCGTATCTGCCCTTTCCTACCTATCTCAACTTGTCTTCTTTTTATCCTTAGTTATAAAACTTCAGTTCAACTGGCTTCAGATGGTTCTCTAGGTTGGTTGGTTGATAATTGAGTTGTAACTTTAATGTCATTACTGTAGGAGTAATGCATAGCATTTATCTATTCCACCATCTTAGATTTTCTTAAAATTATTTTTCCATCTTTTTTCCTTACAACCACTGGTACCCTGAGTAATGTAAGATCTGATTACCTCTAACTTATCATCCAAAAATGGTTATTATGAGATTAATTACAATAAATGAATAAGCCATTAGTACAGTTATACAACAAATGGTAAGTTTTTTTTTTTAACATTTTATTGAGGAATTGGGGGAGGGAAACTGCTGGGGAATTGGGGGGAAGGGGAACAGACAAGTTGCTGTCCTTTTGTTCTTCAGTCTAGTTGTGGAGGACATCGCTTCACTGGCCCATGTTGGTATTATCATTGTGCTCTTCCTGGGTGAGGCAGATTGGTTGCCGGCCTCTGAACGGCTGCTCACAGCGGCTCACACCAGCTGCTGGCCGCTCACGCTGGCTGCCAGCTACACATGGTAGCTTATGGCAGCCCACTGCAGCAGGGGCTGCAGCCTACATCATAGCCGGTGACTCATGGCAGCCCAGCTCCAGGTCGAGCTGTTGTTCTCCATCTTAGCTGTAAAGGGCGCAGTGTCACTGGCCCTCATGTGGGATCCAAACTGGGGCCCTACTGCTCAGAGCTGGCATCCCAAGCCAGCTCTTAACCAATGTGCCACTCAGACGGCCCATGGTAAGTCTTTAAGACTTAAGTAAATGTCAATTTGAAGAGCAATTATTGTTTTGTTTACTATTATTTGTATTACTACTATTGGTAGTAGTAAGAGTAGTAGTAGTAGTACTACTACTAGTAGTGGTAGTATTTTCTTGAATGTGAACTTCTTTTCCCTCCAGTTCTCTATTTTTAAAAACACTTTTCCGAGTGTTTCTCAGAGAAGGGAATCAAGGACCATGCAGCGAACAAATTCCTTTGCAATGCTGGACTAGAAATCCCATTTTTAGAATTAATTGATATTTTGTTTTTTAAATTTTTTTAGAAATTAGTTTCAAATGTACAAGACAATGTAATTATTAGACATTTTTACCATTCACAAATTCATAACCCCCTCCCAGGCTGCCACCCCTCTGACATCATGTATAGCTGTTACTATACGATTGACTATATTTCCTATGCTATAATTTACATCCCATGACTATATATACAGATATTTAATTATAGTTGACATTCAATATTTAATATTATTCTACCTCAGCTTTGGGTGTACAGTGCAGTCATCAGGGAATTTACACAATCTATGAAGAGGTCCCCTTGAAAAGTCTAGTACCATCTGGCACCCTACATAATATATACACTATTGATTAGTTCCCCATACGAGGTTTGGGGTTTTGTGTCATCAAGAAAGGAAGGTTTTGAAGCACTAAAGTCTCTTGCAGTCCTTTACCCATGAATCTTGAAGATTTTTCCTCCTAATAGACCCTGCACAGATGAACAAACCACAGGAAGACTGCAGCTGCTGAAACCATCTATTGTCACCACAAAACCATCCTGGGAAGATAGTTTATGTTCAGAGCTGTAACACCGTGGGAGGAGCTGTATAATCCTGTTGGCAATAATAAGTGGCGGCATCATCAGCCTCTACCTTGCTGATTGTGAGAATAAATTCTGTCCCTGACTGAATTCCAGTGAACCTATCTGAGACACCAGAAAATCGGTCATCAGCATCATAGATGAGAAGCTTAGGAGCTTGGCCTGGTTTCTGCTGATACCAGCTTAGGTAATCACTAATGCTCTGATTGGTCCTGCAAATGATGGA
>NW_017732710.1:191416-206413 GCF_001890085.2 Hipposideros armiger | reverse complement strand
AGCGAGTTCTTAACCATCGCGCCACTCGGCCGGCCCAAATATTGGTTTTATATTAATATGTTTCTTAGAATAGATGTTATGAGCCATGGACAGAGGGGAAGGAGCTAATGCCTTTGGAGCAAATGTGTGCCATGCTCATTGGGGCCTGTGCAGCTTATTGGAGTGTTTCCACGGCTAGTTTTATTCTTTGCATCAGAAGTTTAGTATTTTAAATGTTAAGTTTTCTCATTTTCAATATTAACTTTTCCTCATTTCTCTCTTTTTCTCTCATTGTTTTATCATAGCTGAGAGTTACTCTACCTTCCTATTTGTCTGATAGAGTTCCAGTGTGGTCATTAAATGCATCAACTGTTTATTCTCAAAGATGACCAGGAAGGGTGACAAGCTATACGGTCACCTTATATTCTGATTCTGTTCCTGTATACGAAGACATTTCCTAAATGAAAATGAGTCATGTATGTAAAATTTGATCATATATATTTATATCATCTGAGGAAAAAAACAAAAAGATAAAATGGAGTCATTATGGTAAATATATTAAATTATTAAAATCAAGTAGTCCGAGGTATGAGGAAATGATTCTATTCTTGCTTTAATTAGCCTGAGAACTTAAACTTTTGAAATTTCAGTTGTGTGCCAGTATCTGGATATACCTAAATTTTATAGCTAAACTTCTGAAGGACTTAAGATAGAGTGTTCATGTGCTGGAGATATACTCATATATACGTCTTATAGACAATCACTTGTCACGTTTAAAAAAATGTGTCAGTATCTAGACTACCTTACATTCATTATCCAGACCACTGGGTATATAGAAGATTATCATCCTGAGCAATCTGTGGTCTAAGAATGCAAAAGTCATTGTTTTCCTCAATAAGGTAGTTTTTACTCTGAGAACTCTTTGCTTTTCTTTCTTTTTCAGAACCCACATGGTATTGCATAGTTGTCTTTGCAGTTTGCAAATCCCTAAGGCCCTTGACTAAATCTTTGCCATTTGTTTCTAGCCAAAGCCTTCTGACTGTTTTGTGCTCCACTGACACATCTTTCAGAGTGATTGAAAATGTTTAATCTGAAGCTCAGAATTATCATTGTAGGGAGCCGGAGGTCTGCAATAAGGGTTAAGCCTGTGAGTTGGAGGTCTGCAGGAAGGGTTAAGCCTGAAAGCTGGCAGGCTGACAGGCCCAGGTGAGCAGTGTGGGAAGGTTGGCCGCTGAGGAGAAAGCAGCCAATGGCCTTGAAAGCTACAGAGTGGAAGGCCATCCTGTTAACAGTTTCTGCTTGCTATACTTTGTTTTGTCTCACTTCGGAAAGATTTCTTCCAAGGAGTTTGTTCCCTGAGAGGAGGGGGTACTCCCTCAAGGTCCCAAAAACCCCCTACCCTAGGAAAGTTACTTTTTCTATAAAAGCTGTATACAAATAATAAGTGGGGCCACACTCTGCCATCAACATTGGGTGGACCTCCTGTCCCCAGCTTTCATCTCTCGTCTCTTTCTTTTCCAGTCTCCCACCCAGTCCTCTCAGGTACCCTTTTGGTGGGTTCCTGGCTGAGGAGTCAGGAACGCTCGGTTGGTGCGCGGGTCACATGATATCATCATCATGGTTAAATGTAAAATGCTCTACAGCTGCTCTTCTTAGAAAGCAGTCTATGTGGAAAGCATCTTGATTATAAATCACTTTCAACATTGAGTACCAGAACTTGCATTTTTTTATTTGTGTTTTACATTGTAAAATTGGCTGGGCGGGGTGGGTGGAGAGAAGGATGTTTCTGTTTTAATCATTTTTCTTCTTATATAGAAAATTCATAAAATCTCATTACTCAGTGGCAGCCTCATGGGATGCTCTTTGCTCCTATGCAGTTGCTCAGAAGGTGGCTGTTCATTTTTCTGAGGTCCAGGCATAGCTCTTAAATGAATTCCAATTACAGCACACCACACAACCAATATTTCAAAAAAATCTTTCTACTCTTGACTTCAGAACATCATAAAAATCTCTCCTCCCTCTCAACATCTTTGTAGGAGAAAAAACCGACATTCTGAGGTGTTCATGCAGGTGCATTTTTTATATGTGGCAGGGGTTATACCATCCTCAACCCTTTCCAAACATGTCCTGCACTATTGCTAATGCTCTACTAACCACATCAATGCGATACAGTATCAAACAAATGGAAAGAAGCTTCATTTTATTCATATAGATTTTCTAAACTTGAAGTATTTGTAGGGAAGTAAATTTGCCACCCTAAAAGTAAGTGCCTCTCTGGCATCAGGATTATCTTGTGTTTAAGAAACAAGAGACTCAGGAAGATCTTTTGACCTTCCCCCAAATTGGCTGAAAGAATTTAAGACAGAAGGCCTTTTCTGGGAAGAACTATTACCATAGATAACCATATAATATTATGAACCTGGTGTGGTAGACAAGAAGGAATGTAGCAAGGCCCATTTGACTAAAGTCTTCCCCGCAGCCCTTTGTCTCTAGATGGATCAGAAAACATTTGCATATTAAACATTATCTTTTTATCACCCTGTGAATTGCCTTGCTTCCCTTTAAATCTGCAGATGCCTGCCTTCTCCTTAGTCCAGAATAACACATATACCTCATTTACCTTACTCTCTTTGGAATTTTCATGCTTATGTGAATTACCTGTGCATACATATTAAACATCTATATTTTTTGTGTTTAAAATTTAAAATTTTTAAAATTTAAAAATGCGTATGTCAATTTAATTCTTAGGGTGGCCAGAAGAACCTAGAAGGGTAGAGAAAAATGTCTTCTTTCACTACATATTTTTCCATTCTTGCAAATTTCCAATATTCTTGCAATTTAGTATATCTTCTCACAATGTTTTTATAAGAGGAAAAAAATTGTAATTTTTTTTGTTTATACATTTGTATTAAAAATGACATTGGTCTGTGTGTTCTTTTTGTTATGTTTTACCTTTAATATCAAAATCAAGTCACTTTTATTAAAACTATTCTCTGTATGAACTAATCTAAAAGAAATAGTTCAAGTGATAATTCAAACCATATTTGTAAATTTAATTTATACAATACAGAAACATTTTTATTCTACATTGTAATCAAGTTTTAGAAAAAAAACTATCAAAGAATAGGAAATGTTTTTTTACTCACTCTGTGGCTATTGTAGTTCTATAACTTTGTTTTTCTTCTTAAGTCTTGCCTTTACTTTTATTTCTCCATTGTATGTCTATATAACATCTAAAATCAACTTGTTCTTTATAAGTTGAATATTGTTTTAAATGAATGACCAAATTTGTGTCACCATCAAAGATAGTGATTTCTTCTTAGCTTTCTATGATGCTGAAAACAAGGAATTGTACAAGGGACTAGACACCAAGGGACTAAATTAGGACCCCCTTCCTTATGGTTGTCATAGAGTAGGAGAGTCATACCTCTGACCAGGGCCTTAGAAACGCTGCTTTACCACCTGTTGACATGAAAATTGAAGATTTCATTAGCTTCCACACAATGAATTTGATGTAGGATATATCTTGTGCCGGGTCATTGCCTCATGAAGCTAAAGAATGGAGACACAGACCACAGAGGTAAAGTTTGTAACAGAGGATAGTTTTAGTAAAGCAAGAGAAAAGGTACAGCTCCCAAATGGGAAGGGGTACCCAGAAAATGGAATGCCGACTAGCTAGGGTAAAAGGCTTGAGTTTTATACTTTTCTTTCTGCCTGGAAGGGGGAATGCTGAAATACTGGTGCCTGTGATTAAGGTGTTTATCGGATTTGTTCTGTTGCTTAGCCTGGGGAAGGCCTCTTGTAATGTTGTCCAAAATGTTTGTGTTTCCTGAGGTATGATTACCCTGGGGTATGATTACCCTGGGGTATGATCTCATAACTTAAAAAAAAAATGACTAGTGTAAGAAATGGCTAGTGTTTTATGTTTGCTCAGTCTACTAGGGAATTCCTGACTGCCTGACGTTATACCAACTAACCTGTCTTATTCCCCCCTCTAAAAGTGAAACCCTATCTGCAGTTATGGAATGGGGTTGAAGACCCCTCTGGCTACTTCAGGCTGAGGAGGGATGTAGAGAGGGACTGGCAGTGAGGGCCTGCCCAGAGGTTTATCTAAGGGTCCCCAGTAGATGAGCGATTCCAGGTGTAGTTGTTTTGGTGATTTAGGCTGACGTAGCCAACTGGTGAGTGGTCTGCAAGCAGAGATGAATTGCAGGCAACAGCATGAAGTAATTCCTAAGATAATAAATGAAAGAAGAATGAGAAATGCTTCCTTAAGTCCTGTTAGGTTGGGGAGCTAGGATGTAAGGAAGGAAAGGTCTAGGTTAAAGAATCCAGTTCTTTGATGTTAGAAACTATATTATGAATTTGTTGGACCTTATCTTCGATTAAGTGGGAATTATCAGACAAGTTGAAACAACATAATCCTTTGAAGCTTTCACATCCTTGGTTTTATTTGAGGAGCAGATAATCTGTAACGGCCCTGTTTTCAAGGATGGCTTCTCTAACTTGTTCCAATTCCTGTCCCATAGCATGGATGGCCTGTGAGGTTGCGTTAAGGGCTTTTGTCATTGCACAAGCCATGTGACCTATTCTATATTTAAAGCAACAGTCATGGCAGGTGTTACAAAAAGAGATAAACATATATATTCAGCTGGACTAAGTAAATGTATATCGCTGTTGCAGCTAGGATCTAGAGTGAGTTCTCTGTGATATCAAACCTGACGAGGCTTGATCTGGGTTATGGACCCATTCAAGACTAGAGGAGCTAGTAAAGGGTTGAGGCCTAGCTTGGCAGCATTTTTTTTTAAAACAGTTTTATTAGGGAATTGAGGGATGGGAACAGTGCTGGGGACATGGGGGAAGGGAACGGACAAGTTGCTGTCCTTTTTGTTCTTCAGTCTAGTTATGGAGGATGTTGCTTCACTGGCCCAAGTTGGCACCATCATTGTGCTCTTCCAGGGTGAGGCAGATCAGTCGCTGGCTTCTGGATGGCCATTCACGGTGGCTGCTGGCCGCTCAGGCTGGCTGCTGGCTACACACGGTAGCCCATGGCAACCCACTGCAGCAGAAGCTGCAGCCTACGCCATCGCCAGCGACTCACAGCAGCCCAGCTCCAGGTTGAGCTGTTGTTGAGCATCTTAGCTGTAGAGGGCAGTGTCACTGGCCCTCATATGTGGGATCTGAACCGGGGCCCTCTGGCGTCCCAAGCCAGTTCTTAACCATTGTGCCACTCGGCCGGCCCTGGGATGATTCTTAAAAGCTTTGGTATGGTAAATTAACACTATTGTCAGCCAGAGATGAAATGAGGTGTAAGAATAAATAACTAATTAAGTGTGAGTGTCATGATTTGTAAAGAGTGCCCAGTGACTGAATTTCTGTCATTGCTAACCTGTCATCTCTAGCTTAGTGAGCTGTCCCTTTCCATTTCCAAGTGCTCTGACACACCACTTGCATCTAGGCCAGCCATGGTCAGGGAGTTTTCTCATCCATATCTGAAATGTGTCAGACACCTTTCCTCTCTGCAGGCCTTTCCCACACCCATGCTTCATGTTCCCTGACTCCTTGGGTTACTACTTGTGCCTCACTTCCTTCTTAACCCAAGCTATTCTCTTCAGATGCTGAAGCCTTCCCTAGGCTCAGTGCTTACGTATAGCCCTGAAACTACTGTTCCCTAACCTGCATATTCCTCAATAACCAAAGCTTTTCTGGTTTCTAAGACAACCATAGTTCTCAGTGGCTGGATGCAGGGCCTTAGGCCAAACAGGGTGATGAGAAAACCACAACGAAGGTGAGGGTGGGAGCTTTGCACAATATATTAGAGCCCACACTGTATGGAAAAGGCATTCATATGTAATGTAGGGGGAACCTAGTATGAAGCTCAAGTGGTATGAGGACTGTTGTCCTCACATGGCCCTCGTGGCACTATTAGACTAGTACTTGTGTTAAGGTAAGAACAAGAATTGAACATTCACATAAGCAGGGGCACTCAGTATAGGTGTCAGAGCCCAGGCATTGTGGAAGGGGCACCCACATATTACCATATTACCTTAGCACTCTTGATCAGAGATCTATTTAAGACACTTTCCATCAGATGCATTCCTGAGGAGTGGTTGTCAGAACAGAGTAAAGGGAGGGGACATGCATGACCACAGGTGCTCAGTTTGCTGGAGTGGGTCCTGGCCAGGCAACACATTCTGGTGGACACAGCTTCTTGATTTTCCAGATTGCTGTTGCCATGGCAATAGCTTTTCTGATCACAGAAAACACTAGGGGATTTGAGGGATTAAACTTCACATTGCCATGGCCTGTTCATGTGGCCTTTCTCTCCATTTTTAAGCTTCATAATCCACGATAATAAACACCTTTCTGCTGGAATCAGCCATCATGTCTTTTCTCATATCCAACTAAATTAATCATAGAACAAGTGCAAGTAACCACATCAGCCTTCAGTAGATGAAATCCATACCCCTGAGCTATGCATGAACTGTCATTGCTGACGTCATGATGTTTGTTCATGAGGCTCACAGAGAAAGCTTGGAAAAGTGACTTTCTTAGCATGTTTGGGCTGCTATGATTAAAATACTTTACACTGGGCAGCTTGTAAACAACAGAAATATATTTCTCACAATTTTAGAGGCTGTGGATTCCAAGCTCAAGTTGCTGGCAGATTTGGTGCCTGGTGATGGCTCACATTCTAGTTCATACCTAGATTTCTTACTGTGTTCTCGCATGGTACAAGCAGCTGGAGAGCTCTGTGGGGTCTCTTTTATAAGGTGCTGATCCCATTCAGCAGGGTTCCACCCTCATGACCCAATCACCTACAAATAGTCCTACCTTGCAATATAATCACAATGGGGTTTAGGGATCAATTTATGAATTTTGGGGGGACAAACTATCAGTTGATAGGATTAACTGACTGACATTTGTGTGTCATCTAATTATTGAGAACCTTCAGCTCAGCAATAGCCCTTAGATTAACATTGACTTGAGAAGCCGTTATTCTCAATCTTGGGCGATTTTGAAAGGTCCAATCATAGTGCTTCCCCAAATAACTGTGTCTCCAATTTTTCAGCCTTGTTTTTTATAAAGTCTGATAATTTGTTAAAGCCCGGAGTCTATATCATTGAATTCACTATCTCTCCTTCCAAAGTGATCATCAGATATAACTCTTGAATTTTATATACTTCTGTGACTCAACTTCTTCCAAAGCACCCTTGGGTATATAAGTGATGTGACATTAGTCCAGTGTAATAGTGTGACAAAACTCAGGTATAAATTTGTTCCCAGTTCCAGAAATAATTCATAAACATAAGGAAACACCTGAATTAATCTGCAATTTGAATCTCTCAGTATGTTTTTTTTTTCTTCATTCCCAGGCACCTGACTGGTGAATATTTCATACTTAGTAAACATTTTTCTAAGTTTCTATGTCTCTTCTTTACCTGGAAAATGAAGAAAATCAGTAATTTATACCCTAATATTTCATGCAGTGAGGTTCTGTGTTAAAAGTCATTAGGACATAGGTTGACTTGTTTCACTCTTGGTCAGCTTTGGCTAAATAACAATCTGTTAAATTGTTTCCATTTTCTCCAAGTTTCTTCACTATCAATTATCTATAAAATATAAGAAATGATTACCTAAAGAAGGTCTAAAAATTTTAACATTTTGAGTATGCATTTCTAAAGTGTAATTTTGTCCTCTGTTGTGCCAAAAAGGTCAGAGTAGCCACTCAATAAATATTTTAGAGACATTGTAACTCTTGATAAACAAATGGTAGAGAAATTTAAAAATATCCTATTAAAAAAAATTGACCAACTTTCAAGCTTGCCCCTCCATGAGATTCTGACATACTCCTCTAAGACTAGTCTGATGGTGTCCGTTATACACTATTTGAAGACAAGTGGTATGATCCATGAATTAATTTTTCAGCCATTCAGTCTATTCTGTGCTTGTTTATTAGCAGTTTCATTTAGTTGTTATTTTCTCTATAAATCACAAGACCTATGACCTATGTCATGAGTGACTTGAGTAGATTTCACCATAAAATTAAAAAAAAAATCAGATAAGTAATATCTCATACCTGGAACTCATAGCATGATTGTGGACATAGAGATAATGGGACTTCCATAGCTGTAAGAATTCAATTTTAAAAA
Organism: Hipposideros armiger; assembly: GCF_001890085.2. Taxonomy (NCBI): domain Eukaryota; kingdom Metazoa; phylum Chordata; class Mammalia; order Chiroptera; family Hipposideridae; genus Hipposideros; species Hipposideros armiger. The sequence goes on along the minus strand of NW_017732710.1, from coordinate 198,281 downwards.
TAAATATCTCCATTTATATCCTTTAGAACTCCATTTACAAAACATATTTTCAAGTGAGCACAGCAGTTGGTGGGTGATTGATAAACAAAGGTTATAAAGAAAATGCCTCAAGTCAGATAAGGTACTATATCTGGTCTTAGACAGCAGCTTTTAATTGGGAATAACTGGAATTTTATTAACTCTTTTAACAAATACAACAATTATGTTAGTCATCAAAAAATGTATATCCACATGTATATGTCAAATATATACATATGCAGATGTATAATTTTATTTATGAAAATTGGCTGTAATCATTTTCAGTAAGTTCATGGTATATAAAATCATTGTTGTTATTAGGGTAAGTACTGCTAAATTTGGATAACATTAGATGTTTACATAGATGATGTAAATTTTCTTCCATTTATTCAAATATTAAATCATTTCTTTTATGATTTATATTTCTTTATAGGTAGATTCCTCAGTATTATTTTGTATCATTAGTTTTAGTGACATCTGTCTATATTTATGTGCAGATGTATAAATATTGTATTAGTCAGATTTTACACAATAATGGTTTGTAAAGAGCCACTCAAAAACATAGTGGCTTATAATACTAAGACTTCATTTCTATGTTCATGAATGTTCATGTTAACAATGTTGGATGATCCAGACAGTGCTCAGCTGGGTGGTTCTTCTGCAGGCACAGGAACTGGTCTCCACTGTGGATTGTTTCCTTTGGGGCCAAGACTGAAGGTTTGAACCCAATCCACATCATTCTCAGGGCAAACTGTAGGAAGGAAGAAAACCCAAAACAAAGGGCACAACCAATTTAAATCCAATTGTTTCTAACACAAAAATATCATTTTGATTCATTCCTAGGTCTTTGTAATTCCTTAAGCTTCTAAAAACCATGGCTCTATTTAATTTTTAACATATTTCATCATGCCATTTACAAATAATTATATTTTTCAATACTTACAATCTTAAAGTAATTTAATATTGTGTTAATTGGAAAATAAAGTTGGATGTGTTTTCAACATGTAGATTTCATCAAGTTTCTTGAATATAAATAAGAAAAAAAGGCCCAATTAACTGAAGTAGATGTCCCCTAAAACAGAGCACCTTAAACCTTGCACATATCTCCTGATATCTTGTTGAAATGAACACCCTCAAAAGTAGGTGTAAGGTGGGACCTCCTGTTTTGCATTTGTAATAAGCTCCCAGAGATGTCAGTGTTGCTCTAGGTAGAGAAAAAGAACAGCAACATATTTTCATATAGAAGAGAAAGAAAACTCCATCCAAACTTAAGTTTAGATTTTTTTAATGAAAAATGGTTGTCATTCTTTGTAAAATTATTTCTATATATGTAAAGCTTTTTCCTCAATTTTCTATTATTGCAATCATTTAACAAAGATTTCTTGTTATGAATCCAGACTTGATGATAATGGTTTAAAGCACATCCAAGTTATTGTAACTGGCAAAATTCTGAGAGATTTAAAAAGAGTGACCATCCAGGCTGCCTGCTGTCAGTTCCCCATCATCACTCTCACTTGTGAAGCACATTTCTCAGGACCCCTTTGCCCTCTGTGATTTCTGATTGAGTTGCTCAGTGAGGGGCCCTCCCTGACATTTGGAGTCAGAAGAGGAAGGTTCAGTACTATCCATCAGTTCCTGCAGGTAGAGTGGGGGACTAGAGAATCATTGGTAAGCTGAGAGCATCAGATCCCCCACTTCTGGGCTTCTCCCACAGGTCTGGGGACCACATGGTTAGACAGCCTCTGTCTCCAACAGCGTATTTGCTCTTGTTTCTGGGGGAGCACCAGGGCATCCTGCATTTCCACTATCTGCTTCCCCAGTTATTAATTCCCTAGGCCTTTGAAAGAATGTACCTTAGAAATTAATTCTCTATATTAAGCATTTCCTGCTTGGAATACCTAGAGTGGCTTCTCTTTCACTTTATGAACTCTGACTAATACCACAGCCCAGACAGCTCATGTATGATGATCTCTGTTCTTTATGAAATCAGGAGACACGTTGTATGTGCTAATGAAGCTAAGGAGACACAAAGAGAGTTAGGGTGGAGAGGAGCCTTTTTGGCCACTTCTACCAAAACTTCCAGTCACCATCAAAGAGTGGGTGCATCTGAGAAATGCTCTCAGACGATGGAGGCCTGAGAGGAACAGATGGAGAGGCAACCTCTCAGCTGTCTGCTTCGTGGTTTATGTTCAGCCTTATAACACTGTGGGAGGAGCACTGTAACTTTGTTGACAGTAATAAGTCCCAAAATCTTCAGGCTGCAGGCTGCTGATGGTGAGAGTGAACTCTGTCCCAGATCCTTGGCCACTGAACCTCGAAGGGACACCAGTGTGCAAACTGGATGCATAATAGATCAGGAGCTTAGGAGCTGCCCCGGGTTTCTGTTGATACCAGTGTAACGCACTGCCAATGCTCTGACTGGCCCGGCAATTGATGGTGACTCTGTCTCCCACTGATACAGACAGGGAAGTTGGTGACTGGGTCATCTGGATGTCACATCTGGCTCCTGAGAATGGAAACAAGAAAACACACATCCGTACTCTTAATGATGTTACCAGCTCTTATAACTACCCTGCAGTCTAAGTGGTACTGACCACACTAGCAGAGTAAATCCCCCAAGTGCTCCTTCCTTACCTGGGAGCCACAGCAGCAGGAGGCTGAGGAGCTGAGTCGGGACCCTCATGTCCATGCTCTGTCCTGCCTGGGGCTGATTCCTGCACAGGGTGTGACCACACTATTAATGTGTCCAGGGCTGTGGGTTGCACCCCAGTTACATGCAAATAAGCAGGGGTTGGGGCAGGTTGGGCACAGCTGCAGGGCTGACTGGTCTCAATAACACAGCACAGTCAGTGTCTACCAGGTGCCCAGGCCAACCAGGGCAGCACAAATTTGCCTGCAAGAAATGTGATTCTCTTCGGCAGTCACAAGAACCATTCTACCGTCCTATGAGTATAGTGTTCTTGCTCTGTTCACATTTCAGGACATTCTTTTTCTACTATTTCTGTATCTAAAAGTTGGCCTTTCAAATATTAGTAATTGCAAGAAACTTTCCAACTCTTTGCGTGGGTACCTGTGAACTGTATTAAGGACAGAAGACTTCCATTTGGGTAGGATTTTTAAACCATTGGTATAGTAAATAAATGCTATTGGCAGCCAGAGATGCCATGAGGTGTAAGAGCAAATAAAAAATTTAAAAAGTGCAAGTGTCATGATTTGTAAGGAGTGCCCAGTGACTGAATATCTGTCATTGCTAACCTGTCACCTCTAGCTTAGTGAGCTGTCCCTTTCCATTTCCTAGTGCTCTGACACACCACCTGCATGTAGGCCAGCCACAGTCAGGGATTTTCCTCTTCCGCACCTGAAATGTGTCAGCCACCTTTCCTCTCTGCAGGCCTTTTTCACACCCATGCTTCATGTGCCCTGAAGTCTTTGGGTTACTACTTGTACCTCGCGTCCTTCTTAACCTAAGCTGTTCTCTTAGAAACTGAAGGCTTCCCCAGACTAAGTGCTTATGTTTAACCCTGACACTGCTATGTTCCCTAATTCCACATATTCCTCTTTAACCAAAGCTCTTCTACTTTCCAATAGAACATAGTTCACTGACTGTATTCAGGTACTTGGTCCCAAGCAGATGATGTGAAAACCACAAAAGAAGGTGAGGGTGAGAGCCTTGCACAGGGTATTAGAGCCCACACAGTATGGAAAAGGCATCTATGTGTGATAGAGGGGAACTCAACATGGAGCTAGAGTGTGGTGAGAACTGGTGTCCCCACATGGCAGTGGTGGCACTATTAGACCAGTAGATATTTAAGGCCAGAGCAAGAAGAGGACATTCACTTAGGCAGGGCACTCAGTGTAGGTGTCAGATTCCAGGCATGCTGTGGAGCGCACCGATGCAGGAGTGCAAAGTTGGCAGTGGCCTGACAAGGGTAACAGAGCCAGAACAAGGTATGTGGGTGGATGTATGTGGGAAGTTCTGTGCAAGGGGAGAGTAGTTGGCTATAACAGCAGGAGGTTGGTTTCATTCAGGAAGGTTGATGATCATGTAAGTCAAAGTATTAAAGATAATTGGAGACAAAGTTCTCACTGTTGGAGAAAGAAGTTACAGATACAGAAAAGGAAATTCCTAGGATAAACTGGTTTTGGATTGAAATTGGAGACATCACGGTTATATATAGCTTAGATATGAAAGTATCTGTTGATATATAAATGGATGATGGAAAGATAGATAAATAATATTTCGCTAGTCTGGTACCAATGACACCCACATCCCAAGAAGCACCCACAGTGCCCAGATTTTAGTTTCTAAATACTATTTTCCACTAAAAGAAAGCAGTAGTTCTTGGAGAAATGCTCCACTCCAGGTCTAGAATAGAGAAAATACAATATAACACTGGACAATTTAGGCCAGAAATTAGAAAGTGCTCAAAAATGATGAGGTGAAAGAAGCCATTTGGAATGGGACTGTCATTTGCCAAATATGGGGAATTTTGAATATAAAAATCAATAGTGATAGTAACTCAGTGATGGAAATATGAGCCTTTGATTTTATACTGACACTGTGATGAGGAATAGGATATTCATAAAGTATGAAGGACTTTCCCCCAAATAATTTTATTAATTTCAAAGTATGTAAGAGTGGCTGTGCAGGGGAGATCCAGGAATTGAAGTGGCATCATCAGTAGTGGGACAAATTGGAATATGGGACCACCTCATAGGATGCAGTGAGAAGAGCAGACAATCACTTTCAGATACTCCTGCCAGAGATGCATTAGCTGGATCTGATCATGAGGGAAAATCAAACAAATCCAAATTGAGGGACATCCTACAAAATTATTGGTATTCATCTTCAAAAGTGATGAGATCATTAAGTTCAAGGAAAGAATGACGAACTGTTCCAGACTGAAGGAGAGTAAAGGGATGTGGACAAGTAATGGTGTGGGAAAGGTGTTAGGTTCGGAAAATTCGCCTTCATTTGCTGTTGTGACTCCATTGTTTCTTTTGGTCTATTTCTTTTTCTCCCTCATGTTCCCTGGCAGGGGAGAACTGAACACATGGGGTGATGGTTGGTTTATTTCTTTCCTTTTCTTTTTTTGATTAAAGTTGTTGTTTTTTTTCCTTTTGGTCTGCCCCTCCTTCATTTCATCCCCGGAAGGGGAGATATGAGGTGAAGTTCTCTTTGTCTGTCTCTCCCAGAATGACAGGACAGGCACATTGCTAAGCCTTAACTGGCCTTGGGCGGATGGCCCCAGGCAGGAACAGCAGGCTGCTTGTCCAGATGAACTGGCCCTTCAGCTGGATAAGCAACATCCTTATCACATTAACTGCCGAACCCTCTGGGAACTGGCCGTTCCCTGAGGCGAGGCAGGAACAACTGAAGAGATACAGAAGACAGACCTCAATTAGCAGCTCACTCTTCTTCCTCTTTTTTCTTTTTTCTTTCATCAGCATCATTATTTGGGGAACTTCCATGCAGCGTGCATCACTGGGGGATGACAGTGTTTTGGAACTTGAACTTCCTTGCAGCTTGCAGCATTTGGGGGCACCCCCATTTCCTGCTGCGGACCTGGCTTGTTCTTTTGGTTCCCAACCTCTCCAGTGTTGTCTTCCCACAGTTTGGTGAGCTTCTTTGGCATAACATTGTTATTAATCTGTACAGTTTCGTCTTAATTGCCCTTTAATTGCCTTTGTCTTTTGCTATTATATACTGCTAAATAAATTGTAAATAAATTGATTTGGTTCCCCTTTAGCATTCGCTCCCCTTTTTTCCCTGCTCATCATTACAAAAGGTTACAGGTGTATCTGGAATGGATCCTTTTGTTATAAAAGGTAATGTTGGGACATTTGTCAAAACTTGAAATGGGCCCGAGGGCTAGATGGTTTAATATATTAATGTTGATTTCCTTATTTCATGGTTGCATTGGGTTATATAAAAGAATGTCTTTTTGGAGTGAATACATAATCAAGTCTTAGAGAGTAGGGTAGCAGATCATCAACTTACTCGCAAATGGTTCAGGGGCAAAGAAGAAATTTCTGTGTGCTGTGCCTACAACATTTTTGTAAGTGTGAGGTTGTTTTCAAATTTCACTGAAGTACAAAAAGCAGTTCTTAAAGCTATGTTGAAGGTATTAAAAAGCATTTTACTGCCATTCTTATTGTAGGGGCAAGTCATTTACTGCAGATACACAAGAATAATTAGTATCATGTTTCCCCAAAGTTCTGTCACACATACATCATTTTCCAAGCTATAGACCTCAATTTTTCAGTGAACTATATAGGATATATCTTATTATTGGATTGGGCTCCTCCACATTCTACATACTCTCCTGACTTTTGGCCTCACTTGCCAAAGACCATCAGCAAGAAAGCTCTGACTGTGGATGCTAGACCTGATTGCCTCAGCATAAAGTGCTGTTTTTGTGGGGGGTTTTCTCCCTCTAATAAAAGAGGATGACCCTTGAATTGGATGAAGATATTCCTGAAACCCTAGGTCTGCTCAAAGCCTCTGGACATTAATTCTCTTTAAAGTAAAATGAAGACCAACTTTATATCACTTGAGGGAATTGTGAATGTCAGAGAGGACAGAAAGAAAGAAGATCTGGAGACAGAGATGAACCCAGCCATGCTATTACTAAAACTAAATACTGATATATACAATTTTGAACAACACTTTCATGGTTTTCCAGGTTAAAGGCAGACCTATTTAAAACAATGGTTCACTTATGTTTTCTGGTATTTGACATTGTAGGGTGAAAATTAAAATGGCAACATTTTTCATCTCATTATCAAGATAGTTTGGTTAATATTTCAGGATATATGGCAAATTTCCAGCTGTAATTAGCAGAAA
>NW_017732710.1:188117-189127 GCF_001890085.2 Hipposideros armiger | reverse complement strand
ATGTGCTTGTTATCTGTCCTTCCTAGTAAAATTAAAACTCTATGAAGTCAGAGTTTCTGTTGGACTTGTTTAAAATTCTCTATGCCTAGCAGAGTTCATCATACTATGATTTTAATATATATATGAAAATATATATTTATTCATTTTGAGTAGGAACAATGAAGATTTGCTCTAGCTGAGCTTGGGTGCTGAAGCTATTAACTCCAGGAGAAGCTGTGACATCTTAGGTCTGTTAGTGAAGGAGGAAACAAGAGAACCTGAGTGAGATGTAAGTTGATGACCCAAAAGTCAGTGACAAATGTGATTCCTAAGTATGTGGTGACACATTTTCTGAGATAGTATTTGTGTAGGGAGAACTATCAAGTGTCTGGTTCGTTAATGGTGTATAAAAACGCAACTGGTTTCTGAATGTTAATTTTGTATCCTGCTCTTTACTGAATTTATTCATCAGTTCTAATAGTGTTTTGGCAGAATGTTTAAGGTTTTCTACATATAATTCCATGTAATCTACAAATTATGTAAGCTTTACTTTCTGTCCCATTTGGGTGCCTTTTTTTTCTTTTTCTTGTCTGCTTACTGTGGCCAGGATTTCCTATACTCTGTTGAATAAAATTGGACATGCTTGTCTTGTTCCTTATCTTAAGGAAAAGGCTACTGTTGAGTGTGATGTTAGCTGTGGGTTTGTAATATATGGCCTTAATTTAGTCGAGGTATTTTCCCTCTATTCTTACGTTGCTGAGTTTTTATCATAAATGGTTGCTGGATTTCATCGAATGCTCTCCCTGCATCTATTGATGTGATCATAGGGTTTTTATGTTTCATTTTGGTTATGTGGTGTATCACATTAATTGATTTGCAGATACTAAACCAAACTTGCATCCCAGAAATAAAACCCACTGGATCTTCTTGTATGATCTTTTAAATATATTGCTGAATTCCATTTGCTAATATTTTGTTGAGAATATGTGCATATTTATCAGGGTTTGTTGGCCTATAATTTTTTTTTTTTT
>NW_017732710.1:185767-187158 GCF_001890085.2 Hipposideros armiger | reverse complement strand
CTCCTTGCACTTATATAAACAGTCAGGTGAAATTTAATGAGATTACAAATTTTTGCAAACAAATCAGTCTTTCTGTGGCTATGCTTGATAGAAATGGTGGTGACTAGAGAGAGAAAATTATGTGTCAATGAGAAATTAAAGTGTACCCCTTAATAGATTCTAGCTTTGATCATTGTCTTGGAGGTGTTGATATCTGCCTGCAAATCAGACTGGATTCTGAATTCTTCCAGTTTCCTCTAAGTAGTTTGGACATAACTCTCCAAACTCATGTTTCCAACTGTCTCCCACCTTTCTGACTTGGAATCACTAAGACCTAAAACTATCCTTTTCTGAAGTCTTAAAGGTAACCTGGATGATATCAATATAAACTGATAAAGTTCAAAGAAAGTACCACAGCAGATAATATACTGGCAACTTTCATACCTGGTGTTGTGTGTTCCACAAAGCAAGTTTATCAGAACACTCAATGCCATCAGCAAAGACTTAAGATGCAAAAGATGTTTGGAGCCCAACACCAAGAATCCTTGATGGACTGCTTTCCAGACTGAGAATAGGTTTTTGCTCCAATCATTAATCTTTGTTTTCCCTTTTATTTTCATAGGAGTTCCCCTAGTTAAATGCCTAACTAGTTGAAGCATCCAGGAAATATCCTCTCAAACCAAGTCCCAACAAATATTTCAGCTGGTCCTTAAAAAACAAAAGAAAAACTTGATGAGAAGTGCACATCCATATTATTCAAAGGAAAGAATAATATCTCTTCTTTCATTGAACAACAGGGGTAACTGACGAAGACACTCTGTTGGACCAGGCCTGAACTTGGGCTTGCCTCTTTGTCCATGGAAAACCCAGTTTGAACAGGACTCCTTCCAAGTCCTTTTAGTGAAATCCCCCATTCTTAGTATCTGACCACTCAAGATATCCTATCACCCTGACCTGGCTTCAGCAAGAATTCTATTAGATGGTCTAACAAAATTTCTCTTTAGCTTCCATGTTTTCCCTTAGTGATTTTTTATCTACTGAGCCCACCCTGTCATTTGCATATTAATCACTTGTCCTTTTCGGTGTCAGATTTCAGTCACTTCTGCCCTCCACCTCAAGACCCCATTGCAGTGGTCCCTACTGCTCTTGATGCCCCTCTCTGTCTTGAATAAATATTGATTACCTTTGTTTAAAAAAATAAAAAATTCCAGAGTGAAAACCTTGATGTAGTCTCTCATTTTTATCGCTAAAATCCAGTTTCTTTCTTCCTCTGGACTCTGCCTGTCATGTGCTAGCTCCATATTAAGGGAAACTTCTTCAGATGCTAATACATCTTGTCAAATAGGAGTCTATTCCACAACTCATTTGAAATTCTCTGCATGTGGTCAAGCTTAGGTAATGACTCTCCTTTG
>NW_017732710.1:178144-179392 GCF_001890085.2 Hipposideros armiger | reverse complement strand
AGCATTTATTTATTCAACCATCTTGGATTTTCTTAAAATTCTTTTTCCATCTTTTTCCTTACAACCATTGGTACCCTGAGTAATGTAAGATCTGATTACCTCTAATTTATCATCTATAAAGGATTATTATGAGATTAATTACAATAAATGAATAAGCCCTTAATAAAGTATTCAACACATAGTAAGTCTTGAAGACTTAAGTAAGTGTCAATTTGCAGAGCAATTATTGTTGCTGTTTACTATTATTTGTATTACTACTATTGGTAGCAATAGTAGTAGTAGTAGTAGTAGTAGTAGTAGTAGTAGTAGTGGTAGTAGTAGTGGTAGTAGTAGTAGTATTTTCTTGAATGTGAACTTCTCCCCCCCCCAGTTCTCTGTTTTTAAAAACACTTTTCAGAGTGTTTCTCAGAGAAGGGAATCAAAGACCATGCAGCGAAGAAATTCCTTTGCAATACAGGACTAGAAATCCCATTTTTAGAATTAATTGATGTTTTGGTTTTTTAAAGTTTTTTAAAAATTAGTTTCAAGTGTACAAGACAATGTAGTTATTAGACATTTATACCATTCACAAATTGATAACCCCCCTCTCAGGCTGCTACCCCTCTGATATCGTATATAGCTGTTACTATACCGTTGACTATCTTTCCTATGCTATACTTTACATCCTGTGACTATATATATATATATATATATATATATATATATATATAATTATAGTTGGCATTCAATATTAAATACTATTCTAGCTCAGCTTCGGGTACACATTGCAGTCATCAAGGCATTTACACAGTCTATGAACTGGTCCCCTTGATAAGTCCAGTACCATCTGGCACCCTACATAATATATACACAATTGATTATTTCCCCATACGAGGTTTGGGGTTTTGTGTCATCAAGAAAGCAATCTTTTGAAGTATTAACGTCTCCTGCAGTCCTTTACCCATGAATCTTGAAGACCTTTCCCCCTAATAGACCCTGCACAGATGAACAAACCACGGGGAGACTGCAGCTGCTGGAACCATCTATCATCACCACATAACCAGCCTGGGAGGATGGTTTATGTTCATGGCTTATCACTGTGGGAAGAGCATATAATCCTGCCAGCAGTAAGAAGTGGCGGCATCATCAGCCTCTACCTTGCTGATTGTGAGAATAAATTCTGTCCCTGACTGAATTCCAGTGAACCTATCTGAGACACCAGAAAATCGGTCATCAGCATCATAGATGAGAGGCTTAGGAGCTTGGCCT
>NW_017732710.1:176480-177559 GCF_001890085.2 Hipposideros armiger | reverse complement strand
TACTAAATTATTAAAATCAAGTAGTCTGAGGTACGAGGAAACTATTCTATTCTTGCTTTAAGTAGCCTGCGAACTTAAACTTTTGAAATTTCAGTTGTGTGCCAGTATCTGGATATACCTAAATTTTATAGCTAAACTTCTGAAGGACTTAAGAAAGATGTTCATGTGCTGGAGATGTACTCGTATATACCTGTTATAGACAATCACTTGTCACGTTTAAAAAAATGTGTCAGTATCCAGACTACCTTACATCCATTATCCAGACCACTGGGTATATAGAAGATTATCATCCTGAGCCAATCTGTGGTCTAAGAATGCAAAAGTCATTGTTTTCCTCAATAATGTAGTTTTTGCTCTGAGAACTCTTCGCTTTTCTTTCTTTTTCAGAACCCACATGGTATTGCCTAGTTTTCTTTGCAGTTTGCAAATCCCTAAGGCCCTTGACTAAATCTTTGCCATTTATTTCTAGCCAAAGCCTCCTGACTGTTTTGTGCTGCACTGACACATCTTTCCATGCGATTGAAAATGTTTTATTCTGTAGCTCAGAATTAACATCATCATGGTTAAATGTAAAATGCTCTACAGCTGCCATTCTTAAAAGCAGTCCATGTGGAAAACATCTTGATTATAAATCACCTTCAACACTGAGTACCAGACCTTGCAATTTTTTGTGTTTTACATTGTAAAATCTGTTGGTGAGGAGGAGAGGGGGGAGGGAAGGATGGGTATGTTTTAATCATTTTTCTTCTTATATCCATAAAATCTCATTACTCAGTGGCAGCCTCATGGGATGCTCTTTGCTCCTATACAGTTGCTCAGAAGGTGGCTGTTCATTTTCCTGAGGTCCAGGCATATCTCTTAAAGTGAATTCCAATTGTAGCACACCACACAACCCATATTTGAAAAAAAATCTTTCTACTCTTGACCTCAGAACATCATAAAAATCTCTCCTCCCTCTCAACATTTTTGTAACAGAAAAGACCAACATTCTGAGGTGTTCCTGCAGGTGTATTTTGTATATGTGGCAGGGGTTATACCATCCTCAACCCTTTCCAAACATGTCCTGCACTATTGCTAAT
>NW_017732710.1:114115-170459 GCF_001890085.2 Hipposideros armiger | reverse complement strand
TCATAAAATAATTACATTAGTCATCAAAAAATATTTATCCACATGTGTGTATCATACATGTACATATGCTGATGTTTAATATTATTTATGAAATTTGGATGTAATCATTTTCAGCAAGTTCATATGAAGTATAAAATTATTATTACTGTAAGTACTGCAATATATGGATAGCATTAGATGTTCTCATAAATGATGTAAAATTTATTATTTTTATTCAAATATTAAAACATTTTCTGTATGTTTTTGTGTCTCCTTATAAATGGTATCCTAAGTTATTTTGTGCCATAAGTTTAGAGAAATTGGTCTATATGTGTAGATGTATAAATATTGTATTAGTCAGATTATACATAGTAATGGTTTGTAAGGAACCACTCAAAACTTAGTCACTTACATACCACGAATTCATTTCTATATTCCTGAATGTTCGTGTTAACAATGTTGGATGATCCAGACAGTGCTCAGGTATGAAGTTCCTCTGCAGGCACGTGAACTGGTCTCCACTGTGGATTGTTTCCTTTGGGGCCAAGATTGAAGGTGTGAACCCAAAGCACATCATTCTCAGGGCAAATTGCAGAAAGGAACAAAATCCCCAAAATAAAGTACACAAGTAATGTTAAGTACAATTATTTCTAACACAATTAGATATAATTTTCATTTATTCTTAGGTCTTTGTAATTCTTCGAGTTTCTAAAAACCTTTACTCTAATTTTTTACATACTTCATCATGCCATTTATAAATAATTATAATGTTTCTATACTTACAATCATTTTTCTAATTGAAGTATATTGGGGTGACAGTGGTTAAAGTTATAGAAGTTTCTCTAATACATCATCTATATATTGCATTTTGTGTTCACCACCCAGAGTCAGTTCTTCTTTCATTCATCACTGTGTATTTGATCCCGTTTACACTCATGTACCACTATTCTCTCCCTTTACCCTGTGGTAATGACTAAATTATTTCCTATATCTATGAGTTTTGTTTCTTTATTTGTTTGTCTTGTTCATTTGTTACTTTCAGTTTTATATCTCATATATCAGTGAAATCATATGGTTCTCAAGTATGCTCCATCACATTTAAGTTTTGATTATTTTATCACAAAAGGATGCCATTCTTTGTCAAATTATTTCAATGTATGTAAAACATTTCTCTAATTTTTCTCATTTCTCAATCTTTTTTTTTTTTAAGATTTTTTTATTGGGGAATTGGGGGGATGGGAACAGTTCTGGGGAATTGGGGGAAGGGGAACAGACAAGTTGCTGTCCTTTTGTTCTTCAGGCTAGTTGTGGAGGATGTTGCTTCACTGGCCCAAGTTGGCACCATCATTGTGCTCTTCCCGGGCGAGGCGGATCAGTCGCCGGCTTCTGGGCGGCTGCTCACTGCGGCTGCTGGCCGCTCACGCTGGCTGCTGGCTACACACGGTAGCCCATGGCAACCCACTGCCACAGGGGCTGCAGCCTACGCCGTCGCCGGCAACTCACGGGCAGCCCAGCTCCAGGTTGAGCTGTTGTTCAGCATCTTAGCTGTGGAGGGCAGTGTCACTGGCCCTCATATGTGGGATCCGAACCGGGGCCCTCTGGTATCCCAAGCCAGTTCTTAACCATCGCGCCACTCGGCCGGCCCTCATTTCTCAATCTTTTCACAAAGATTTCTTGTTATGCATCCAGGTTTGATGATGATGGCTGAAAGCACATCCAAATGTGCTGTAACTGGCAAAATTCTGAGAGATATAGAAACAATGATAACCTAGGCTGTCTGCTGTCAGTTCCCCATATTCACTCTCCCTGTGGAAGCACATTTTTCAGAACCCCTTTGCCTTCTATAGTTTACCATAGAGTGGCTCAGTGAGGGGCTCTCCCTAACATTTGGAGTCAGAAGAGGAGGATCAGTACTATCCACCAGTTCGTGCAGGCAGAGTGGAGGGCTGGGGAATCACTGGTGAGCTGAGAGCATCAGCCGTCCCTACTCCTGGGCTTCCCCCACAGGTCTGGGGGCCACGTGGTTAGACAGCCTCTGTCTCTAACAGATCTATTCTCTGGTTTCTGGGGGAGCACCAGGGAATCCCACATTTCTACTATTTGCTTCCACTGTTATTAATTCCCATGCTTTGAAACAACGACTTTAGAAATTAATTCCCTTTATTTAGCAATTCCTGCTTGGAATACCTAGAGTGGCTTCTCTTTCACTTTATGAACTCTGACTGATACCATAGTCCAGTCAGTTAATGTGTGATGATCTCTGTTCTTTATGAAATTAGGAGATGCATTGTATGTGCTGCTGAGGCTGAGGAAGAGACAAAGTGAGTTAGGGTTCAGAGGAGCCTCGCAAGCCACTTGTACCAAAACCTCCATTCACCATTAAAGAGTGGGTGAATCTGAGAAATGCTCCCAGACGATGGAGGCCTGAGAGGAACAGATGGAGAGGCAACCTCTCAGCTGTCTGCTTCGTGGTTTATGTTCAGCCTTATAACACTGTGCGAGGGTTACTGCTACTCTGTTGACAGTAATAAGTTGCCACATCTTCAGGCTGCAGGCTGCTGATGGTGAGAGTGAAATCTGTCCCAGATCCTTGGCCACTGAACCTTGAAGGGACACCAGTTTGCAAATTGGAGGCATAATAGATCAGGAGCTTAGGAGCTGCCCCGGGTTTCTGCTGATACCAGTTTAACCAACCGCCAATGCTCTGACTGGCCCGGCAAGTGATGGTGACTCTGTCTCCCACTGATGCAGACAGGGAGGTTTGAGACTGTGTCATCTGGATGTCACATCTGGCTCCTGAGAATGAAATCATGAAAACGAACATCCATACTCTTAATGATGTTACCAGGTCTTATAACTACCCTGCATTCTAAGAGGTACTGACCACACTGGCAGAGTAAATCCCCAAAGTCTTCCTTCCTTACCTGGGAGCCACAGCAGCAGGAGGCTGAGGAGCTGAGTCGGGACCCTCATGTCCATGCTCAGTCCTGCCTGGGACTGATTCCTGCACAGGGTGTGACCACACTATTAATGTGTCCAGGGCTGTGGGTTGCACCCCAGTCACATGCAAATAAGCAGGGGTTGTGGCAGGTTGGGCACAGCTGCAGGGCTGACTGGTCTCAATAACACAGCACAGTCAGTGTCTACCAGGTGCTCAAGCCCAACCAGGGCAGCACAAATCTGCCTGCAAGAAATGTGTTTCTCTTTGGCAGTCAGAAGAATCATTCTACCGTCCTTTGAGTAGAGTGTTCTTGCTCTGTTCAAGTTTCAGGATATGCTTCTCTTGGTATTTCTCCATCTGAAACTGGGTCTTTGAGTATGACAAACCCTAGTACTGCAAGAAGTTTTCCCAGATCTTTCATCGGTAGCTGTGCACTGTGTTGAGGAAAGAAGGCTTCCTTTTGGGATGAATTCTTACACATTGGTATGATAAATTAACACTATTCACAGCCAGAGATGAAGTGAGGTGTAAGAGTACATAATTAAAAAAACTGTGAGTGTCATGATTTGTAAGAAAGTGCCCAGTGACTGAGTATCTGTCATTGCTTACCTGTCATCTCTAGCTTAGTGATCTTTCCTTTTCCGAGTGCTCTGACACACCACTTGCATGTAGGCCAGCCACGGTGTGGGATTTCTCTCCCCCACATCTGAAATGTGTCAATCTCCTTTCCTCTCTGCAGGAGTTTTCCACACACATGCTACATGTTTCCTGAGCTCCTTGGGTTAGTACTTGTGCCTCGTTTCTTCTTAACCCAAGCTATTCTCTTCAGGAGCTGACGGCTTCCCTAGACTAAGTGCTTACGTATAACCCTGAGTTACCCTGTTCCCCATACCCGCATATTCCTCCAACACCAATGCTCTTCTATTTTTTTTTTTTTTTAAGATTTGTATTGGGGAATTGGGGAATGGGAACAGCGCTGGGGAATTGGAAGAAGGGGAACAGACAAGTTGCTGTCATTTTGGTCTTCCGTCTAGTTGTGGAGGACGTTGCTTCACTGGCCCAAGTTGGCACCATCATTGTGCTCTTCCCGGGTGAGGCAGATCAGTCGCCGGCTTCTGCATGGTCGCTCACAGTGGCTGCTGGCTGCTCACGCTGGCTACTGGCTACACACAGTAGCCCCTGGCAACCCACTGTGGCAGGGGCTGCAGCCTACGCAGTCGCTGGTGACTGTCGGGAGCCCAGCTCCAGTTTGAGCTGTTGTTCAGCATCTTAGCTATAGAGGTCAACGTCACTGGCCTCATATGTAGGATCCGAACCGGGGCCCTCTGGCATCCCAAGCCATTTCTTAACCAATGCGCCACCCAGCCAGCCCCTCTTCTACTTTTTAAGAGAACATAGTTCTTAGTGGCTGGATGCAGGGCCTTGGGCTGAAGCAGCAGGATGAGAAAACCTCACAGCAAGGTGAGGGTGGGAGCTTTGCACAGGGTATTATAACCTGCACAGTTTGGGAAAGGCATCTATGTGTGATAGAGGGGAAACCCAGCATGCAGCTCGAGTGGGGTGAGGACTGGTGTCCCCACATGGCAGTGGTGGCACAATATAGACCAGTACATATGTTAAGACCAGAGCAAGAAGAGGACATTCACCTAGGCAGGGGTTTGTCTAGGTATCAGAGCCCAGCAAGGAGGGCAGGACACCCATGCAGGAATGCAACGTTGCCAGTGGCCTGACAAGGGTATCAGAGGCAGAACAGGGTATGTGGGTGGATGTATAAGGGAAGCTATGTGCAGGGGGATTGTAGTTGGCTGTAACAGCAGGAGATTGGTTTCATTCAAGAGAATTGATGATAACATAAGTGAAGGTATTAAGGATAATTAGAGACAAAATTCTCACGGTTAGAGAATGAGTTACAGGTAAGGAAAAGGAAATTTCTAATATATACTGGTTTAGGACTCAAATTAGAGATATCCAGGTTAATACAGATTAGATATTAAATGTGTATGTATGTCGATATACAAATAGATCACAGAGAGATAGATAAATTGTATAGATTTTCCCTAGTCTAGTACCAATGACACTCACACCTAAAATGCATCCACAGTGCCAAGATCTTGGGTTCTAAATATTATTTTCCACTAAAAGGAAGCAGTAGTTCTTGGAGAAATGCCTCATTCTAGGCCTAGAATAGAGAAAGTACAAAATAACTCTGGGCAATTTGAGCCAGAAATTAAGAAGTGCTCAAGAATGATGAGGTGAACAGAAGCCATTTGGAATACCACCGCCATTTGCCTAATCTGGGGAATTTTGAGAATAAAAAACAACTTTGATGATAACTCATTGAAGGAAATATGAAACCATGATATTATACTGACACTTTGATTGGCGATAGGATATTCATAAAATATTAAACTTTTCCCAAAAAATCTTAATAATTTCAAAGGGCAAAAGACCAGCTGTGCAGCAGGGAAATCTGGCAGACACCACCTTGATCCAGAAATTGAAGTGGCATCATCAGTAATGGGGCAAATTGGAATATTGGACCACCTAATAGGATTCAGTGAGAAGAGCAACCATCACTTTCAGATATTCCTGCCAAAGATGCAGTAGCTGAACCTGATCATATTGGAAAATCAAACAAATCCAAATTGAGGGACATCCTGCAAAATAATTGGTATTCATCTTCAAAAGTGATAAGATCATTAAGTTGAAGGAAAGAGTGATGAACTTTCCAGGCTGACAGAGACTAAAGGGGTATGGACAAGTAAAGGCAACACACGAATCTGGACTGGATCCTTTTTATAAAAGATAGTGGTGGGACATTCGTCAAAACTTGAAATAGGCCTGAGGTCTAGATAGTTTAATATAGTAAAGCTGATTTCCTTATTTCACGGTGTATTGGGTTATATAGGAGAATATCCTCTTTGGAGGGAATACATTGCAATGTTTTAGGGGTTCAGGCTATCAGGAAATCAACTTTCAAATGTTTCAGAGGTGGAGGCAAAGGTGCTATATGCTGTACCTACAACACTTTTGTAAGTGTGAAGTTGTTTTGAAATTTTGTGAAGTTGTTTTGAAATTTTATAAAAGTACCAAAAGAAGTTCTTGAGAGCACATTAAAGAATATTAAAAAGTATTTTATAGCTATTCTTATTATAGGGCCAAGTGATTTGCTGCAGATACACAAAGATAATTACATAATATCATGTTTTCTCAAAGGTGCGCCATACATACATCACTTTCCAAAACCATAGGTCTCAATTTTTTAGTGAACTAAATGGGGTATATCTTTTATTGATTGGACTCCTCCATATTCTACACCCTCTCCTGATATTTGGCCTTACTTCCCAAAGGTCATCAGCAAGAAAGCTCTGACTATTGTTGCTAGACCTGATTTCCACAGCATAAATTGCTGTGGTTTTTTTTCCCCTCCAATTAAGAGGATGACCCTTGAATTGGACTCAGATATTCCTGCAACTCTAGATCAGCTCAAAGCCTCTGGGTATCAATTGTCTTTAAAGTAAAATGAAGACCAAGATTATATCACCTTGGGAATTGTTGTGACTGTCAGAGAGGACAGGAAGAAAAGGGATCTGGAGACAGAGATGAACCCAGGCATGTTACTACTGATACAAGGCAGAGAGCCCTTAAACCTTCACGTGGTGGCTAAGGAGAGAAAGATCCTTTGTCTGCAACACAGCGTAGGAGAACCCTTTTGTGTCCACAGGTAGTGGACTCTCATGATGCATCGATGATGGCGCAGGGATCGGCAATTACATACATAAAAGTTACTTGATGATCTTTGTTTTCCAAACATATTCTAAAAACCTCCATTAAGGAGAAGAGAGGGAAAACAGTGGTGGTGAGGAGTTCTCCCTTGGAAATCACCACAATTTGAACAGCTGTAACTCATTAAAGGAACCTCTACTCATCACACAGAACAGCTAAGACTCGCACCACGATTGCTTGAAGGTGGGAAGACTGGGAGAGTGGGGAAGAGGGAGGCTAGACGCGTGTAGTCACAGCCCGCTTCCACCGCTGCTGAGACAGGGGTCTAAGGGGACAGATCGGAGAGTGTTCCCATGGCTTGCTCCCTGCGCCTTCTGATTCGCAGAGCATACAGCGGGAGCACGATGGTTTGCAGAGTCCAGGGCAGAAGCCTGGGGCTGGGCGAGTGGGGGAAGAGAGAGGGGAGACGTGCGGGTGGAGGCGCGGTCCGCAGCTGCCGCTGTGGAGACGAGGGACCCCAGGAGGCCGATTGGAAAGCCTCGCAGCGCCAGGGCGGGCTCAGTCCCTGCGCCCCGCGGTCCCGCGCCAGGAGCACGGCTGCAGCGTCTGAGGCAGGAGCCTCACTCAAAACGGAGGTGGGATATTTTTTGTTTTTTTCTCTTTCTTTATTTTCTTTTTCTCGGACAGAAAGCAAAAAACAACTGCATAGATAAAAACCCACCCCCACCCTCCTTCAGAAACCCTGGCCCCAGCCACACCAGAGCCTTAAGCTGACATCTGAATAAAGGACTAGGGTCAGAATATAGAGGTGTTCCTACTTCCAGGGGTTCAGGAACTCAGCGGAGAAGAGGCTGCAAAGTGTGAGCCTACCTACCCCGCCTCCACCTCTCCTGCGCGGCTTGGGAGGCAGGGCAACTTCAGCTGCTGAGTCACTCTCAGGACCCCAGACAGGTGGCTTTTAGTGGCTCAGAAATCTCACAACCCCAACAGCCTCCAGTGGAAAGAGTGCCCGAAGATGCACATCAAGCCTTCTGGCTGCACAGTTCTCAGAGTGCCTCTGGGCAGGCGGGAGCAGAAACGGCACTGACTTTGTCAGAAATACCAGTCACACCTCATAACCCCATTCATCTAGACCTTCATTGCCAGGGTCACTCTAGGTGCCAGGTGGCCGACTCTGCCCCCACAAAACGCAGAGGAGCTTTTGTGCAGCAGAGGACAACCTGGAGATAGCTTGGTGGACTTTAGCCAAAACTGGCACTGGTTTTTCCTTTGGCTTTTTTAAATTTTTCTTTTTGTTTGTTTGGCTTTCTTGGGTGTTTTGGGGTTTTTGTGTTTGCTTCTTTGGGTATTTTTGTTTTCTTTCTATTTCATTATTATCATTTTTAGTTTTTTATATATATGTGTGTGTATATATATATATATATATATATATCCATATATATATAGGTGTGTAGATGCACACACACACACACACACATATATATATATATATATATATATATATAATTCTTTCTTTTTTCTTTCTTTCTTTCTTTCTTTCTTGTCTCCCCTCTCTCTTTCCCTTCTTTTCTTCTTTCTTTTCAAGGCTCTACTTTTCCTCGTTTTTTCCATATTTTTGCAATTTTTTTTGTATGTTTGATATTTCTGTGCATGTTTAGTGTTGGTTGTTGGTTGTTTTTTACATGTGAAAGTATCTTGTTTATTTTGGTGGCTGTTGTGGTTGTGCTTGTTGATCTGTTTTTTTCTAAAATCGCTCTGCGATAGGGCCCAGCCAAAGAGCTCGAGAATGATGACACCCAGAGGCCAACTTTAGACCAAACCACAGCATTACCAGGTTTCACCTACAAGAGTCACACCCAAAGGAAAATCACTACAGGCACAAGAGCCCATAGGGGCCAAGCCTCATTGGAGGGGTCAACCCTTACACAGCAGCTCATGAACTGTGGGCACAGCTAATCCTCATAGCTAGTCAGCCTGGGAGTAAATACAACCTACTGACAAGCCAAAAGCAATCAAAGCTCATCTTCGGAGAAGACACATAACACAAGGAACACCTCTGATACACACGCACAGGAGAATAGGGAGACTGAGCAATTCAAATATAAAGGACACATACCACATAAGTCGACCCAGCAAAGACTGAGAAACCTAGGGGATCTACCTAATACACCAAAGAAAGCACAAAGAGTAATCCACAATGGGGAAACAAAGAAACACATCCCAAATAAAGAACAGAAGAAACCTGCTGAATCAGGGGAACTAGAGGAAATAGAGGCAACCAACCTATCAGAGAAAGAATTCAGAACACTGGTGATTAGAATGTTCAAGGAAATTAATGAGAATATAAAGAAGGATAGAGAAATCATGAAATAAAACCAGCTAGAACTAAAGAATGCAATTACTGAAATAAGTAACAAACTCAAAGGAATTACCAGCAGATTGGTTGAAGTAGAGGATCAAATCAGGGACTTATAAGACAAGATAGCAGAGATCATCCAGCAGAACAACAAAAAGAAAAAACAATAAAAAACATTGAAAATAATTTAAGAGAGCTGGGCAATAACATCAAGCACAACAACATACGCATCATAGGAGTACCAGAAGGGGAAGAGAGGGAGCTAGGGATCGAGAACATATTTGAAGTAATAATGACTGAAAACTTCCCTACTCTGGTGAAGGAAATTGACATACAAGCCCAAGAAGTGCAGAGAATTCCAACCAAGATGATCCCAAACAAGCCCATACCAAGACACATTATAATGAAAATGGCAAGGGTTAAAGACAAAGACAGGATCCTAAAAGCAGCAAGGGACAAGCAGCAAGTTACTTGCAAGGGCACCCCCATAAGAATATCAGCCGACTTTTCTACAGAAACTCTGCAGGTCAGAAGGGAGTGGCAGGAAGTTTTCAAAGTGATGAAAAACAAAGGCCTACAACTTAGATTGCTTAATCCAGCACGGCTATCATTCAAAATTGAAGGAAAGATAAAGAGCTTTCCCGCAAAGAATAAGATGAAGGGATTCATTACTACCAAGCTAGCACTGCAGGAAATGTTAAAAGGGCTACTTTAAGCAGAAGAAAGAAAAAAACAACCTAACTAGTGAAGACCAGAAACACAAATAACTAAATGGCAATAACTACACACCTAACACTAATCACATTAAATGTAAATGGACATAGGGTGGCTGAATGGATAAGAAAGCAAGACCCTTGCATATGCTGTATACAAGAGACTCACCTCAGGTCAAAAGACACACACAGGCTGAAAGTAAAGCAATGGGGTAAAATATTTCATGCAAATGGAACTGAGAAAAAAAGCTGGAGTAGCAATACTTATAACAGATAAAATAGACTTTAAATTGAAGAATATAATAAAGGACAAAGAGGGGCACTTCGTAATAATACAGTTATTCATCCAACAAGAGGACATAACCATAGTAAACATCTATGCACCTAACATAGTAGCTCCTAAATATATAAAACAAATATTGACAGACATAAAGACAGATCAAGAGTACCACTATCATAATAGGGGACTTCAACACCCTGCTGTCACCAATGGACATATCCTCCAGATAGAAAATTATTGTGGAAACTGCAGCCTTAAATGACACAATAGACTAACTGGATTTAATTGATATTTTCAGAGCATTTCACCCCAAAGCTACAGAATATACATTCTTCTCAAGTGCACATGGAACATTTCTCAAGATAGACCACATATTAAGCCACAAAACAAGTCTCAATAAATTTAAGAAAATTGAAATTATATCACGTATTTTCTCTAACCACAGTGCTATGAAATTAGAAATCAACAAAAAGAAAAATACTGGAAAACACAGAAATACATGGAGGCTGAATAACATGTTACTAAATAGCGAGTGAGTAAAAAATGAGATCAAGGAAGAAATCAAAAGATATCTTGAGACAAATGAAAATGAAAACACCGCTACCCAAAATCTTTGGAATGCAGTACAAGCAGTCCTAAGAGGGAAGTTTACAGCAGTGCAGGCCTATCTAAAGAAGCAAGAAGAGTCTCAAATCAACAGGTTATCCTTACACCTCAGGGAACTGGAAAAAGAACAGCAAATGAAGCTCAAAAGGAGCACAAGCAAGGAGATAATAAAGACCAGAGCGGTAATAAACGAAATAGAGACCAGAAAAACAATACAACAGATTAATCAAACGAAGAGCTTGTTTTTTGAGAAGGTAAACAAAATTGACAAACCTCTAGGCAGACTCATCCAAAAAAAGAAAATGAGGACATAAATTAGTAAAATCAGGAATGAAAGTGGTGAAGTGACAATAGGCACCACAGAAACAAAAAAAAATTAAGAAATTACTATAAGCAACTATATGCCAACAAATTTGACAATCTGGAAGAAATGGATAATTTTCTAGAAGCATACAACATTCCAAAGCTAATGCAAAAAGAAATGAAAAATCTGAATAGACTGATTATTACCAATGAAATTGAATCAGTAAACAACAAGCTCCCAACAACACAACACAACAACAACACAAGTTCTGGACCAGATGGCTTCACAAGTGAATTTTTCCAAACATTCATAAAAGAATTATTACCTGTTGTTCTCAAACTATTTCAAAAAATCCAGAAGGAGGAAAGGCTCCCAAACTCTTTCTATGAGGCCACTATCACCCTGATTCCAAAACCAGACAAAGACAGTACAAAAAAGGAAAACTACAGGCCAATATTCCTGATGTACCTAGATACAAAAATCCTCAACAAAATATTGGCAAACAGAATTCAGCAATATATTAAGAAGATTATACACCATGGTTAAGTGGGATTCACCCCCAGTAGGCAAGGTTGGTTCAATGTCCACAAATCAATTAATGTGATACACCACGTAAAGAAAATGAAAACTAAAAATCTTATGGTCATATCAATAGATGCAGAAAAAGCATTTGACAAAATACAGTTGCCATTTATGACAAAAACTCTTAGCAAAATGGGAATAGAAGGATCATATCTCAACATAATAAAGGTCATATATGAGAAACCCACAGCTAACATCATACTCCATAGAGGAAAAGCTAAAACTATTCCCCTTAAGCTAAGGAACAAGACAAGGCTGTCCACTTTCTCCACTTTTTTTTTCAACCTTCTTAAGTTTGTTGATACTTGTTTTGTGTTTTATGTGCATATGTTTTATGTGCACTAGTTTTGTTTTATGTGCACTAGAGAAGAATGTATAATCTGGTGTTCTGGGATGAAAGACTTTGTAAATGTTGATTGTGTCCGTTTGGTTTAATGTGTCATTTAAGGCCAATATTTCCTTATTGATTTTCTTTCTTCTTTTTTTTTTAAGATTTTATTGGGGAATTCGAAAAAGGGAACAGGGTTAGGAAATTGGGGAAGGGAAACGGCCAAATTGTTGTCCTTCAATCTTAGTTGTGGAGGGCGCAGCTAGCTCAGCTTCAAGTCTAGTCGCATCTGTTCACCCATCGGCAGCTCATGGCTTCTGAGCTTAAGGTGCCATGTTCAAAATTAGTTGTGGGTGGGCATAGCCCACCATCCCGTGTGGGAGTTGAACCGGCAACCTTGTTAGGAGCACGTCCTCTCACAAGTTGAGCCATCCTACAACCTGTTGGCATTTCAGCAGCAGCTCTGCTCGGGTGCAGCTCACTGGCCCATGTGAGAATTGAAACAGTGACCCTGTTACTCAGAGCTCAAGCTCTTAACCAACTGAACCACTAGGCTGGCCCGGATTTTCTTTTTGTATGATCTATTCATAGCTGTGAATGGTGTATTTCGGTCTTCTACTATAATTGTGTTTTTGAAAATTTCTCCCTTTAGTTCTGTTAGTAGTTGCTTTATATATAGTTATTACCATATTATTGGTGATATTCCCTGTGCTTTCCATTACATCCCCATGACTACTTTGTAACTGCAAATTTATACTTCCTAATTCCTTCTCTTTTTTCACCATGTTCCTAGCCACTCTTTCATCTATGACATCAATAAATCTACTACAGATCTGACACCATACATGGTTATTACAATAGTATTGTTTATATTCTTTATGCTTCCTACATCCTCACGACTATTTTATAACAACCAATATGTACTTCTTAGCTCCTTCTACTTTTTCACCCACCCCCAAATTCCCATCTGGTAGAGTATCCTCCTTTATCAAACCAACAATTGTTATATTATCAATCCTTTTCTGAGGCCAATCTCTAGCCAGTTTTGATAAGTTATCAGTTGGGGAAACATCTTTTTGTACCTTGACAGAGGTTGGCCTGCTGCTGCTTTCTTTAAGGGCTACATTTCTTGCAGAAGTGTCAGCATATGATTTTCAGTACCTTCCAAAGAGTCAAGTTTAGAATGTCCTGGGATCTTAATAATAGCTAAAGCGGCATGTAAAACTAAAGCATCCAATAACTCCTGACATGCGGGTCATTTTTTATTTCCTCTGGAAGCAAGAAAGCCATGTTGGCTCCACAACATTCCAAAATCATGCACTACTCCAAAAGATTATCTACTATCAGTATAAATGCTGGCAGTGTTGCTCTTGGTTAAAGGACACCCCAGGTAAGAGCATATAATTCAGCCTGTTAGGCTGAAGTAGCTAAAGGTAAATATACTGTTTCAATTACATCAAAGGCTGTTGATAATGAATATGCTGCACAATATTTGCCATTTTCATTTTTAAAAATAAGAACCATCAGAAAGCCTCGAGAAATCAGCTTTCCCTAGAGGAGTTCCCTACAGATAATCATGAGGGGTCTGGAGTGATCCATCAGTGTTAGGCAGCTTGAGGGGTTCATAGGTAACAGAAGGATGCAAAATAACTGGATTAAGGTTATAACAACATGAAAGAGTTATGTGAGGAGCAGTTAACAAAGGATTTCATAGTAAGTGTGGCAACTGACTGAAGAGTGTTAGGTATGATGAGAATTCAGTAGGGCTTCTACTGGGTAGAGTACAAAGATGGTGCAAAGCAATCCCACAAAAAAATCTCCTCAGTGGCTTTAAGCAAAAAAGAGCAGTGGCAGTAATGACTCTAAGGCAACGGTGTATCCCAAAGCCCCAGGATCCAGTTGCTGAGTGTGGGGACCCAGCTGTCAGAGCCCCCTAGTGTTGACAGCTCTCAAGGACAAGCCCTTGACAGCTGTTAGAGTCCCCTAGTGGTGGAAGCTGTTGACAGGCTTTGGAGGTGGGCTGGCCTGGCCCCTCTGGTTGGGACAGAGAGGAAGACAGACAAGCTGGTGCAAGGCTGCTTGTGAGTTTACTGTAGTGTTTCATGTAAGTTTTCCCCTAGTGTGTATGTGTTCTTGGCACCATGCCACTATTGCTCGTGTATGTATATAAATTCCGCTTCCATTTTGATAGCTCTTTCTGGCCCCGGCCTCGGTCGAATAAACAACTGTTGCTGCATTTATGGCACATCTGCCACGTGCTTTCTTTCGTTTGGGCAGCTCACCACGAAAATGGTCCCTGATCGCCACATTCGGACCCGACACTGAGTATAATACCCTATCGGTCTATGGTTTTCCACATGTTTTTGGGTGAGAACACAGAGTGTGTTTCTTTCTTTTTCACATACACAGAGGGGAAAAAAAGAATCTGTTAAATGCCCACAAAGAGGTGAGTTTATTCAATTCTCCTTCAAGTTTTTAAAGGCTACACTGCCCTGTTCTTCCCACAAAATTGAGTCAGGGATGTTGTGGTTTAGTGAAACATTTTTTTGCCATAAGAGTGAGATTTGGTTTCCAATTCTGACAATAATCCACTGAGAAAACCTCTCAGCTAGTGCTTAGTTTTGTTTTGGGGAAACCTGTGGCACAGTCAAAGATTCTGGATTTAGGTGAGGCCCTGGTTCAGATATCAGATGTCCTAAATGTCAAACCTGGTTTTGGATAAATGGCTGCTTTTCTTTGGAGACTTTATGTTCTTTGAAGGCCAAAACTTGTAGCAGGTAGATGCTGTCTTCCTGTGAGAGGAGCAAAGAACCAAGTCATCCACATATTGCAACAAAGTAGAACTCCTAGGGAAATTTATACCATCTAAAGTAGCCTTCACAATTTGTGAGAAACAAAAAGGGCTTTCAGTAAAACACTGAGGCATTAATGCCAGGTAAGTTGTTTTCCTTCCCAAAGGAAGGCAAAATATATTGAACATAGAGCTAAAGCCTGCTGAAGTGAAATCAACATCTGACAAAAGACACAAATCTTTGTTAAAAGCTATCTGAAATCAATTATAATAATCACCAAGAGCTCCATCAGGTTTTTCTGTTTTTCCAGCCTAAATTTTATTCCCATCAACAGACTTAGGAAAAGCTATAATAACTGGTCAAAGGAGGACTCCAGTAAATTATCTAGCATTTTGCTAAAAGTTTGAGGTTTGTTGGGATCCTCAGAAGGCTGAACTTTAAAGGGATCAGTACTGATAGATTCAGAGGAGGCGGAAGAGTATGGGACCAGGGACAGAGCCAGAGACCAAGGAACTGAGGGTGGAGGGCAAGATGCCACCTGAGGTGAGGAAATAAGGCTTCAAAGATCATCTTATATTTCTTTACATCTTTGTTTTCCTCAGTTAATCTAAAAGTTTTATTTAACAAAGAGGCAACTTCAGACTCTTGGCAATGTTTGAAAGCCTGAAAATACCAATAGAAATACGAATACCACACAGTTTTGCCAATTTCAGAACTATGATTGCCCTGCTTGGTTTTAAGAAATTAAGAACAACTCAAGAGTCATTCATAATGGCCACTGGTATTGTGAATTACTTTTGTTCAATCACTCCATTTAATGAGAAATGAGCATGAGGAATAACCACAGTTTCTAAAAAAATTGTCCGGGGTCTCTGTGTATATCACGGAGGAGAGGGGGATAGCATCTGAAATATTTCGATAACTATGATCCCATTTTTAGAGTTTTCTTTTCCTAGAGCAAGTGCCCAAATGGCCTAACCAGCTCAAACAACTTAATCAGCTTATGTGGGTTAAATATTCCAAATAGCTTAAAAGCTTAAAAAGCTCAAAGTTTGCAAGCTAAATCAGTCACTCTCACCTAGAACACTTAGATATCAAGGGGGCTGAGCTGAAGGCAGAAACAGCAGGATCAGAGAAACAACCCAGTCCTGAGGTCGTCAAGCCTGAGACTGAACAGTGCAGCTCTGGGAGACAACCTGCTCATGGGAAGATCAGGCCGAAAACTGAACAACACTGTTTCAATGAGACTGTCCAGTCTAGATTTGAACCAAAGTCTAGCTAATTTCAGTAGAAATAGTCTGGTTCCAAGGGAATCAAGCCAGAGGCTAGCCAGTCTTACAAAATAGCATTGTCTCGAAGGAATCAGGCTGATGTGTCAAATGGAGCACTCGCCGACAAACAGGGCCTTTAGCAGAAAAATACAAAGCCTCTGAAAACATTGGATAAAGTCAAGAAGAGCTTCAAAACAAAAAGAGAGTGTAAGTTCAAATCCAGGAGAAAACTTAGCCTTAGAACTCTTGAGTCAGTGAGAAAAAGGTAAGCTCAAAAGGCTCTGTGGGTGCCACACCTGTTTGCTCACCATCCCTGGTGTTATCAGGCTCTTTTCTGGACCCTTGTACAGGTCATCAAATATGTTGGCCTTAAACAAAGTCAGCTAGGTATTTCTCCAACAGAAGTGTTCATTTGGGAAAAAGAGAAAATCGCAATCTGGAATATACACCCAGGGAGAGTCAAGTGCAAGAGAAGAGGATGTTTCTTTATAGAAAGACATAGGAAGTTAGAAAGGTTGTTATAACCAGAGTTCTTCCTGTAGGACTTTGAGACAAATGTAGGCATGAGACTCCTCCTTCAGGCCCTCTCAATTACAATCTTTGTGATGTCTTCTTTGTTAATTTTCTAACACATTTGAACTATTGTCTAAATTATAAGGGTGAAAAAAATCCCAGCTCTTTCTTTATATATTTTAAGAAAAAGGAAAATGGAGAAAAGAAAATTATTTAACATACATACATATATTCATGACTCATGCAGTTATCGTGAAGCAGCTTCCTTAGTATTTTTCATCTTCTGTGTTCCCTCAGGTCTTTCTGTGAGTGAGGCTCTGAAAAGGCTAAACCACATTGCCTTGGCACTCTTGATCAGAGATGTGATTAAGACTCTGCCCATCAGATGCATTCCTGAGGAGCAGTAGTCAGAACAGAGTAAAAGGAGAGGACATGCATGACCAAAGGTGCTCAGTGTGCTGGTGTGGGAACTGGCCAGGCGACACATTCTGGTGGACACAATTTTCTGAGTCTCCAGTTTGCTGTTGCCATGGCAATAACACAGAAAACAATAGGGGACTTTCTCTCCATTTTTAATCTTTCGAATCTGTGATAATAAACACTTTTCTGTTGGAGTCAGCCATAATGTCTTTTCTCATGTCCAACTGACTCAATCACAGAACACGTGCAAGTAACCACATCAGCCTCAGTTAGATGAAATCCATACCCCTGGGGTATGAATGAACTGTCATTGCTGATGTCATGTTCATGAGGCTCACTGGGAAGGCTTGAAAAAGTGAGTTTCTTAACATGTTGGGCTGCTATAACAAAAAGACCTTATACTAGGCAGCTTGTAAACAACAGAAACATATTTTTCACAATTCTAGAGGCTGTGGATTCCAAGCTCAAGTTACTGGCAGATTTGGTGTCTGGTGATGGCTCACATTCTAGTTCATAGATAGTTTTCTTGCTGTGTCCTCACATGGTAGAAGCAGCCAGATAACTTTGTGGTTAATTTTTTATAAGGCACTGCTCTCATTCATGTCATGAGTTCCACACTTATGACCTAATCACCTACAAAACATCTTAATCTTTAGTAAAATCACATTGCAGTTTAGGATTTCAACATATGAATTAGGTGGCAAGAGGAGAGGGGGTGCTGGAAGGAGAGGTGGGATGGAGGGGGAGGAAGGGGACACCAACAATCAGACCATAGCAACAAATGACTGACCCCTGTGTGTAGCCTATTTATTGAGAAACTTTTGCTCAGCAATAGCCCTTAGATTAATATCCCCTTGGGAAGGCATTGTTGCCAATCTTGGCCCATTTTGAAACGTCCAATCATAGAGCTTCCCAAAATAACTGTGTCCAACCTTTCAGCCTTGTTTCTTCTAACATTTGTTAATTTGTTAAAACCAGAAGGCTATGTCATTGAATTAGCTATCTCTCTTTCCAAAGTAATCATAAGATATACCCTTTCAATTTTACATACTTTTGTGACTCCCCTACTTCCAAAGCATCCTAGGTATATAAGTGATGTGACACCAGTCCAGTGAAATTCTCCGACAAATCTTAGTAATAAATTTGTTCCCAGTTCCAGAAATAATTAATATACATAAGGAAACACCTGAATTAATCTGCAACTTAAAGCTCTCAATTCGTTTTTGTTTTTCTTTTTGTTTTTTTATTTGCAGGTAACTGACTAGTGAATATTTCATTCTTGGTAAAATCTTTTCTAAGTTTCTATGTTTCGTCTTACATGAAAAATGAAGAAATGAAGTTATCTCTACCTTAATATTTCATGCAGTGTGGCTCTGTGTTAAAATTCATTAGGACATAGGTTGACTTGTTTCACTCTTAGTCAGTTTGGGCTAAAGAACAACCTGTTAAATTGTATTCATTTTCTCCAAGTTTCTTCAGTATCAACTATTTATAAAATATGAGAAATTATTACATAAAAAAGTGTCTAAAATTTTTATCACATTGGGTATGTATTTCTAAAGTTAATTCTGTCCACTATAAAGAAGGCCATTGTACCATTTGCAATGATATGGATGGACCTAGAGAACATTATGCTAAGTGAAATAAATTAGTCAGAGAAAGACAAATACCATATGATCTCACTTATATGAAAATCTAAAGAACTGAATATATGAGAAATGTAAACAGAAATAGTCTCAGAGACACAGAGGAAACACTGATGGTTGCTAGTTGGGAGTGGGGGGATGAAGGAGAAGGGGAAAGGACGAGACAATATAAATTGGTAACTACCATATGGCCTCAGGGATAGAAAAGACAGTCAGGGGAATGTAATCAATAATGTTGCAAAATATTTTAGGGGGCCAGAGGGACTCATGTCTAATTAAGGAGAGCACTTTGTAGATGGTGTAGAGGCCTGAATGCAGCACTGTATATCTAAAGCTGATGTTGAATAATATTGTATATCAAGTATAATTTTATATACATATAGTCACAGGATGTGGAGTATAGTGTGGGAATGGAGTCAATGAAATTGTAATAGATATATATGATATTGTGGGGGGCAGTTGATGGGAGGAGGGGGGTTGTCACTTTGTGAGGGGTGAAAAGCATAACTATTGCATTGTTTTGTACACCTGAAACTAATAATAATAGAAAGAATATTAATAACTATATAAAAAATTTAAAAAAAACACATTAATTTTTGTCCCGTGATTTGCCAAAAAAGCCAGAGTAACCACTGGTCAATATTTTAGAGACATTGCAACTTTTGATAAACAAATGCTAGAGAGATTTTAAAATATACCATTAAGTAAATCTGACCAACCTTCATATTTTTCCCTCCATGAAATTTTGATATACTTTCTCTAAGACTAGTCTGATGGTATCCTTATACAATATTTGAAGACAAGTGTTCTTGTTCATGAATTAATTTTCAGCCGTTCAGTCTATTCTGTGCTAGTTTACTAGTAGTTTCATTCGATTATTTTCTCTATAAATCACAAGACCTATGACCTATGTCAGGAATGTCTCAAGTAAATTTCACCACTAAATTTTAAAAAATTCAGACAAATAATATCTCATGCCTAGAACTCACAGCATTACTGGGAACATACAGATGATGGGACTTCTATAGGCTATAAGAATATATATTTTTTACAGTAAGAAAAATATCTCCTTTTATATCCCTTGGACTTCACTTAGAAAACATATTTTGAAGTGAGCACAGCAGTTGGTGGGTGATTTAGAAACAAAAAACATAAAGAAAATGCCTCAAGCCAAATAAGGTGCTATATCTGGTCCTGGACACCAGTTTTAATGGGGAGTAACTACAGCCATATTAACCTATTTACCTCGTAAAGTAATTACATTAGTCATAAAAAAAGTATATCCACATGTATCAAATATATACATATGCAGATATATACATTTATTTATGAAATTTGTATGTAATCATTTTACAGAAGTTTGTATGATGTA
The DNA here is from genome assembly GCF_001890085.2 of Hipposideros armiger. Lineage (NCBI taxonomy): Eukaryota > Metazoa > Chordata > Mammalia > Chiroptera > Hipposideridae > Hipposideros > Hipposideros armiger. The sequence goes on along the minus strand of NW_017732710.1, from coordinate 150,630 downwards.
CAAAATTATTATTACTGGGAGTAGTGCTATACATGCTTAATGTTAGATGTTCTAATGAATGATATAAATTTTATTCTTTTTATTCAAATATTGAAACATTTCTTTTATGTTTTGTGTCTCCTAATAAATAGATTTCCAAGTATTATTATGTGCCATAAGTTTTACTAAAATTGTCGATCTCTATGTACAGATGTACAAATATTGTATTACTCTGATTGTACACAATATCCATTTGTAAGGAGCCACTCATAACTTAGTGACTTATAATATTAAGAATTCATGTCTGTATTCATGAATGTTTATGTTATCAATGCTGAAGAATCCAGATAGTGCTCAGCAGTGTGGTTCTTCTACAGGTACATGAATTGGGTCTTTACTATGATTGTTCCTTTGGGGTGAAGACTGAAGGTATGAACCCAAGGAGCATCATTCTCAGGGCAAATTGCACGAAGAAACAAAATTCTCAAAATAAACTGCACAAGCAAGTTTATGTCCCACTGTTTGTAACACTATTAAATGTAATTTTGATTTATCCTTAGGTCTTTGTAATTCTTCAAGCTTCTGAAAAACATTACTCTATTTAATTTTTAACATATTTCATCATGCCACTTAAAAATAGGTATATTTTCAGTAATTAAAATATTAAAGTATGCCTATGTATTAATTAGAAAATACAGGAGAATGTGTTCTCAACATGTAGATTTAAATAGAATTTCTTAAATGGAAATGAGGGCAAAGTCCCATTTAATTGAAGTAAATGTCCTCTAACACAGAGCATCTTAAAACTTATACATACATGTGATGTCTTGTTAAAATGTAGGCCCTTAAAAGTAGGTAGAAAGTGAACCTGCTGTTTTGCATTTGTAATATCTCCCAGGGATGTCAGTGATGCACTGGCTGTGACAATAGGAAAATTTTGAACACGAGATATTTTCTCCTAGAAGAGAAAGAATGTTCCATCCACATTTACCATAATTTTTGATTTTTTTAATCAAAAAAGGATTTCATTCTTTGTCAAACTATTTCTATGTGTGTAAAATATTTCCCTCATTTTTCTATTTTGTCAAACATGTAATAAACATTTAGTGTTATGAATCCACGCTTGATGATGATGGTTGGAATGACATCCAAGTGTATTGTAACTGGCAAAATTCTGAGAGATATAAAAAGAATGACCATCCAGGCTGCTTGCTGTCAGTTCGCCATCATCACTGTCACTTGTGGAAGCACATTTCTCAGAACCCCTTTGCCCTCTGTGATTTCCCATAAAGTCGCTCAGTGAGGGGCCCTCCCTGACATTTGGAGTTGGAAGAGGAAGATTCAGTACTATCCATCAGTTCCTGCAGGCAGAGTGGGGGACTGGGGAATCACTGGTGAGCTGAGAGCATCAGCACCTCACTGCTGGGCTTCCCCCACAAGCCCTGGGGACCATGTTGTTAGACAGCCTCAGTCTCCAACAGTATATTTTCTCTTGTTTCTGGGGGAGCACCAGGGAATCACGCATTTCCACTATCTGCTTCCCTTGTTATTACATCCCTAGGCCTTTGAAATATTGTACTTTAGTAAATCTCCCTATATTAAGCATTTCCTGCTTGGAATACCCAGAGTGGCTTCTCTTTCACATTATGAACTCTGACTAATATCATAGCCCAGGCAGCTCATGTGTGATGATCTCTGTTATTTATGAAATCAGGAAACATGTTGCATGTGCCACTAAGACTGAGGAGTGAAAAAGAGAGTTAAGATGCAGAGGAGTTCTCACTGGCCACTTCTGCCAAACCCTCCAGTCACCATCAAACAGTGGGTGCATGTGAGAAATGCTCTCAGCCGATGGAGGCCCAAGAGGAGCAGCTGGGGAGGCCGACTCTCAGCTGTGTGCTTCGTGGTTTATGTTCAGGTTTATAACACTGTGAGTGGATAACTTTGACGCTGTTGACAGTAATAAGTTGCAAAATCTTCATGCTGCAGGTTGCTGATGGTGAGAGTGAAATCTGTCCCAGATCCTTGGCCACTGAACCTCGAAGGGACACCAGTGTGCAAATTGGATGCATCATAGATCAGGAGCTTAGGAGCTGCCCCTGGTTTCTGCTGATACCAGGCTAAGTTATTGCTAATGCTCTAACTGGCCCGGCAATTGATGGTGACTCTGTCTCCCACTGATGCAGACAGAGAGGATGGAGACTGCGTCATCTGGATATCACATCTGGCTCCTAAGAATGAAATCATGAAAATGAACATCCATACTCTTAATGATGTTACCATGCCTTATAACTACCCTGCAGTCTAAGTGGTACTGACCACACTAGCAGAGTAAATCCCCCAAGTGCTCCTTCCTTACCTGGGAGCCACAGCAGCAGGAGGCTGAGGAGCTGAGTGGGGACCCTCATGTCCATGCTCCGTCCTGCCTGGGACTGATTCCTGCACAGGGTGTGACCACACTATTAATGTGTCCAGGGCTGTGGGTTGCACCCCAGTCACATGCAAATAAGCAGGGGTTGGGGCAGGTTGGGCACAGCTGCAGGGCTGACTGGGCTCAATAACACAGCACAGTCAGTGTCTACCAGGTGCCCAGGCCCAACCAGGGCAGCACAAATTTGCCTGCAAGAAATGTGTTTCTCCTCGGCAGTCACAAGAATCATTCTACCGTCCTACGAGTACAGTGTTCTTGCTCTGTTCAAGTTTCAGGACATGCTTCTCTTGCTATTTCTTCCTCTAAAACATGGACTTTTGAGTATGACAGAACCCTAATACTTGCAAGAAATTTTGCCAACTCTTTGCATTGGTACCTGTGCACTGTATTTAGGACAGAATGTTTCCTTTTGGGGTGAATTTTAAACCTGTGGTATGGTTAATTAACATTATTGACAGCCAGAGATGCAATGAGGTGTAAGAGTAAACTTTAAAAAAAGTGAGTGTCATGATTTGTAGGAAGTGCCCATTGACTAAGTATCTGTCATTGCTAACCTGTCGTCTCTAGTTATGTGATCTTTCCTTTTCTAAGGCTCTGATACACCACTTGCATCTAGGCCAGCCACAGTCAGGGATTTTACTATTCCACAAAAATACAAAAAACAAAACACGTGTCAGCCACATTTCTCCCCTGCAGGTCTTTCCCATACCCATGCTACATGTTCCCTGTGCTCCTGGGGTTAGTAATTGTGCCTCGCTTCCTTCTGGACCCAAGCTATTCTCTTCAGAAGCTGAAGACTTCCCTACTAATGCTTAGGTTTAACCCTGACACTACTGTGTTCCCTAAACCCACAAATTCCTCTATCAGCAAAGCTCTTCCAGTTTTTAAGACAACATGGTTCTCAGTGGCTAGATGCAGAGCCTTGGGCCCAAGCAGGGTAAATACAAAATCACACTGGTTGGTTTAGAACTCACAAAGCATGGGAAAAGCATGCATGTGTGATAGAGGGAGAATCCTGAAAGGAACTAGATGGAGTGAGACAGGTGTCCTCACATGGTATTGGTAGCAATATTGGACCAGCAAATGTGTTAGGTTGGAACAAGAAGAGGACATTCACCTAGGCAGGGGCACTCAGTGTAGGTGTCACAGTGTAGGCAGAGTGTAGATGGCACCCATGCAAGAATGCAAAGTTTTCAGTGGCCTGACAAGGGTATCACAGCCAGAACAGGTTATGTGGGTGGATGTCTGGGGGAAGTTGTGTACAAGGGGAGTGTAGTTGGCTATAAAAACAGGAGATTGGTTTCATTCAGGAGGTTGATGATCATATAATTCAAAGTATTGAGGATAGTTAGAAACAAAATTCTCACTGTTATATAAAAGTGTTACAGAAAAGGAAAAGGAAATTCCTAGGATAAACTCATTTGGGACTGAAATTAGAGCTATCATGGTTATATATAGATTAGATATGAAAGTGTGTGTTTATATATAAATAAATAATGGATAGATCGATAAATAGATTTTCCCTTGCCTAGTACCAATGACACCCACATCCCCAGAAGCACCCCCAGTGCCCAGATCTTGGTTTGTAAATACTATTTCTCTTTAAAACTAAGCAATAGTTCTTGGAGAAATACCTCATTCCAGGTCTAGAATATAGAAAATACTATTTACCTCTGGGGTTTGAGCTAGAAATTAAGAAGTGCTCAAGAATGTTGAGGTGAAGAGAAGTCATTTGGAATGGAATGATCATTAGCCATTTGGGGAATTTTGAGAATCAAAATCGATTATGATGGTAACTCATTGAAGGAAACATGAACCCATGATTTTATAGTGACAGTTTGATGAGGAATAGGATTTTCATAAAGTATTAAACACTTTCCCCCCAAAAAATCTTATTATTTTAAAGGTAAAAGGGCCACATTGCAGCAGAGAAGTTCAACAGACACCACCTTGATCCAGGAATTGAAGTGGCATCATCAGTAATGGGACAAACTGGAATATGGGACCATTAATAGGATGCAGTGAGAAGAGCAGACAATCACTTTCAGATACTCCTGCAAAAGATGCAGTAGCTGAATCTGATTATGTGGGAAAATCTAACAAATCCAAATTGAGAGCATCCTAAAAATAACTGGTATTTATCTTTGAATTGATAAGATCAGTAAGTTCAAGGAAAGAATAGTAAACTTTCCAAGATGAAGGAGAGACTAAAGGTTTATAGACAAATAGAGGCAACATGCGAAACTGGACTGGATCCTTTTATTTTACAGGATAGTGGTGGGACATTTTTCAAAATTTGAAATAGGCCTGAGGACTAGATAATTTAATACATTAATGCTGATTTCGTTTTTTTCATGGTTGTATTGAGTTATATAGCAGAATGTCTTTTTTTGGAGGGAATGCATAGGAAAGTCTTAGAGGATAAGGCTGCAGGTCATCAACTTACTCTCAAATGATTAAGGAGTAGGGGGAAATTACTATGTGCTGTGCCTACAACATTTCTGTAAGTGTGAAGTTGTTTTGAAATTTTATGAAAGTACCAAAAGCATGTCTTGAGAGCATGTGGAAGGTATAAAAAAGCCTAGAAATCAAACTGGATCCTGAATTCCTGCAGTTTCTTCTAATATTTGAACATAACTCTCCAAATTAATGTTTCCAAATTTCTCCCACTCTTCTAACTTGGAATCCCTAAGAACTGAAATTATCTTTTCTGAAGCCCTACGAAGGAACCTGGATGATTTGAATATAAACATATAAAGTTCAAAGAAATCATCACAGAAGGTGATATAAGGGCAACTTTTGTGCCTGGTGTTGTGTGTTCCATGAATAAGGTTATCAGAACACTCAGTGCCTTCAGCAAAGATTTAAAATGTAAAGGATGCTAGGAGCCCAACATCAGGAAACCTTGGTGGGCTGCCCCCCAGCCTCAGAAATTGAGTTTTTTCTCCAACCATTTATCTTTGTTTTCTTTTTCTTTTCATAGAAGTTCCCCTAATTAAATGTCTAACTACTTGAAGTATCCAGGCAATATCCTCTACAATGAAGTCCCAACAAATAGTTCAGCTAGTGCTTAACGAACAAAAGAAGAACCAGATGAGACATGAACCTTCATATCATTCAAAGAAAAGAATATTTCTTCTTTCGTTGAACAAGAGGGGTAACTGACAAAGACCCTCTGCTGGACTAGGCCTGAACTTGGGCTTGCCTCTTTGTCCATGGAGAATCTAGTTTGAGCAAGAATGCTGCCACGTCAATGTGGTGAAATCCCCCATTCTTGGTATGTGACCCCTCTAGATATCCTATCACCCTGTCCTGGCTTCATCAAGAATTCTGCTGGTTGGTTTAAGAAAAATTCTCTTTAGCTTTGATGTTTCCTCTTAGTAACTTTCCATCTACTGAGCCCATCCTCCTCTTGAATATTAATCACCACTTCCTTTTTCACATCAGGGTTAAACCAAATCTCCATCCCTCACTGCAAGACCTCATTGCAATTGTCCCTACACCAATCATGATGCCCCTATCTTTTTTGAATAAAGATTGATTTACCATTCTGAAAAAAAATATAGTAGAGTGGTAAGCTTAAGGGAAAGCTTGATATAGTCTCTCATTTTTATCTCTAAAACCCAGTTTCTTTCTTCCTCTCCAGTCTGCCTGTCATATACTAGTCCATATTTAGGAAAACTTTAGATGCCAATAGCTCTTGGAATTATATGCTTCTTGTCATATAGGGGTCTATTCCTCACATCACATAAGGCATTTGAAATTCTCTGCATGTGATCAAGCTTAGGTAATGACTCTCCTTTGACAGATCACTGCAGATCATTGCAGTCAAGGAGATGGCCTCACTGAATGGCTAATCTGCTGTTTTGCCTTTCATTCCTGGATTTAGGTTGGATTTAGAATTCTCAAAACCAAATTGTCTGTCAAATAGTAATATTGCCATTTGAAATGGAAATGGAAAAAAAAGGTGTTCTGGAAGAGAGAACATAAATGTCTACTCTTCCATATGTAACAAAAGCTCTAGTTAAGCATGAGAAAGAAAAGATAAGTGAGAGCCTCAAGGAAGCATCACTCTAAATATGAGAGATAAAGGCAATTTCACTATTTAGCCCATAAAAATTTTATTTTTCAAAAAAAATCAGAGAAGGGTAAAGCAGAAAGTTATCTTCACTAAAAATAATTATTAGACATACTACAAGATGCTCTGCTAAAACTAGGTCCAGTTCATTTTTATATATAGTGTCAGAGCTTTGATTCTTGTTACTGACCTATGTGTTGAGTGGTTTCATGCCCCAGGGACATGAGGAATTGAAAGACCAGTGCCCATGATCAAAATATATTTTCGATGCATAACAATTAATGAGGCTACAATAATGACAATTAATTTTCCAAGAAACATGAGTGTTAAATTGCACCAACTTGTTCTTCTGACTGTTCATGCTGAGGGTTGAGGATACTCTAAATAGATCTGGACACCTGTTGCTCCAGTGGCCCTCAGGAATGGCATTGCTCCAGGGGAAGGATCTTAGAAGGAACAGGATAAGAGTGGCAGCAGACATGTTATTTGCTTGTTATCTGTCCCTCCTATTAAAATTAAAACTTTATGAGATCAGAGTTTCTGTTTGACTTGTTTAAAATACTCTATGCCTAGCAGAGTTCATGATACTATGATTTCTGTAACTCTATAAGTATGTATATTTTCATTTTGAATAGGAACAATGATCTGCTCTAGCTGATCTTGGGTGGTGAAGCTATTTTACCTATTACCCCCAGGAGGAGCTTTGATATCTTAGGTCTGTAAGTGAAGCCAGAAACAAGAGAACTTGAGATGTAAGTTGATTACCTGAAAGATCAGTGACAAAGGTGATTTCTAAGCATGTGGTGACACATTTTCTGAGATAGTGTTTGTGTAGGGAGAACTATCAAGTGTCTGGTTTGTTATTGGTGTATAAAAATGCAACTGATTTCTGAACATTAATTTTGAATCCTGCTACTTTACTGAATTTATTAATCAGTTCTAATAGTGTTTTGGCAGAATGTTTAGCGTTTTCTATACATAATATCATGTCATCTGCAAATAATAAAAGTTTTACTTCTTCCTTTCCCATTTGGACATTTTCTATTTTTTTTTTCTTGTGTGATTACTGTGGTCAGGACTTCCTTACTATGGTAAATACAAGTGGAGGTGCTTATCTTGTTTCTTATCTTAAGGAAAATGCTACTGTTGAGTATGATGTTAGCTGTGGGTTTGTAATATATGGCCTTTATTTAGTTGAGGCATTTTCCCTCTATTCTCACTTTGCTGAGTTTTATCATAAATGGATGCTGGATTTCATCCAATGCTCTTTCTGCATCTATTGATATGATTAAAAGGTTTCTATGTTTCATTTTGGCTATGTGGTATATCACATTAATTGATTTGCAGATATTGAATCAAATTTGCTTCCCAGTAAGCTCACTTGGTTGTGTTGTATGATATTTTAAATATATTGCTGAATTCCATTTGCTAATCTTTTGTTGAGAATATGTGCATCCATATTTATCAGTGTTCTTGGCCTATTATTATTAGTTTTCTGTAATATTTTTGTCTGGTTTTGGAATCAGGGCAATGCTAGCCTTGTAAACTGAGCTTGGGAAACTTCCCTCCTTTGAATTTTTTTGGAATAGTTTGAGATGGATGGGTAGTAATGCTTTTTGAATATTTGGTAAAATTTACCTGTGAAGACATGCAGTCCAAGATTTTTATTTTTTGGAAGTATTTTTTATCAATTTTGTTAGCATTTTTTAGTCTGTTCAGATTTTCTGTTTTTCCTTTAATCAGTCTTGAATAATCTGTGTTTCTAGGAATTTATACGTTTCTTCCAGATTATTTAATTTGTTGGCAAACACTTGTTCCTACATTTTCTTAAAATGTTTTGTATTTATGTGGTGTCAGTTGTTACTTTGCGTCTTTCATTTCTGTTTTTATTGATTTCAGTGATGCTCTTTTTTTCTTGTTGAGTCTGTTTAATGATTTAACAATTTTGTGTACCTTAACAAAGAGCCAGCTGTTATTTCCTCAGTCGTTTGTATTTTTTCATACTCTATTTAATTTATTTCCATGTTGATCTTTATTATTTTCTTCCTTCTACTCACTTTGGGCTTTGTTTGTTGTTCTTTTAATTGTTCCTTTAGGTGTGAAGTTGAATAATTTAGTTGAGATTTTTCTTACTTATTCAGGCAGGCTTGTATTGGTATGAATTTTCCCTTAGGGCTGCTTTCGCTGTTTCCCATTGATTTTGGATCACTGTATTTTTATTTTCATTTGCCTCAGAAATCTTTTGATTTCTTTTTTTGATCTAATTGTTGACCCATTCATTTTTTAGTAGCATTTTATTATTTAGCCTCCATGTGATTATATGTTTTCCCATTTTTTTCTTGTAATTGATTTCTAGTTTCATACCAGTGTAATCAGTGAACACACTTGATATGATTTGAATCTTCTTAAATTTATTGAGACTTATTTTGTGGTCTCACATGTGGCCTATTTTGGAATATGTTCAATGTGCACTTGAAAAGAATGCATATTCTGCAGCTTTGGGTTGAAATGCCCTAAAAATATCAATTAAATCCATCTGGTCTGGTGTGTCATTTAAGGCTGCTGTTTCCTTGTGATTTTCTGTCTGGAAGATCTGTTCATTGAGCTTAATTGGGTGTTAAAGTCTCGTACTATGATTGTATTACTGTCACTCTCTCCCTTTATGTCACTCAATATTTGCTTCATGTACTTAGGTGCTTCTATGATGAATACAAGGCTTATAAATGTTAGCAAGGGTTATATCCTTTTATTGGATGGGTCCCTTTATTATTATGTAATGTATCTCTGTTTCTTATAGTAGCTTTTGTTTTAAAGTCTATTTTGTCTGATATAAGTATTCCTACACCAGTGGGTTTTTCTTTTTCATTTTCATTCCCATGAAATATCTTTTTCCATCCTTTACTTTCAGTCTGAGTGTGTCTTTCACCTTACTTTCAATGAAGTGGATCTCTTGTGGATAGCATGTATCAGACTTGTCTCCTTATTAATTCAGAAACCATATGTGTTTTGGTTGGAGCATTTAACTATTTACATTTATAGTAATTGTTGATAGAGATGTAGTTATTGTGATTATATTATGCATATTTTTTGTTTTTCTTCCTCATCATCTTCATCTTAAAGAAGTCCCTTTAACATTTCTTGTAATACTGGTTTCTTCAAGATGAAGCAAGGCCCGCCTAGTGGCTCGGTTGCCTACTGATACCATACTTTGGTTGTGACACTTGTGGGGTTAATTGGGTGGTGCTCTGCTGGTGTCTGAAGTCAACCTCAGGAATTTTTATTCTTGGACCTCTTGGGGGTGGCTACCGTGTGACCCTGGTAAGTCATGGCCTGTGACCAGCTGGGGACTACTTGATAGGACTACAAAGCAATGCCCCCTTAGTGGCTCTTTTACTAGACCTGGAGGCATGTGGGAGAGGCCACGCTGTGAACTGAGGATGGCCCCTGTTAGTACCAGGCCTGGGGTAGCTCTGCAAAAAGGCCAGGGTACCCTTCTGCTGCCTGCCAGCTCCTATGTTGCTCAGTCACTAATGGAACCTTGTGCACATGAAATATTGGTAAGGCAGGGCCTCAAGGAGTGTCCAGAATGGGGTGAGTGGTGCTCACCATGTTAATGTCAATTCTCGTTTGGTGGCAGGGAAGAGCCTCATTTTATTCAGTGAAAGTCTCAAAGCACACCGCCAGCCAGTATCCACCTGTTGTCCGGGAACCCCAGAGAGTTGTTCATGAATAAGTACAATGCAGGCAGGGCTGCTTTCTGTGGCCAAGAAAGTGCCTTGCACAATTTGGGTAGCACTGGGTCACAGAGAGTCACCAGGGTGGAGCATGTGGAGCTCACCAGGCCAATACATACTGAGATTTGGCAGTGTGAGCAAGGGCTCAACTCAGAAAAGATGACTCTCACCTGCCAGCTACAGGAGAGGAGGATTCTACACAGGAAAAATGGCCACTGTCTCTCCAGTTCTTGCCTTGAAGCAACACAACTTAGTCTCTCCCCATATGTCTGTGACTCCTCCCAAGTCACTGTACCTCTGAAGGAGCCAAAGGTGAGGGCCCATGAGCCAGTAAGTCTGTGCACAAACCTTTTAAGAGGATGTGTAGGTTCTCCACATCCTTCTCTCTCACCTGTACAGTCAGAATCCTCACTGCTTTCCACAGCTAGATGTTGTGGGTGGTTCCTTTCCTGGCACCAGTACCATGGGCTAGGGAGCCTGGTGTGGAGCTGTGAATACTTGCTCCTTCAGGGGAACCTCTGTGACTTAGACATCCTTTCCAATTCTCAAGAGCTAAACATAGGTTTTGGACCAGCCCATTCTGTCTCTTTCTTTCCTACCAGTCTCGATGTGTCTTCCTTTTTTTTTTTTTAATTTTATTGGAGAACAGTGTGTTTTTCCAGAACCCATCAGCTCCAAGTCAAGTAGGTGTTTTTTTTAAAGATTTTTTTTGTTTTGGGGAATTGGGGAAGGGGAACAGACAAGTTGCTGTCCTTTTGTTCTTCAGTCTAGTTATGGAGGACGTTGCTTCACTGGCACAAGTTGGCACCATCATTGCGCTCTTCCCGGGTGAGGCAGATCAGTCACCGGCTTCTGGACGGCCGCTCACTGCGGCTGCTGGCTGCTTATGCTGGCTGCTGGCTACACATGGTAGCCCATGGCAACGCACTGCCACAGGGGCTGCAGCCTACGCCGTTACCTGCGACTCACAGCAGCCCAGTTCCAGGTTGAGCTGGTGTTCAGCATCTTAGCTGTGGAGGGCAGTGTCACTGGCCCTCATATGTGGGATCCGAACCGGGGCCCTCTGGAGTTCCAAGCCAGTTCTTAACCATCGTGCCGCTCGGCCGGCCGTGTCTTCTTGTTTGTTTTTTTTTTTAATCCTTATATATAAGACTTCTTCTGTTCAGCTAGGCTTCAAGTAGTTCTCCAGGTTGGTTGTTTGATAATTTAATTCTAATTTTAATGTCATTACTGTAGGTGGGAAGCACAGCATATATCCACTCTACCATCTTGGATTTTCTTAAAATTCTTTTTCCATCTTTTTTCTTACAACCACTGGTACCTTGAGTAACCTAAGCTTTGAGTACCTCTAATTTATCATCTATAGAGAATTATTATGAGATTAATTTCAGTAAGTGAATAAGCTCTTATACAGTATTCAACACATCGTAATTCTTCAAGACTTAAGTGTCAATACACAGAGCAATTATTGTTGCTGTTTACTATTATTTGTATTTGTATTAATAGTAGTAGTAATAGAAGTAGAAGTAATAGTAGTAGTAGTAGTAGTAGTAGTAGTAGTAGTAGTAGTAGTATTTTCTTAGGTATGGGCTTTTTTTAACATTCTTTTGAGCAATTTTATTTTATTTTAATTAGTTTCAGGTGCACAAAATAGTGCAATAGTTATACTTTTTATCCCTTGCAAAGTGACAATTCCCTTCCCCCTATCCACCGCCCCACTCCCCAACCCGACATCATACATGTCTATTACAATTCCATTGACTCCACTCCCCACACTATACTCCACATTCCATGACTATATATGTGTGCATATATATACATATATATATATATATATGATACATATATATTATTATAGTTGCCATACAATATTATTTAATGCCAGCTTCAGTTGTACAGTGCAGTGGTCTAGCCTCTACACTGTCCATGAAGTGGCCTCTCTAACAAGACATGTGACCACCTGACACCCTACAAAATGTTTACAACATTATCAGTTATATTCCCCTAACCATCTTTCATATCCCTGTGGCAATATTGCAGTTACCAATTTATGCTTTCTAATCCCTTCCCCTTCTCCCTCATCCCCACCCCCCTCCCATCTAGCAACCATCAGTATTTTCTCTGTATCTCTGAGGCTATTTCTGTTTACTTTGCTCATTTATTCAGTTCTTAAATTCCACATATAAGTGAGATCATATGGCATTTGTCTTTCTCCGACTGACTTATTTCACTTAACATAATGTTCTCTAGGTCCATCCATAGGGCTTCTTTTCCCTCTGGTTCTCTGTCTTTAAAAACACTTTTTAGAGCATTTCTCAGAGAAAGATTCAAAGACCATGCTGTGAACAAAGTCCTTTGCAATCATGAACAAGAAATCCCAGTTTTAGAATTAACTGAAGTTTGGGTTTTTAAAAATTAGTTTCAGGTGTACAAAACAACATAATGATTAGACATTTATACCCTTCATAAAGTGACAACCCACCTCTCAGTCTGCCATCCCCTCTGATATCATATATAGCTGTTACTATACCAATGACTGTATTCCCTGTGCTATACTGTACATCCTGTGACCATAGATACATATATACACATATATATGTAATATTTGTATATAATATATATTTAATTATAGTTGACATTCAATATTAAATATTATTTTACATCAGATTCAGGTGTACAGCACCGTGGTCAGGTATCTAAGTAACCTATGAAGTGATCCCCCTATAAGTCCAAAACCATCTGGCACCCTACACAACCTATACAAGAGTATTGATTATATTTCCCATACAAAGTTTGGGGTTGTGTCATCAGGAAAGGAAGCTTTTGAAGTACTAAAGTCTCATGCATCCTTTACCCATGAACCTTGCAGATCTTTCCCCCTAGTAGACCTTGTACAGATGAATAGACCACTGGGAGACTCAGCTGCTGGAACCATCTATCCTCAGCACATAACCAGCCTGGGAGGATGCTTTATGTTCAGGGCTTATCACTGTGGGAGGAACCATACAATCCTGCCAGCAGTAATAAGTAGCAGCATCATCAGCCTCTACCTTGCTGATTGTGAGAATAAATTCTGTCCCTGACTGAATTCCAGTGAACCTATCTGAGAGCCCAGAAAATCGGTCATCAGCATCATAAGTGAGAAGCTTAGGAGCCTGGCCTGGTTTCTGCTGATAGCAGCTTAGGTAATCACTAATGCTCTAATTGGCCCTGCAAATGATGGATGCGCTCTCTCTTAGAGACACAGAGAGGAGGACTAGAGGCTGAGTCAACACAGTGTTCCTGCTGGCAGCTGAAAATGAAGCAAAATACAAATCACCATGGTTAACTAGATCCCACTCCATTTCCTCCCAAGTGATTCTAACTGCCCTGGTTCCCAGACTGAGACACTAGAGTCTTTGAGGGGAGCACGAGTCAGAGACCCACATAGACCCTGGGAAGACCTTAAAGTTAGGAAGGGAGAATTTCTATAGTATCAGGAATATTCTCTGTGTTTCCCTCCTCACCTGGGAGCCAGAAGAACAGAAGGCGGAAGAGTTAAATCAGGACGCCCATGTTCAACCCATGCCATGCCTGAGGCCTTTTCTTCACCCAGAATCACTGAGAACCCTTCTCCATGAGGATTCTGAAGGGCAGAAATGGACTTTGGGGAAAATATGCAAATCGGTGAGGGTTTGGGCCAGTCTGGAATTGCAGCTGTAGAGCCAGTGCCTCTGTAGTTCTCAGTTCCTCCTCGGTGTTCACATCAGATGTAGGCTTCAGATTCAGTCCCAGAGGAGTATTTCCCCAGGGTTTATATGATAAAACTAGTTCTATATTTGTGGTTCTTTTTTGTCCTCAGGTTCTAAGAGCTTGTAATGAAAATAAGGGTCTCTCTTGTAAAAATAAGGAAAGACAAGAAGTCAGATGAGTCTCCAAGTCTTAAAATTTAAGGCGAACATTTCGGTATCCCTGTGACTTATGTGAAATACCATGCTCTAGACATAGGTGTAAAATATTGGGTTTATCTTGATATGTTTGTTAGAATAGATGTTACGAGCCATGGGCAGAAGGGAAGGAGCTAATGCTGTAGGAGCAAATGTATGCCATGCTTATTGGGGCCTGTGCAGGTTATTGGAGAGTTTCCAAGGCTAGTTCTATTCTTTGCTTCAGCACTTTATTATTTTAAATATTAAGTTTTTCTCATTTTCAATATTAACTTTTCCTCATTTCTCTGTTTTACTCTCATTGTTTTGTCATATCTGAGAGTTAATGTACCTTCTTTTTTGTCTGATATAGTTCCAGTTTTGTTGTTAATGCCATCACATTTTATTGTCACAAATGACCCAGGTTATGTGAAAAGTTATAGGGTCACCCTATATTCTGACTCTATTCCTAGTATGCTAATACATTTCTCAATTGAAAGTGAGTCATATATGTAAAATTCGATCATATAGCTTTCTATCATCTGAGGAAAAGAGCAAAAAGATGGAACTGAGTCATTATTGTAAAGCTGCTAAATTATTAAAATCAAGTAGTCTAAGGTATGAGGAAACAATTCCTTTCTTGCTTTAAGTAGCCTGAGAAGTAAAACTTTTGAAATATCAGTTGTGTGCCAGTATCTGGATATACCAAAATTTTATAGCTAAACCTCTGAAGGACTTAAGAATAGAATGTTCATGTGCTGGAGATGTACTTGTATAGACTTCAGATAGACAACCACTTGTCATGCTTAAAAAAGAGTATTTCATCACCAGGCAACCTGAAATTTATGATCCAGACTGTTGGACATCTGGAAGATTATCATCCTGAGCCAATCTGTGGTCTAACAATGCAAAATTAATTATTTTTCTCAATAATGTAGTTTTTACTCTGAGAACACTTAGCTTTTTTTTTTTTTCAGAACACCATTGGGTAATGCGTCTTTGTCTTTCCTGTTTGCAATTCCCTAAGCCACTTGACTAAATCTTTACCATTTATTTCTAGCCAAAGCTTTCTGACTCTTTTATGCTCCATTGACACATCTGTTAATATGATTGAAAATGGTAACGGGGGAGGTGGGTGGTAGATGAGGGTAAATGGGATCGACTGTATAGTGACGGAAGGAGAACTGACTCTTGGTGGTGAACACTAAATGTAATATATAGATGATGTATTACAGAATTGTACACTTGAAACCTATGTAACTTTAACTGCTGTTACCCTAATAAAATTTAATTAAAATTAAAAAAAAGAAAATGTGTAATCTAAAGCTGAGTATTAGCATCCCGATGGTTAAATGTCCAATGCTCTACAACTGCTCTTCTTAGAAGGCATTCCACGTGGGAAGCATCTTGATTATAAATCACCTTCAACATTGAGTGCCAGAACATGCAATTTTTTATTTGTTTTACATTGTAAAATCTGTGGGGTTTTGTTTTTTGGTGTGGAGAGAAGGGGTGGTCTGTTTTAATCATTTTTCTTATTATGTAGATGATCTACAGACTCTCCTATGTCTCCTCTCTCAGTGGCAGTCCCATGGGATGCTCTTGGCTCCTATGCATTTGCTCAGAAGGTGGCTATTTCCCTGAGGTCTAGCCACATCTTTTAAGATGAATTCCAATTACAGCACACTGCACAACCCATACTTTGAAAAAAAATCTTTCTACTCTTGACCTCAGAGCATCATAAAAATCTCTCCTTCCACTCAACATCTTTGTAGCAGAAAAGATCAACATTCTGAGGTGCTTATGCAGATGCATTTCATATATATGGTAGGGGTTATATTCTCCTCAACTCTACCCCAAGACCTCCTGCACTATTGCTAATTCTGCAATAACCACATCAATGTGATAAACACTATTAAACAAATGGAAAGAAACTCCATTTTATTCATACAGAGTTTCTTTCTTCTTTCTTTCTTCTTTCTTTCTCTCTCTCTTTCTTTCTTTCTTTCTTTCTTTCTTTCTTTCTTTCTTTTATTGTTATTAGTTTCAGGTGTACAAAACAATGCAATAGTTACCCTGTCAACATTCACAAAGTGCCAACCCCCTCCCCACATCCATTACAATTCCATTACTTCATTCCCACACTATACTCCACATCCCATGATTATATATGTATTAAATTATAGTTGACATATAATATTATTCAATGGCAGCTTCAGATGTACAGTGAAGTGGTCAGGCCCCTACACCGTCTATGAAGTGGTCTCCCCAACAAGATATAATATTGAGGTATTTGTAGGGAAGCAAAATTTGTTACCCTAAAAGAAAGTGTTTCTCTTGCATCAGCATTATTTTATGTTTAAGGAAGAAGAGACTCGAGCTGGCCAAATGGCGTGTTAGTTAAGAGTTGGCTTGGGACGCCAGCTGTGAGCAGCAGAGTACGGGTTTGGATCCCATGTGACGGCCAGTGATGCTGTGCCCCCTACAGCTAAGATGTTGAACAGCAGTTTGACCTGGAGCTTGGCTGCCGTGAGTGGCCGGCTACAGCATAGGCTGCAGTAGGGCTGGTCAGCAGATGGCATGCAGCTGCCGAGAGCCGCCAAGAGCGGCCGTCCAAAGGCCGGGGAGCGACTGCCTCACCCAGGAAGAGTGCAATGATAATACCAACATGGGCCAGTGAAGCGACGTCCTCCACAACTAGACTGAAGAATAAAAGGACAGCAACTTGCCTGTTCCTCTTCCCCGATTCCCCAATGCTGTTCCCATCCCTAATTTCCCAATAAAATCTTTTTTTTTAAAAAAAGTAAGAAAGAAGAGACTCAGGAAGATCTTTTTACCTTTCCCCAATCTGGGTGAAAGTATTTAAGACAGAAGGCCTGTCTGGGAAGAACTATTACCATGGATAACCATAATATAGTGTAAATTAGGTGTGGTAGAGAAGAAGGAATGTAGCAAGGCCCATCTGCCTAAAGTCTGCTCTGTGGCCCTTTGTCTCTAGATGGATCAGCAAACATTTGTGTACTAAACATTATCTTTTTATCACCCTGTGAATTGAATTGCTTTCCTTTGAATTTGCAGACTCCTAACTTCTCCTTAGTCTAGAATAACATATACACCTTACTTAGCTTAGTGTCTTTGGAATTTTCATGCTTATGTGAATTACCCTTGCATGTATATTAAATGTTAATTTTCTCCTATTAAAATTTTTAAATTTCTGAAAATTAATTAATGCCTATGTCAACTTAATTCTTAGAGCAGGCAGAAGAACCTTAAAAAGGTAGAGAAAAATATCTTTTTTCACTATATATTTTTCTGTTCTTGCAAATTTCTAATATCCTTGCAATTTACTGTATCTTGTCACAATGTTTTCATAAGTGAAAGAAAATTTTAATATTTTATTTATTGTTTATACATTTGTATTACGAGTGATTTTGGTCTGTGTGTTCTTTTGGTTATGGTTTATGTTTTAATATCAAAATTAAGTCACTTTTATTAAAAATAGTTTCTGCATGATCTAATCTGAAAGAAATAGTTCACATGATGATTCAAGTTATATTTGTAAAGCTAATGTATACAATTCAGAAACATATTTATTCTACATTATAATCCATTTTCAGAAAATAAAAGAACTGTATCAAAGAATTAGAACTATATATATGTATATATATATGTATATATACATATATATATTTAAATTAAAATTTATTGGGGTGACAATTGTTAGCAAAGTCACATATATTTAAGATGCACTGTTCTGTAATACATCATCTATATATCACATTGTGTGCTCACTAACTAGAGGTTTTTAATTTCTTTGTCTCTTTAAAGTAACTGACTATCATAAGCAGAGAAAGCTAAATGCATAGGTTGACTGACCTAGTAAGGCTGCTGGGACCCTGAGAGCAAGGTACCAGGACAAGTTTCCAAAGGAGGTTTCCATAAATCAATATTTGTTTCTTTATGTTCCTGGTCATCTATGAGAGTTTGCAAGTCTCTCTCAAACATGATATTCCTGTCAAAACCTTGGTAATATTTCCAATTATGTCCTGTTACAAGGAGAACAAATTCTTATTAAACTTATTGAAATAACTTCATTGCCATGAAAATAAGAATACTCATGCATTAAGAGTTTCTCAATTCTGGAGACATCAGGTGGGGAAAATAAATAAATGTTTCAATTGGCTAACAAAGATATAACTTCCCAAATTGCTTTAAGTCAGGGGTACTATAAGAGGAGCAAGAGTCCTTATATCTGGAAAGCAAAAGATTAAAAATCTCATATTTAAAACAAAAAATCATAAAAATAATAATTCTTAGCAGTTCATTTAGTCTTACATAATTGATTTTTCAAAATCTTCATCTTTCGATAAGTCTTTTTTTTTTAAGATTTTTTTATTGGGGAATTCGGGGGATGGGAACAGACAAGTTGCTGTCTTTTTGTTCTTCAGTCTAGTTGTGGAGGACGTTGCTTCACTGGCACAAGTTGGCACCATCATTGCACTCTTCCCAGGCGAGGCAGATCAGTCACCAGTTTCTGGACGGCTGCTCACTGTGGCTGCTGGCTAAATATGGTAGCCCATGTCAACCCACTGCCACAGGGGCTGCAGCCTACACTGTCTCCGGCTACTCACGGCAGCCCAGCTCCAGGTTGAGCTGTTGTTCAGCATCTTAGCTGTAGAGGGCAGTGTCACTGGCCCTCATCTGTGGGATCTGAAACGGGGCCCTCTGGCGTCCCAAGCCAGCTCTTATCCAACACGCCACTCGGCCGGCCCCTGATAACAGTCTTAAGAAACAATCACTTCTGCAAATTTTTACCCAGTTTAGTGGTGTGATCTGAAAGTTTCTCAGAAACCTGTATTTTAAAGTTTCAGATTCTTCCCCATGAATCTTTCTAAAGATAAAACATATTTGCAAAGCTGTCAGTACAAAACAATAACTCTGTAATTGCACATGATTTAAGATAATGCAATTGTCTAAGTGATTTTCTTTTGACAGACAACAATTTAAGAAAATAACTAGTTTTGAATGAAAACATTGTATCAGGACATTTTAGATATTTAGAAATCTTATATAATTTCTAGAAAATTTCTATTAATAACAATAGCATATGCATATAAATACAACATAAACTATTATTACTTATTTGACAATGCTTCCCATGTACTTTTAGTATATCAAAACACTCTATTTTAATTTCCTTTTTTAAATAACATAAAGTGATGTCTTTTGAAATATTTCAGGATTTCTTTTGAAAAATGTTAGTTACTTTCAGTTTTAAGATTTCTAATGAATTTTGGATCTTGGGAAGATTGTCAAAAATATTAAATGGTTTTAAAACACTTGGTTACATAAGATCGTAAGTCACTGTGAAACAATTTTTAGTGATCCATTTAATTATGATGACAGTTAAAGAGTCTGCAGACAGATGTGGAAAGTTAAGTAATTGTAAACAAAATTTAGTTCTTTTAATATTAAGACGACTCAGTTTACCTAAACGTTCAAAGACCTGATGATATAAAGAACATAAAATATCTTAATAAAACACAAAATCTTTGCCTTTTACGCAGAACATTTTTCATACTTTCTGATCAAATCACACAAATAGTACAAGAAAACTTTGTCCTTTAAAATGGATAGAGACAACTGAAGTCTAATTTTGCATCAGCTCACTGTTGACATTTAAATTTTCTTAATTTTAAATTTATTGCAATATTATTTAGCTTGACCATACAAAAAATTTCCTTTTTCAATATGTCTTTTCATAAACCTTCTACAACTTTCCTTGTAATTCCCCAAATATGCATTTGCATATATTACTTGTTTGCATATTAATTAGAGTTCTTAACCCTTAGAAAATTAATAGCTACTGAAAACTAAAAGGTAAGCAATTGACATTCTTTAGATTAGCAAATTTATGAATACATTTCATAAACTCTAGAAACATAGGTTCTTGTACTGGCAAATATATTTTATAATTTTTAGAGATATATAGTTTCTTAGTAAAGTACAATACATAGCCATTACCAGATCCAAATTTATCTTTCAGTTTCTCTGTAATAGAAAGCCAAAAGTAGGTAAACTTAGACTTATTTAACAATTAATGTTTCAGTATTTTATCTTATTAGGAGGTGATCTAAATATCCAATAAATCCATCATTTCCCTTAACTTAGTAACCTCTAAAGTTTCAAGTTACCAAAAGTGTTGTAAAAAATATTTTTAAGTACATAAACATATGGCATAATTAATTTATTGCTAAAACGTTTCAGCAATAAGCCTTCTATTTGATTGATATCTATTTAGTTCATTAATTCTTAACAATTACATTTAGATTGCACATGAAAACTACATGAGATATCAGTCAGTTATTATTCCAAACTACTTTTTCTGCTGACAAATTTTGTAACAGAGATAATTGCAATTTATTTTTGTAAACCCAAGTAAAATAAAAATGTAATGTTTAATATAAATATATTTACATTATATCTAAATTTATATTATATCTATTTATATCTAAAGACATGTCTATTTAATCAAAAACAACTCCAACACACTTTAATATCAAACATTTTCTTAGATTATGTGGTCCTGGAAAGCATTTGATTAGTTTTGTTATATTTATTATTTTATGTCAGTGCTTAATCCCTTTAAGTCCATTACATAGAATTCTTTCATAAATAATTTAATACCATATCATACACAGAGCATACAGACACACAAACGCGACACAGATCACAGTCAGAGATCACAAACATAAACAGAGCTACTACTAGTTGTACAGGAAGCACTTAAGATTTTTCATGTACCCAATTTCTAAGAATCGTTTGCATTTTTGGGAATGGCTCTTCCAATCCACGAACACAGAATATCTTTCCATTTCTTTAGGTCTTCCTCAATTTCTTTTAATAATGTCTTGTAGTTGTCAGTGTATACGTCTTTTACATATTTTGTTAACTTTATTCCTAGGTATTTTATTGTTTTGTTTTCATTTCATTTGCAGTTGCAAAAGGAATTTTTTTTTTCATTTCTTTTTCTGAAATTGCATTGTTGCTATATAAAACTGCACTGGATTTTTGTAGATTGATTTTGCATCATGCAATTTTACTGTATTTGTTTATTGTTTCTAATCGTTTTTTTGTGGATTCTTTCGGGTTTTCTATATAATGAATCATGTCTTGTGCAAACAGTAACAATTTGACTTTTTCATTCCCAAATTGGATGCCTTTTAATTCTTTCTCTTGCCGATTTCTCTGGCTAACACTTCCAATCCTATGTTGAATAACAGTGTTGAGAGGGATTCTTGTCTTGTTCCTGAAATTAGAGAAGAAGCTTTCAATTTTTCACCATTAAGTATGATATTAGCTGAGGGTTTGTCATGTGAGACTTTTATTATGTTGAGTTACTTTCCTTCTACACATTTTTAATTAAGTGTTTTAATCATAAATGGATGCTGTATCTTGTCAAATGCTATCTCTACATTTATTGATATGGTCATATGATTTATATCCTTTGTTTTGTTTATATTATGTATCCCATTGCTTGTTTTGCTTATGTTGAATCATTCTTGCACCCCTGGAATGAACCCCAATTGATTGTGATGTATAATCTTGTTAATGTACTGTTATATTCTATTCGCTAGTATTTTGTTTAAGATTTTCAAGTCTGTATATATCAGAAATATTGGTCTATAGTTTTCTTTTTGTTGTTCTTACCACGGTTTAGTATAGGATAATGTTGGCTTCATAAAGCGAGATAGAAAGTATTGCCATTTCTTCAATTATTTGCAAGAGTTTGAAGAAGACAGGTATTAAATCATCTTTGAATATTTGGTAGAATTCATTAGTAAAGTCATCAGGCCATCGACTTTTTTTTTTTTTTTTACAGAGGTTTTGAATAACTGTTTCAATTCCCTTAGTGTTGATTGGTCTATTGGGATTTTCCAGTTCCTTTTGTGATTCAGTCAGGGACGTTATATATTTCTCAGAACTTGTCCATTTCTTCTAGGTTATTGAATTTGGTGGCATGTAGTCTTTCATAGTATTCTTGAGTGATCCTTTGCATTTCTCTGGTGTGTGTTATAATTTTTTTCTTTCACTTTTGGTTTTATTTGTGTCTTTTCTCTTCTTTTCCTTAGTGAGTCTAGCCAAGTTTGTTAATGTTATTAATTTTTGCAAGGAACAGATCTTTGTTGCATACATTTTTTGTATTGTCATGTTGTTTTCTATTTCATTGAATTCTGCTTTAATTTTTATTATTTCCTTCCTCCTGATGATTTTGGGCTTCATTTGTTCTTCCTTTTCCAGTTCTCTAAAATGTAATGTTAGATTGTTTATTTGGGACTTTTTTGGGGTCTTGAGATATGCCTGTAACAATATAAACTTTCCTCTGAGTACCACTTTTGTTGTATCCCCAATGTTTTGATAGGTTGTATTTTCATTCTCATTTGTTTTTATGTCTATTTTGATCCTTCTGTTTATTTCTTCTTTGACCCTCTCATTCTTAGGTGGCATAGAGTTTAATCTCAACATATTTGTGATTTTTCCTGCTGTTTTTCCTCTTGATCTCAAATTTCAAAGCATTGTGGTCAGAGAATATGCAAGATATGGTTTCAACCTTCTTAAATTTGTTGATACTTGTTTTGTTTTCCAACAAATGGTCTATCCTTGCATATGTTCTATGTACACTAGAGAAGAATGTATAATTTCGTGTTCTGGGATGAAAAGCTTTGTAAATGTTGATTGTGTCCATTTGATTTAATGTGTCATTTAAAGCCAATAATTCCTTATTGATTTTCTATTTGTATGATCTATCTGTAGCTGTGAATGGGGTATTTAGGTCCCGTACTATAATTGTGTTTTTGTCTTTTTCTCTCTTTAGTTCTGTTAGTAGTTGCTTTATATATTGTTATTACCATATTATTGATGATATTCCCTGTGTTTTCCCTTACATCCCCATGACTATTTTGTAAGTAGAAATTTGTACTTCTTAATTCCTTCACTTTTTTCACCACATCCCCAGAAACCCTTTCATCTATAACCCCATAAGTCTAGTATGGATCAGACACCATAAATAGGCATTACAATAGTTTTTACTATATTCATTATGGTGTACCCTACATCCCTGTGACTACTTTACAACAACCTATTTGTACTTATTAACCTCTCCCAATGACCCCCAACTTCCCACTCTGGTAAAGTACTCTCTTTTTGTCAAACCAACAATTGTTATATTATCAATCCATTTCTGAGGCAACTCTTGGGCTTCTCTAGCCAGTTTTCCTTAGTTATCAGTTGGGGAAATATCTCTTTGGACCATGACAGAGGTTGGACTGCTCCTGGTTTCTTTAAGGGCAGCATTCCTTGCAGAAGTGTCAGCATGTGATTTTCCTTGCCTTCCAGAGAGTCACATTTCAAATGCCCTGGGATCTTAATAATACCTAAAGCAGCATGTAAAAGTATAGCATTTAATAACTCCTGAATGTGCGGACCATTTTATTTTACTCTAGAAGCAAGGAAGACATGTTGTCTGCACAACATTCCAAAATCATGCGTTACTCCAAAATAGTATTTACTCTCAATATAAATGTTGGCAGTGTTGTTCTTGGCCAACATCCCAGATAAGAGCATTTAATTTAGCCTGTTGGACTAAGTAGCTAAAGGTAAAGATACTGTTTCATTTACATCAAAGGCTGTTGATAATGAATATCCAGCACAATATTTACCTATTTCATTTTAAAAATAAGAACCACCATGGGTCGGCTGAGTGGCGCGTTGGTTAAGAGCTGGCTTGGGATGCCAGGGGGCCCCGGTTGGGATCCCACATATGAGGGCCACTGACACTGCCCTCTTCAGCTAAGATGCTGAACAACAGCTCAACCTGGAGCTGGGCTGTCGTGAGTCACCAGCGACGGCATAGGCTGCAGCCCCTGTGGCAGTGGGTTGCCATGGGCTACCGTATGTAGCCAGCAGTGAAGCAACGTCCTCCACAACTAGACTGAAGAGCAAAAGGACAGCAACTTGTCTGTTCCCCTTCCCCCAATTCCCCAGTGCTGTTCCCATTTCCCAATCCCCCGATTTAAAAAAAAATAAGAAGAAGAACCATCAGAAACCATGAGAAATCAGCATTCCTCAGAGCAGTTCTTTACAGATAATCATGAGAATTCAGAAAGTGATCCATCAGTTTGAATGGTTCATAAATATAAAAAGAATGAAAAGTAGCTGGGTTAGGGTTATAACACCACAAAAGTGTTATGTGAGGAGCAACTAACAAAAAGATTTCATAGATAGTGGCTGAAATATGTTGGGTGTGATAAGAATTCAATAGGGCTTCTACTGGGTACAGTACAAACATGGTACAAAGGAATCCCTTAAAAATTTCCTCATGGCTTTAAGCAAACAAAGGGGCAGTGGCAGTAATGGCTCTTAGGCCGGGGGCATCCCGATACCCAGGATCCAGTAACTTATTATAATATCCAATGGGTCTATGGTTTTCCACAGTTTTTGGGTGAAAACACAGAGGGTAATTTTTTCCTTTTCGTATACACAAAGGAAAAATAAAAGAATCTGTTAATTGGGATGCCCCCAATCAGGTGGGTTCATTAAACTCTCCTTTAAGTTTTTGAAGGCTATGCTGCTCTGTTCTTCTCAGAAAATAGGGTCAGGGTTGTTGTGCTTTAGTGAAGCATACAGTTTTTTCCGTAAGAGTGAGACTTGGTTTCCAAGTCTGACAATAACCTGCTAAGAAAATTCTTAGCTAATGCTCAGTTTTGGGTTTTGGGATACGTTGGTTGCCATCAAGCTTTCTGGATTTAGGTGAGGCTCTACTTCAGATATCAGATGTCCTAAATGTCAAACCTGGTTTTGGGTAAAGGACAACTTTTCTTTGGAGACTTTGTGTTCCTTAAAGGCCAAAACTTTTAGCAGGTGAATGTTTTCTTCCTGTGAGAAAAGCAAAGAAGCATATTGCAACAAAGTAGAACTCTTAGGGAAATATATATCATCTAGATTAGCCTTCAGGATTTGTGAGAAATGCAAAGTGCTCTCAGTAAAACCCTGAGGCATTAATGTCCAGGTGAGTTGTTTTTCTTCCCACATGAAGGCAAACAGGTGTTGACTAGCTTCAGCAGCTGGAATACTGAAGATTGTATTGCATAAGGCAATTAGGTTAGGGAATTTACATTCAGTTAGGATGGATGCTAGCAGTATGTGAGGGTTAGGAATAATAGGATTCTGAAAGATAACATTGTTATTTATTGCTCAGAAGTCCTGGACAATTCTCAGCTCCTATCCTCTGGGTTTTCTCACAGGAAAATGGGAGTGTTACAGGGTCTAGTGTAAAGAATAAGGCCCTGAGTTTTGGAATCTATTGTAGGCTTTATACCTGGAAAACCTCTTATGGGAATTTGATTCTGGCAAGTGGATTTTAGGAATATATTGGAATCTTGATGGTACATACACTGTGGGTTCTGCCAATATCAGCTGAAGATTTTGCCCAGAAAGAGAATGACAGGCTATTCAATAGGGACAAATGAACCATGCTCCCAGATTCAACTATAGTGTCATCAGAAATGGAGCAAATGAAATATGCTAGCAGTTCATTTAATTTACCTGATTTGCTATTTTGATGGCTACTGTCAAATTCTAGAGAGATTTTTCCCCTTCTGGGAAAATAAAATTCCAGCATGATGCAGTTCTAAGCTATCTCAGCTTAATAGATGAGTAGGGACAGAGGAACTAAGGAGAAAAGAGTGAATAACTCCTAAAGAGCCTAAACAAAAAGAACAGTTTCAGAGATAGTTCTCATTTGAGGTTCATTTGAGACCCCACTATTGGAACTGTTTTAGTACTCTGAGGCAGGGCTGCTTTGCAGCAGTGGGGTTGAACACCAAGAGCATAGCTTTGGAATCAATAGAGCAGAGAGAATTTCATTCCCAATTTGGAGAAAAGTTGTGTCAGGCTGTTGTGTCAAATGGAGTACTCAGAAACAAACAGGGCCTTTAGTAGAAAAGCACAGCCTCTGAACTGATTGGATATAGTCAAGAGGGCTTCAAAACAGAAAGAGTGTGGAAGTTCAAATCCAGGAGGAAATCTTATCTTTAGAACTCCTGGGTCACTGAGAAAAACAGCAAGCTCAAAAGGCTCTGTGAGTGCCACATCTGTTTGGTCACCATCCCTGGTGTTATTCAGGGTCTTCTCTGTACCCTTGTACAGGCCACCAAATACGTTGGCTTTCAACAAAAAGTCAGCTAGGTATTTCTTCAACAAAATATTCACTCAAGAGAAAGGGACAATTGCAATCTGGAACATTGCACCCAGGGAGGGACAAGTGCAAAAGAAAAGTGAGTTTCTTTAAAGAAGGACATGGGAGGTTAGGAGTGTTGTTGTAACCAGTCCTTCCTCTAACACGTTGAGACAGACATAGTCATGAGACCCCCTCCTTCAAGCCCTCTGAATTACAATCTTGGTTGATGTATTCTTTATGAATTTTCTAACACATCTAAACTACTGTCTTAATTATAAGTGTGACAAAAAAAGATAAACCCAAACCCAGAGTTTCTTTATATATTTTCAGGAAAAGGAAAGTAGAGAACGTTATTTAACATATACATATATTCATGACTCATACAATTATTGTGAAGCAGCTTCCTTAGTATTTTTTCTCCTCTGTGTTTCCTCGGGTCTTTCTGTGGGGAGGTTATGAAAAGGCTAAACCACATTGTCTTGTCACTCTTGATTAAAGATGTGATTAAGACTCTGCCCATCAGATGCATCCTGAGGAGTGGTTGTCAAACAGAGTGAGGGGAGAGGACATGCATGGCCACAGGTGCTCAGTTTGCTGGTGTGGGTCCTGGCCAGGCGACACATTCTGGTGGACACAGCTTTCTGATTCTCCAGTTTGCTATTGACACGGCAATAGTTTTTCTGATCACAGAAAACATTAGGGGATTTGAGGGATTAAAGCCTTGACTTGCTAGCAGCTGCTCATGTGGCCTTTCTCTCCATTTTTAATCTTCTTAATCCATGATAATGAACACATCTCTCTTGGAATCAGCCATCATGTCTTTTCCTAGATCCAAATGACTCAATCATATAACATGTGTAAGTAACCACATCAGCCTTCAGTAGATGAAATTCATACCCCTCGGCTATGCATGAACTGCCATTGCTGATGTCATGATGTTTGTCCATTAGGCTCAGAAGGAAAAATTGGAAAAGTGACCTTCTTAGCATTTTTGGGCTGCTTTAACAAAAATATCCCTTATTGGGCAGCTTGTAAACAACAGTAATGTATTTCTCACAATTCTAGAGGCTGTGGATTCCAAGCTCACATTGCTGGCAGATGTGATGTTCAATGATGGCTCACATTCTGGTTCACAGACAGTTTTCTGGCTGTGTCGTCACATGGTAGAAGCAGCCAGGGAGCTCTGTGGGGTCTCTTGTATAAGGCACTGATCCCATTCACCAGTGTTCCAGCCTCATGACTTAATCACCTATAAAACTCCTTACCTTGTAACACAATCGCATCGGGGTTTAACATTTCAACTTATGAATTTTGGGGGAGACAAACAATCAGACCATAGCAGTAACTGACGGACACTCATCTGTCATTTAATTATTGAGAACTTTCTGCTCAGGAATGACCCTTAGATTAACATTCACTTAGGAAGCCATGGTTCTCAAAATTTGCCCGTTTTGAAAGGTTGATTCATAGTGCTTCCCCAAGCTACTGTGTCTCCAACCTTTCAGCCTTGTTTCTTCTAAGGTCTATTAATTCTTTAAAACCAGGAGTCCATATCATTGAATTAACTCTCACTGCTTTCAAAGTGATCACCAGATATAAATCTTGAATTTTACATACTGTTGTGACTACCCTCTTTGCAAAACACCAATGGGTATGTAAGTAATGTGACATCATCAGTCCAGTGTAATTCTCTGACAAATCTCAGCCATAAATTTGTTCCCAATTTCAGCAATATTTCATAAACATAAGGCAACACCTGAATTAATATGCAGCTTTAAACTCTCGGGTGGTTTTTTTGTTTTTGGTTTTGGTTTTTTTTTCATTCCCATGCTCCTGACTAGTGAATATTTCATCCTTTGTAAACATTTTTGTAAATTTCTATGTCTCTTTTTTACCTATAAAATGAAACAAATGGAGTAATCTATACCCTAATGGTTCATAAAGTGTGGCTCTATGTTAAAAGTCATTAGAACATATGCTGACTTGTTTCACTCTTGGTCAGTTTTGGCTAACTAACAACTTGTTAAATTTTTCCCATTTTCCCCAAGTTTCTTCAGTATCAATTATCTATAAAATATGAGAAATGATTACCTAAAGAAAGTCTAAAAATATTAACATACTGAGAATGATTTCTACAGTGTAATTTTGTCCTCTGATTTGCCAAAAAGGCCAGAGTAGCCACTCAGTCAATACTTTAGAGATATTGCTACAGAGATTTTTAAATATACTATTAAATAAATCTGACCAATCTTCATGCTTGCCCTTCCATGAGATTCTGATATACTTCCTCTAAGACTAGGCTGATGGTGTCCTTATACACTATTTGAAGACCAGAGGTATTACCCATGAGTTAATTTTTCAGCCATTCAGTCTATTCTGTGCTTGTTTATCAGCAGTTTCATTTATTTGTTATTTTCTCTATAAATCACAAGACTTATGACCTATGTCAGGCAGGTCTCAAGTAGATTTCGCCATAAAATTTTTAAAAATTAGATATCTCATACCTGGAACTCGTAGAATGATTGTGGACTTAGAGATAATGGGACTTCCATGGGGTGTAAGAATTTAATTTTTTGAAGTTGAAAAATATCTCCATTTTACCCTGTGGACCTCCACTTAAAAACATCTTTTCAAGTGAGGACAGCAATTGGTGGGTGATTTAGAAACAGAGATTATAATGAAAATGCATCAAGCAGATAAGGTACTATATCTGGTCCTAGACACCAGTTTTCGATGAGGAGTAACTGCAGTCATATTAACCCATTTAACTCATAAAGCAAATACATTAGTCATCAAAAAATATTCATCCACATGTGTGTATCTTAAATGTATATATGCAGATGTATAATATTATTTATGAAATTTGGATGTCATCATTTTTAATAAGTTGTATGATATATAAAATTATTATTATTACTGTAAGTACTGCTATATATGGATAATGTTAGATGTTCTCATAAACGATGGAAATTTTATTCTTTTAATTGAAATATTAAAACTTTTTTTTTCTCCTTCTAAATGCTATTCTAAGTTACTTTGTGCCATAAGTTTAGTGAAATCTGTCTATCTCTATGTGTAGATGTATAAATTTTGTATTAGATTTTACAAAATAATAGTCTGAAAGAAACCACTCAAAAGTTTCTTGTTAATAATACTAAGAATTTATTTCAATATTCATGAATGTTCATGTTAACAATGTTGGATGATCCAGACAGTGCTCAGCTGTGTGGTTCTTCTGCTGGCATGTGGATTGGTCTCCACTATTGATTGTTTCCTTTGGGGCCAAGACTGAAGGTGTGAACCAAAGGCACATCATTCTCAGGGCACATTGCAGGAAGGAACCAAATTTTCAAAATAAACTGCACACGTAAGTTTAAGTACAATTATTTCTGACTCAATTAGATATAATTTTGACTTATCCTTACGTCTTTTAATTCTTCAAGTTTCTAAAAACCATTGCTCTATTTAATTTTTAACATATTTCATCATGCCATTTATAAATAATTATATTGTTTCAATACTTCCAACTGTTTTTTCTAGTTAAAGTTTATTGGGGTGACTGTGGTTAGTAAAATTACATAGGTTTCAGGTGTACAATTCTCTAATACATCATCTATATATTACATTTTGTGTTCACCACCTAGAGTCAGTTCATTCATCACCATATATTTGGTCTCCTTTACCCTCATGTACCATTGCCTTCCCCCGTTACCCTCTCGTAACGACTCAGCTATTTCCTGTGTCTATGAGTTTTTGTTTCTTTATGTGTTAGTCTTGTTCCTTTGTTGTTTTCAGTTTTGTATCCCACATATCAGTGAAATCATATGGTTCTCAACTTTTTTTTGTCTGATTTATTTCGCTTAGCATAATAATCTCAAGATCCATCCATGTTATTGCAAATGGCACTATTTCCTCATTTTTATGGCAGAAGTGCATTCCATTGTGTATATATACCACATTATCTTTATCCAATCATCTATCAAAAGACACTTTGGTTGTCTCCATGTCTTGGCCACCATAAATAAAGCTGCAATGATCATTGGAGCACATATATCTTTTTTTTTTTTTAAGATTTTTATTGGGGAGTTGGGGGATGGGAAGACTGCTGGGGAATTGGGGGAAGGGGAACAGACAAGTTGCTGTCCTTTTGTTCTTCAGTCTAGTTGTGGAGGACGTTGCTTCACTGGCCCAAGTTGGCACCATCATTGCGCTCTTCCTGGGCGAGGCAGATCAGTCGCCAGCTTCTGGATGGCCACTCACTGCAGCTGCTGGCTGCTCACACTGGCTGCTGGCTACACACAGTAGTCCATGGCAACCCACTGCAGCAGAGGTTGAAGCCTACACCGAAGCTGGCGACTCATGGCAGCCCAGCTCCAAGTTGAGCTGTTGTTCAGTATCTTAGCTGCAGAAGACAGTGTCAGTGGCCCTCATATGTGGGATCTGAACCGGGGCCCTCTGGCGTTAAGCCAGCTCTTAACCAATGTGCCACTTGGCCGTCCCTATATATATCTTGATAGATAAATGTTTTCAGGGTTTTTGGGTAAATACCCAGGAGAAGGATTACTGAGTCATATAGTAACTCTAGTCTTAATTTTTTTGAGGAACGTCCAGATGCCTTCCACAATGGCTGCACCAATTTGCATTCCCACCAATAGTGGATGAGGGTTCCTTTTTCTCCACAGTCTCTCCAAAACTTATTATTATTTGTCTGGTTGATGATATCCATCCTAACTGGTGTGAGGTGATATCGCATACAACTCAACAATAACAACAAACAACTCAATTAAAAAAATGGACAGAGGACATGAAAACACATTTCTCCAAAGAGGACATACAGATGGCCAATAAACATATGAGGAGATACTAATTGTCACTATTCATCAGAAAAATGCAAAAAACCCCACAGTGCTTACATCTTAAAGTAAGTTAATTAAGTGTTAATTTGAAAAGAAACTTGGATGTGTTTTATTAAAGATTTTATTGCGGGTTGGGGGAGGGGAACAGACATGTTGCTGTTATTTTGTTCTTCAGTCTAGTTGTGGAGGATGTTGCTTCACTGGCCCAAGTTGGCACCATCATTGCGCTCTTCCTGGGTGAGGCAGATCAGTCGCGGACCCTGGACGGCCGCTCACGGTGGCTGCTGGCTGCTCATGCTGACTGCTGGCTACACATGGTACTTTATGGCAGCCCACTGCAGCAGGCGCTGCAGACTATGCCGTCGCCAGCGACCCATGGCAGCCCAGCTCCAGGTTGAGCTGTTGTTCAGCATCTTAGCTGTAGAGGGCAGTGTCACTGGCCCTCATATGTGGGATCCAAACTGGGGCCCTCTGGCAATCCCAAGCCAGTTTTTAACCAATGTGCCACTCGGCCAGCCCAACTTGGATGTGTTTTAACATGTGGATTTAAATAAAGTTCCTTAAATGGAAATGGGAAAAAAGACCCATTTATCTGAGATAAATGTCCTCTAAAACAGAGCATCTTAAACCTTATACATATCTCCTGATATCTTGTTAAACTGAAGACCCTCAAAAAAGGTGTAAGGTGAAACATGCTGTTTTGCATTTGTAATAAGCTCCCAGGGATGTCAGTGATGCTCTGGCTCCAAGAAAAATTTTGAACAGCAAGATATTTTCATATAGAAGACAAAGAATGCTCCATCCACATTTAAGCTTTGATTTTTTTCAATCAAAAGAGGCTTCCACTCTTTGTCAAATTATTTCTATATATGTAAAAACATTTCCCTAATTTTTCTCATTTCTCAATCATTTAACAAAGATTTCTTGTGATGTATCTAGACTTGATGATGATGCTTTAAAGCACATTCAAGTGTATTGTAACTGGCAAAGCTCTCAGAGATGTCAAAAGAATGACCATCCAGGCTGTCTGCTGTCAGTTCCCCATCATCACTCTCCCTTGTAAAGCACATTTTCCGAACTCCTTGACCCTCTTTGGTTTCCCATAGAGTTGCTCAGTGAGGGGCCCTCCCTGATGCTTGGAGTCAGAAGAGGAGGATTTAATAATATCCATGAGTTCCTGCAGGCAGAGTGATGGACTAGAGAATCACTGGTGAGCTGAGAGCATCAGATCCACCACTCGTGGGCTTCCCCCACAGGCCTGGAGACCACATGGTTAGACAGCCTCTGTATCCAACAGCATATGTTCTCTGGACTCTGGGAGAGAACCAGGAAATTCCCTGCTTTCACTATCTGCTTCCTCTGTTATTAATACCCAGGGCCTTTGAAGCAATGTACTTTAGAAATTAATTCCCTGTATTAAGCAATTTATGCTTGGAATACCTAGAGTGGCTTCTCTTTCACTTTATGAACTCTGACTGATACCATAGCCCAGTCAGCTCATGTGATGATCTCTGTCCTTTATGAAATTAGGAGATGCATTGTATGTGCTGCTGAGGCTGAGGAAGAGACAAAGAGAGTTAGGCTGCAGAGGAGCCTCCCTGGCCACTTCTACCAAAACTTTCAATCACCATCAAAGGGTGAGTGCATTTGAGAAATGGTCTCAGCTGGTGGAGGCCCAATAGGAGCAGCTGAGGTTCCTACTATCAGCTGTCTGCTTCGTGGTTTATGTTTAGGCTCAGAACATTGTGAGAGGGTAACTGTAATAATGTTGACAGTAATATGTTGCAAAGTCTTCAGGCTGCAGGCTGCTGATAATGAGAGTGAAATCTGTCCCAGATCCCTGGCCACTGAACCTCGAAGAGATTCCAGTTTGCAAACTGGATGCCTCATAGATCAGGAATTTAGGAGCTGTCCCTGGTTTCTGCTGATACCAGGCTATGTCATTGCTAATGCTCTGACTGGCCCAGCAAGTGATGGTGATTCTGTCTCCTACTGATGCAGACAGAGAGGATGGAGACTGGGTCACCTGGATGTCACATCTTGCTCCTGAGAATGGAAACATGAAAACAAACATTCACATTCTTCATGATGTTACCAAGTCTCTTAACTACCCTGCAGTATAGTCTAAGTGGTACTGACCACACTGGCAGAGTAAATCCCCCAAGTGCTCCTTCCTTACCTGGGAGCCACAGCAGCAGGAGGCTGAGGAGCTGAGTCGGGACCCTCATGTCCATGCTCCGTCCTGCCTGGGACTGATCCCTGCACAGGGTGTGACCACACTATTAATGTGTCCAGGGCTGTGGGTTGCACCCCAGTCACATGCAAATAAGCGGGGGTTGTGGAAGGTTGGGCACAGCTGCAGGGCTGACTGGTCTCAATAACACAGCACAGTAAGTGTCTACCAGGTGCCCAAGCCCAACCAGGGCAGCACAAATTTGCCTGCAAAAATGTGTTTCTCCTTGACAGTCACAAGAATTATTTTACTGTTTTATGAGTACAGTGTTCTTGCTCTGTTCAAATTTCAGGACATGCTTCTCTTGCTATTTCTCCATCTAAAACTGGGTCTTTCGAATATGAAACAACTGGTAACACTTGCAAAAATTTTGCTAGCTCTTAGCATTGGTCCCTGTGCACCGTGTTGAGGACAGAAGACTTCCTTTGGGCTCAATTCTTAAAACCTTTGGTATGGTAAATTAACACTATTGGCAGCCAGAGATGCAATGAGGTATAAGAGAAATAACTAAAAAAATATATGAGAGTCATGATTTGTAAGAGAGTGCACAGTGATTGAGTGTCCGTCATTGCTAACCTGTCACCTCTAGCTTAGTGATATGTCCCTTTGCATTTCCAAGTGCTCTGACACACCACTTGCATCTAGGCCAGCCATGATCAGAGGTTATTCTCCTCCACATGTGAAATGTGTCATTCATCCCTCCTGTCTGCAGGTCTTTCCCACACCCATGCTAGATGTTCCTTGGGTTACTACTTGTGCCTCACTTCCATCATAACCCCAGCTATTCTCTGTAGAAGCTAAAGACTTTCCTAGATTAAGTGCTTACATATAACCCAGATATTACTGTATCCCCTAAACCCACACATTCTTTGGTCACCAAAGCTCTTCTAGTTTCTATGAGAATATAGTTCTCAGTGGCTGGACATAGACCTTAGTCAAAGTAGGGTGATGAGAAAACCACACAGGAAAGTGAGTATGGGAGCCTTCCACAGGGTATTAGATTCCACAGAGTATGGAAAAGGCATATATGAGCGATAGAGGGGGAACCCAGGATGAAGCTAGAGTGGGTTATGGACTGGTGTCCCCACATGGCAGTGGAGGCACTATTAGACCAGTACATGTGATAAGGCAGGAACAAGAAGAGGACATTCATCTATGCTGGGACACTCAGTGTAGGTTCAGAGCCCAGGCATGGTGGGGAGGAAACCCATGCAGGCTTGCAAAATTGGTAGTGGCTTGACAAGGGTATCAGGGGCAGAACAGGGTATGTGGATGAATGTGTAAGGGAAGCTATGTGCAGGGGGATTGCAGTTGGCTGTAACAGCAGGAGATTGGTTCCATTCATGAGGGAGATAATCATGTAAGTCAAAGTATTAAGGATAATTGGAGAGGAAATTCTCACTGTTGGAGAAAGGAATTATAGATACAGAAAAGGAAATTCATAGGATAAACTGGTTTAGGACTAAAATTGGAGATCAGGATTATATATGATTAGATATGAAAGTCTGTGGGAATATATAAATAGATGATGGATAAATAGATAAATAAATAACTTTCTGCTCGCCTAGTATCAATGAAACTCACATCCCAAGAAGCATCCACAGTGCCCAGATCTTGGTTTCTAAATACTATTTTCCACTGAAACACACTAGTAGTTCTTGGAGAAATGCCTCATTTCAGGTGAAGAATAGAGAAAATACAAAATAACTCTGGACAATTAGGTCAGAAATTAAGAAGTGCTCAAGAATTTTGAGGTGAAGTGAAGCCATTTGGAATGGGGCACTTATTGGCCAAATCTCGGGAGTTTTGAGAACCTAATGAATTTTGATGGCAGCTCATTGAGGAAACGAGCTCCCATGATTCTATATTGACACTGATGTGGAATACGATATTCATAAAGTATTAAGGGTTTTTCCCCCAAAATCTTATTAATTTCAATGGGTAAAAGAGCAGCTGTGCAGCAGAGAAGTCTAGCAGACACCACCTTGATCCAGGGATTGAATTGGCATCATCAGTAATGGGACAAATTGGAATATGGGACCACCTAATAAGGATGCAGTGAGAAGAGCAGAAAAGCACTTTCAGATACTCCTGCCAAAGACGCATTAGCTGGATCTGATCATGAGGGAAAATCAAACATCCTACAAAATAACTGGTATTCATCTTCAAAACTGATAAGATCACTAAGTTCAAGGAAAGAATGATGAACTTTCCAAGATGAAGGAGACTAAAAGTTTATAGACAAGTAGAGGCAACATGGGAATCTGAACTGGATCCCTTTGCTATAAAAGATAGTGGTGGGACATTTGTCAAAACTTGAAATAGGCCTGAAGACTACATGGTTTAATATATTAATGCTGATTTCTTTCTTTTTCATGGTTGTATTGAGATATATAGCAGCATGTCTTTTTTTGGAACAAATACATAGTAAAATCTTAGAAGGTA
Organism: Hipposideros armiger; assembly: GCF_001890085.2. Lineage (NCBI taxonomy): Eukaryota > Metazoa > Chordata > Mammalia > Chiroptera > Hipposideridae > Hipposideros > Hipposideros armiger. The sequence continues at coordinate 114,731 of NW_017732710.1, read as the reverse complement.
AGGCTTCAGGTCATCAACTTACTCCCAAATGGTTCAGGGGCTGAGGGGAAATTACTATGTGCTGTACTTACAACATTTCTGTAAGTGTGAGGTTGTTTTGAAATTTTATGAAAGTACCAAAAGCAGTTTTTGAGAACATGTTGAAGGTATCAACAAGCCTGAAAATCAGACTGGATCCTGAATTCATCTAGATTCCCTCTATATTTGGATATATCTCTTCAAGTTAATGTTTCAAAATTTCTTCCACTCTTCTGACTTGGAATCACTAAGAAATGAAACTACCTTTTCTGAAGCCCTACAAAAGATCCTGTATGATTTCAATGTAAACTTATAGAGTTCAAATAAATCACCACAGCAGATGTTATATAGTCAACTTCCTTGCCTGGTGTTTGGTTCCACAAAACATGTTTATCAGAACACTCAATGACAAAAGCAAAGATTTAAAATGCAAAATATGCTTGGATCCCAACATAAGAAACCCTGATGGACTGCTCTTCAGACTGAGAATGGGTTTTTGCTTGAACCATTTATCTTTGTTTCTCTTTTTCTTGTCATAGAAGTTCCCCTAATTAAATGCCTAACTACTTGAAGCATCCAGGAAATATCCTCTACAACC
>NW_017732710.1:110109-113160 GCF_001890085.2 Hipposideros armiger | reverse complement strand
TGCAGATCATTGCAGTCAAGGAGATGGCCTCATTGAAAGACTAATCTGCTATTTTGCCTTTCATCCTGGATTTGGGTTGGATTCAGCATTCTCAAACAAAATTGTCTATCAAATAGTAATTTTGCCATCTGAAATGGCAAAATAGATGCTTTGGAAAAGAGAATATAAATATCTACTCTTCCATCTGTAACAAAAGGTCTGAGTTAAGTATTAGAGAAGGAAAAGATAAGTGAGTGCCTCAAGGAAGAGTCACTCTAAATTGAGAGATATAAAATACAAAGGCAATTTTACTATTTTAGCCCAGAAAAAGTTAATTTTTTTAAAAATTTAAAATAATAAAGCAAAACCAGGTATCTTCTTAAAAATAATATTAAACATAAGAGTAGAGTACTACTACAACATGCTCTGTTTAAACTAGGCCCAGTTCATTTTTATATGTCGTGTTAGAGTTTTGATTCTTGTTACTGACCTATGTGTTGGGTGGTTTCATGCCGCAGGGACATGAAGAGTTGAAAGAACAGTGTCCATGATCAAAAGATATTTTGGATACATGACAATTAATGAGACTGCAATAATTAATTTTCCAAAAAACACAAGGGAACTTCTTTGTTCCCGTCCAGAGCTTTCCTGTTTAATCCCTATCATTGACTCTACATTTATAGTCCCTTTCCTATCTCATGCCTTGCATGGTTTCCAACTGCTTTCGGCTGACATGTACCGAAGTTGCTCTCCTGCTCTGACCTGCAGAGCAGACGACCTATAACATTGCAATCCAGTGCTGTGTCCCTATGGTGACTTACCCATGATGGTCTCTATCTGCTCTGTCACATCGCCCAGGTTAGCTACAGGGAACAGCACATGTTCTATCATGGTGCACACCTTTGCCTGGATGCATAACACCTCGCACTGCTGAGTGTGCACAGAGCTGCCAGTGGAGACCACTAAAGGACTGCCCTGGCGAGTCGCCCCTGCCACGGGTACCAACTGGTCAGACCTCCAGTACTGGGACCAGAACAGTCCGGAGGGGAACGCTTGCTGCCACACTGTGGAAGCCCTCTTGTGGAAGCAACACAACAACCCCCCTCTCCTCGGCAAGGCTGTGGACAATGGCTGGGGTTGGTTGGTGGGGATTCATGTGACATTGTCCAATCATACTCCTCTGTGTATCGAACAACAATACCTCTTGGTTCCCAACTGTACAGTGGGCTGATTACCCAAGGAGCTCTGCCTCAATGTGACTGTTGTAATGGATCCTACTCGCTGGTGGGATGGCCACCATATAGTGGGAATGACACTCACTGATTTCCTGCCAGGTGATGCTATTTGGGTTTGTGGTCGCCACGGCTGGCCACATTTGCAGGCCCAATAAATGGGCCACTGCACTTGGGGGCGCCCCTTTACTCATGGTCACCTCATGCCCACATTACTGCAGAGGCCAGGCAATTGGGACCCAGTTTACCATCGTTGGCACAGGGAAAAGTGGGTGGCCTGGTGGTTTTACCCCTTAGCCATCTTATTGCCAGGGAGTGGAGTGATAGACGTAGAGATACAAGTGGAAGGCCTTGCCCAACACGTCGCCAACATTGTGAATATCACATGAGCCTCTTTAGCCCTGCTCCTTGATGAAACAACCCAAATTAGAAAAGTGGTTTTGTAGAACAGGGTGGCCTGAGGCCTGTTAAATTCTACGCAGGGGGGGGACATGTGCCCTCTTGCACTTTGAATGCTGTATTTACATCCCGGGCCACCATCAAAAGGCACAGGATGCCTTGCAGGAGATAGACATTGATTTTCGGATATCCAGGCCCTGCAGGACGACCCCCTTTCGCGTTGGTGGAACTCCCTTGGCCCTTCATGGCGGTGGGCAGGCCTTATCTTGGCAGGTATTGCCATCAGCCTCGTGGTCCTCTGTTGCTCTACGTATTGCTGTTGTGGCCTTTGTGCACAAGGACATGCTCTTTGGGTCAAGTTCCGAACCACCACCCTGCAGGGGGTTGACTGACAGGGCCCGGGCAGGTTCAGGCGCCCACAAGTGGCAGCCCTGGGCGTGGGGTTTGGGCTGGCCAGATGTGTGCGACATCTGGACCCTGACTTAGAACATACAAACCTTGACTCTGGAGCCTGCTGTGCAGGGGGCCGGGCTCCGGTTACATAAACTCTTTATGTAAGAATGACTTGCAGTCACGGGAGGGAGCATGTGTTCTCCTTCCCCAAAACCTCTATATAATGGTTGCTATTGCTGATTAAAGATATTGGTTCCTCCTCATGTCAACTCCTCATGCTTTCTTTACCCTGCTCATCTCACCACCAAAATCTCCCCTGCAGCCCCCCGGCGACGACACTTGGCAACTTGTAAACAACAGAAATATATTTCTCACAGTTCTAGAGGCTGGGGATTCCAAACTCAGGTTGCTGGCAGAGTTGTTGTTCGATGATGGCTCACATTCTGGTTCATAGATAGATTTCTTCCTGTGTTCTCACCTGGTAGAAGCAGCGAAGAAGCTCTGTGGGGTCTCTTTTATAAGGTGCTGATCCCATTCACCAGCGTTCCACCCTCATGACTTAATCACCTACAAAACATTCTACTTTTTAATACAATCACATTGGGGCTTATGATTTCAACATATGAATTTTGGTGGGGACAAACAAGCAGACGATAGCAGTAACTGACTGACATCTGTGTGTCATCAACTTATTGAGAACCTTCGGCTCTGCAATGAGCCTTAGCTGAAGATACACTTGAGAAGCCATTGTTCTCAATCTTGCCCCATTTTGAAAGGTCCAGTCATAGTGCTTCCCCAAATAATTGTGTCAACAAACTTTCACCTTGAGTCTTCCAAGGTCTGGTAATTTGTTAATACCAGGAGTCTATATCATTGAATTAACTATCACTCCTTCCAAAGTGATCATCAGATATAAGCCTTCAATTTTACATACTGTTTTGACTCCCCTTCTTCCAAAGCACCCTTGGGTATATAAGTGATGTGACATCAGTCCAGTGTACTTCTCTTACAAATCTCAGGCAAATTTGTTCCCAATTCTAGAAATAAT
>NW_017732710.1:100607-109509 GCF_001890085.2 Hipposideros armiger | reverse complement strand
TTTCAAGCTTGCCCCTCCATGAGATTCTGATATACTTCCTCTAAGACTAGTCTGATGGTGTCTCTTATACACTATTTGAAGACAAGTGATATGATCCATGAATTAATTTTTCAGCTATTCAATCTTTTCTGTGCTTGTTAGCATTTTCATTTAGTTGTTATTTTCTCTATAAATCACAAGACCTATGACTTACATCGTGAGTGCCTCGAGTAGATTTCACCATAAAATTAAAAAAAATCAGATAAGTAATATCTCATACCTGGAACTCATAACATGATTGTGGACAAAGAGATAATGGGATTTTCATAGGCTGTAAGAATTCAAATATTTCTGAAGAAAAAATATCTCCATTTATACCCTTTAGAGCTCCACTTACAAAACATATTTTCAAGTGAGCACAGCAGTTGTTGGGTGATTTTTAAACAAAGGTTATAAAGAAAATGCTTCAAGCCAGATAAGGTACTATATCTGGTCCTACACACCAGTTTTTAATGGGAAGTAACTGAAATCATATTAACTCATTTAACAAATACAGTAATTACATTAGTCATCAAAAAATGTATATCCACATGTATATGTCAAATATATACATACGCAGATGTATAATTTTATTTATGAAAATTGGCTGTAATCATTTTCAGTAAGTTCTTGGTATATAAAATTATTGTTGTTATTAGTGTAAGTACTGCTAAATTTGGATAACATTAGATGTTTACATAGATGATGTAAATTTTCTTCCTTTTATTCAAATATTAAAGCATTTCTTTTATGATTTTGTATTTCTTTATAAGTAGATTCCTCAGTATTATTTTGTGTCATAAGTTTTAGTGAAGTCTGTCTATATTTATATGCAGATGTATAAATATTGTATTAGTCAGATTTTACACAATAATGGTTTGTAAAGAACCACTCAAAAACATAGTGGCTTATAATACTAAGACATCATTTCTATATTCATGAATGTTTGTGTTAACAATGTTGGATGATCCAGACAGTGCTCAGCTGGGTGGTTCTTCTGCAGGCACATGAACTGGTCTCCACTGTGGATTGTTTCCTTTGGGGCCAAGACTGAAGGTTTGAACCCAAGCCACATCATTCTCAGGGTAAATTGTAGAAGGGAAAAAACCCCAAAACAAAGGGCACAACCAATTTAAGTCCAATTGTTTCTAACACAAAAATATCATTTTGATTCATTCCTAGGTCTTTGTAATTCCTTAAGCTTCTAAAAACCATGGCTCTATTTAATTTTTAACATATTTCATCATGCCATTTACAAATAATTATATTTTTCAATACTTACAATCTTGAAGTTATTTAATATTGTGTTAATTGAAAAATAAAGTTGAATGTGTTTTCAACATGTAGATTTCATCAAGTTTCTTGAATACAAATAAGAAAAAAAGGCCCAATTAACTGAAGTAGATGTCCCCTAAAACAGAGCATCTTAAACCTTACACTTATCTTCTGATATCTTGTTGAAATGAAGACCTTCAAAAGGAGGTGTAAGGTGGAACCTCCTGTTTTGCATTTGTAATAAGCTCCCAGAGATGTCAGTGTTGCTCTTGGTAGAGAAAAAGAACCGCAATATATTTTCATATAAAAGAGAAAGAAAACTCCATCCAAACTTAAGTTCAGATTTTTTTAATGAAAAATGGTTGTCATTCTTTGTAAAATTATTTCTATATATGTAAAGCTTTTCCTCAATTTTCTATTATTGCAATCATTTAACAAAGATTTCTTGTTATGCATCCAGACTTGATGATCATGGTTTAAAGCACATCCAAGTTATTGTAACTGGCAAAATTCTGAGAGATTTAAAAAGAATGACCATCCAGGCTGTTTGCTGTCAGTTCCCCATCATCACTCTCCCTTGTGGAAGCACATTTCTCAGGACACCTTTGCCCTCTGTGATTTCTGATAGAGTTGCTGAGTGAGGGGCCCTCCCTGACATTTGGAGTCAAGAGGAGGATTCAGTACTATCCATCAGTTCCTGCAGGCAGAGTGGGGGACTGGGGAATCACTGGTGAGCTGAGAGCAACAGATCCCCCACTTCTGGGCTTCCCCCACAGGTCTGGGGACCACATGGATAGACAGCCTCTGTCTCCAACAGCATATTTGCTCTTGTTTCTGGGGGAGGACCAGGGAATCCTGCATTTCCACTGTCTGCTTCCCCAGTTATTAATTCCTTAGGCCTTTGAAAGAATGTACCTTAGAAATTAATTCTCTATGTTAAGCAATTACTGCTTGGAATACCTAGAGTGGCTTCTCTTTCACTTTATGAACTCTGACTGATACCACAGCCCAGACAGCTCGTGTGTCATGGTCTCTGTTTTTTATGAAATGAGATTTGTTATGTGTGCCACTGAGGCTGAGGAGAGACAAAGAGAGTTAGAGTGCAGAGGGGCCTCCCTGGCCGCTGCTACCAAAACCTCCAGTCACCATCAAAGAGTGGGTGCATCTGAAAAATGCTCTCAGCTGATGGAGGCTCATGAGGAGCAGCTGGGGCTGCCAACTCTCAGCTGTCTGCTTCGTGGTTTATGTTCAGGCTTATAACACTGTGGGAGGGGAACTTGTCATACTGTTGACAGTAATAAGTTGCCACATCTTCAGGCTGCAGGCTGCTGATGGTGAGAGTGAAATCTGTCCCAGATCCTTGGCCACTGAACCTCGAAGGGACACCAGTTTGCAAATTGGTTGCCTTATAGATCAGGAGCTTAGGAGCTGCCCCGGGTTTCTGCTGATACCAGGCTAACCAACTGCTAATGCTCTGACTGGCCCGGCAAGTGATGGTGACTCTGTCTCCCACTGATGCAGACAGGGAGGTTTGAGACTGGGTCATCTGGATATCACATCTGGCTCCTGAGAATGGAAACAAGAAAACACACATCCATACTCTTAATGATGTTATCAGGTCTCTTAACTACCCTGCAGTCTAAGTGGTACTGACCACACTGGCAGAGTAAATCCCCCAAGTGCTCCTTCCTTACCTGGGAGCCACAGCAGCAGGAGGCTGAGGAGCTGAGTCGGGACCCTCATGTCCATGCTCAGTCCTGCCTGGGACTGATTCCTGCACAGGGTGTGACCACACTATTAATGTGTCCAGGGCTGTGGGTTGTATCACAGTCACATGCAAATAAGCAGGGTTGGGGCAGGCTGGGCACAGCTGCAGGGCTGATTGGTCTCAATAACACAGCACAGTCAGTGTCTACCAGGTGCCCAAGGCCAACCAGGGCAGCACAAATTTGCCTGCAAGAAATGTGATTCTCCTTCATAGTCACAAGAATCATTCTACCGTCCTATGAGTTAGTGTTCTTGCTCTGTTCATGTTTCAGGACATGCTTTTCCTGCTATTTCTCTATCTGTCTAAAACTGGGTTTTTGATTCTGACACAACCCTAGTACTTGCCAGAAATTTTGCCAACTCTTTACATTGGGAAATGTGCAACCTGTTGAGTACAGGGAAACTTCTTTTGGGTTGATTCTTAAAAGCTTTGGTATGGTAAATTAACACTATTGTCAGCCAGAGATGAAATAAGGTATAAGAATAAATAACTAAAAAATGGTAGTGTCATGATTTGTAAGGACGTGTCCAGTGACTGTCTGTCATTGCTAACCTGTCACCTCGAGCTTAGTGAGCTGTCCCTTTCCATTTCCAAGTGCTCTGACACACCACTTGCATCTAGGCCAGACATAGTCAGGGGTGTTTCTCTTCCACATGTGAAATGTGTCAGCCACCTTTCCTCTCTGCAGGCCTTTCCCACACCCATGCTTCATGTTCCCTGACTCCTTGGGTTACTACTTGAGCCTCGCTTCCTTCTTAACCCAAGCTATTCTCTTCAGATGCTGAAGCCTTCCCTAGGCTAAGTGCTTATGTATATCCCTGAAACTACTGTTCCCTAACCTGCATATTCCTCAAAAACCAAAGCTTTTCTAGTTTCTAAGACAGCATAGTTCTCAGTGGCTGGATGCAGGGCCTTGGGCCCAAACAGAGTGATGAGAAAATCACACAAGAAGGTGACGGTGGGAGCCTTGGACAAGGTATTAGATCCCACACTATATGGAAAAGGCATTCATGTGGAATGTAGGCGGAACCCAGCATGAAGCTGGAGTGGCATGAGGACTGGTATCCTCACATGGCCCTTGTGGCACTATTGGACCAGTGCTTGTGTTAAGGCAAGAGTAAGAATTGGATATTCACGTAAGCAGGGGCACTCAGTGTAGGTGTCAGAGCCCAGGCATTGTGGGAAGGGCACCCATGCAGGAGTGCAAATATGGCAGTGGCCTGACCAGGGTATCAGAGCCAGAACAGGGTGTGTGGGTAGATGTATGGAGGAAGTTCTGTGTAAGCGGATTATAGTTGGCTGTAACAACAGGAGAGTGGTTCCATTCATGAGGGAGATGATCATATAATTCGAAGTATTACGAATAATTAGAGACAAAATTCTCACAATTGGAGAAAGTAGTTACAGATACAGAAAAGGAAATTCCTAGAATAAAGTAGTTTGGGATTGAAATGAAAGCTATTTAGATGTGAAAGTGTGTATTGATATATAAATAGATAACGGATAGGTAGATAAATAAATAACTCTTCTTATCCTAGTAACCTCGACACTCACATCCCAGGAAGCACCCACAGTGCCCAAATCTTGTTTTCTAAATACTATTTCCTACTAAAAAAAGCAGTAGTTCTTGGAAAAGTGCCTTAAACCAGGTCTAGAATAGACAAAATACAAAATACAAAATAACTCTGAACAATTAAAGTCAGAAATTAAGAAGTGCTCAAGAATTATGAGATGAAAAGCAGCCATTTGGAATGAACTATCATTTGCCAAACCTGGGGAATTTTGAGAATCAAAAGAAATAATGATGGTAGCTCATTGAAAAAAATATGAACCCATGCTTTTATACTAACACTTTGATGAGAAATAGTATATTCATAAAGTACTAAAGACTTTTCCAAAAAAATCTATTAAATTCAAAGTACAAAAGAGCAGCTATGCAGCAGAGAAGCCTGGCGGACACCAACTTGATCCAGGAATTGAAGTGGCATCATCAGTAATGGGACAAATTGGAATATGGGACCACCTAATAGATGCAGTGAGAAGAGCAGACAATCATGTTCATATATTCTTGCAAAAGGTGAATAGCTAAACCTTATCATGAGGGAAAATCAAACAAATCCAAAGTGAGGGACATCCTACAAAACAATTGGTATTCATCTTCAAAAGTGAACAGATCATTAAGTTGAAGGAATGAAGGAATGTTCCTGAATGAAGGAGACTAAAGGGATGTGGACAAATGAAGGCAACGTGGGAGACTGGACAGGATCCTTTTGTTATAAAGATAGTGGTGGGACGTTTGTAAAAAGTTGAAATAAGCCTGAGGACTAGATGGCTTAATACATTAATGCTGATTTCCTTATTTCACGATTGTACTGGGTTCTATAAAAGAATGTCTTTTTTTGGAGGTAATGCACAGTAAAGTCTTAGAGGGTAAAACTTCATGTCATCAACTTACTCTCAAATGATTTCAGGGGCAGAGGGAAAAGTAACTATGTGCTGTACCTGTGACATTTCTGTAAGCGTGAAGTTGTTTTGAAATTTCATGAAAGTAGCAAAAGTAGTTCTTGAGAGCATGTCGAAGGTATTAAATAGCCTACAAATCAAACTGGATCCTGAATTCTTCTAGTTTCCCTCTGTATTTCAACATATCTCTCCAAACTAATGTTTCCAAATTTCTCCCACCCTCCTGACTTGGAATCACTAAGATCTGAAACTACCTTTTCTGAAGCTCTACAAGAAAACCTGGATGATTTCAATATAAACTTATAAAGTTCAAAGAAATCACCACAGCAGATGTTATATGGGCAACATTTGAGCCTGGTGTGTGTTCCATGAAGCAAGTTTATCAGAACACTCATTGCCATCAGGAAAGATTTAAAATGCAAAAGGTATTTGGAGCCCAACATCAAAAAACCTTGATGGACTGCCCTCCAGACTGAGAATGAGACTTTGCTCCAACCATTAATTTGTTTTCCTTTTTATTTTCATAGAAGTTCCCATAATTAGATGCCTAGCTACTTGAAGCATCCAGAAAAAATCCTCTACAACCAAGTTCCAACAAATAGTTCAGCTGGTTCTTAATGAACAAAAGAAAAACCAGATCAGAAGTGGACTTTCACATTATTGAAAGGAAAGAGGGATGTCTTTTCTTTCATTGAACAAGAGGAGTAACTGACAAAGACTCTCTGCTGGACTAGGCCTGAGCTTAGGCTTGCTTTTTTGTCCATGGGGAATCCAGTTTAAGTACGAAGCATGCCAAGTCCAATCAGTGAAATCTCCCATCCTTGGTATCTGACCACTCTAGATATCCTATCACCCTGTCCTGACTTCAGCAAGAATTTTGTTAGTTGGTCTAACAAAAATCATCTTTAGCTTTGATTTTTTTTAACTTTTATTGGGTAACAGTGCATTGTTTCCAGGACCCATGAACTCCAAGTCATTGTTGTTCAATCTAGTTGTGAAGGGTGAAGCTCACTGGCCCATGTGAAAATTGAATCGGCAACCTTGTTGTTCAGAGAGCGTGCTCTAACCATCTGAGCCAACCAGCTGACCTTGATGTTCTCTCTTAGTAATTTTCCATCAACTGAGTCCAACCAGCCCCTTGAATATTAATCACCACTTGTCCCTTTTGGCATCAGAGTTCAATCAAATTTCCCTTTTTCACTGCAAGATCCTATTGCAGTGATCTCTACACTGATCATGATGCCCCTATCTTTTTGAATAAATGTTGACTTACCATTCTTTAAAAAAAAATCCCAGAGTGGAAAGCTTAAGGGAAAGCTTGATGTAGATTATAATTTTTATCACTAAAATCCAGTTTCTTTCTTCCTCTCCACTCTGCCTGTCATGTGCTAGTTCCATATTAAGGGAAAGTTTAGATGCTAATAGACACTGGAATTATATGCTCCTGTCTATTCCTCACATCACATAAGGCATTGGAAATTCTCTCTTGTGGTCAAGCTGAGGTAATGACCCTCTATTGACAGATCACTGCAGATCATTGAGTCAAGGAGATGGCCTCACTGAACAGCTAATCTGCTATTTTGCCTTTCATCCCTGGATTTGGGTTGGAATCATGGTTCTCAAAACCAAATCATCTATCAAATAGTAATTTTGCCATTTGAAATGAAATGGAAAAATAGGTGCTTTGAAAGAGAGATCATAAACGTCTACTCTTCCTTCTGAAACCAAAGTTCTGAGTTAAGCATTAGAGAAGGAAAAGATAAGTGAGAGCTTCAAGGAGGAGCCACTGTAAATATGAGAGATATAAAATATAAAGGCAACTTCACTATTTAGCCCAGAGAAAGTTTATTTAAAAAAATCAGAGAAGGATAAAACAGAAAAAGTTATCTTCATTAAAAATAATTACTACACATACTACAAGGTACTCTGTTAAAACTAGGTCCAGTTAGTTTTTATATATAGTGTCAGAGCTTTGACTCTTGTTACTGACCTATGTGTTGGGTGGTTCCATGCTGCAGGGACATGATGAATTGAAAGAACAGTGCCCAAGATCAAAAGATATTTTGGATACATGACAATTAATGAGACTACAATAATGACAATTAATTTTCCAAGAAACACAGTGTTAAACTGCATCAACTCATTCATCTGACTGTTCATGCTGAGGGTTGAGGATACACTGAATGGATCTGGACACGGGCCCTCAGGAATGGCATTGCTCCAGGGGAAGTATCTCAGAGGGAGCAGGGTGGGAGTGGCAGTAGACATGTTATTGTTTATTATCTGTCCCTCCTATTAAAACTAAAACTCTATGAGGTCAGAGTTTCTGTTGGACTTGTTTAAAATGCTCCATGCCTAGCAGAGCTCAAGATACTATGATTTCAGTAATTGTATAAATATACATTTTTTCATTTTGAGTAGGAACAATGAAGATCTGCTCTAGCCAAGCTTGGGCGCTTAAGCTATTTTACCTATTACCCCCAGGAGGAGCTGTGACATCTTAGGTCTGTAAGTGAAGGGGGAAATAAGAGAACTTGAGACATTATTTGATGACCTAAAAGATCAGTGACAAAGGTGATTCCTAAATATGTGGTGACACATTTTCGAAGATAGTGTTTGTGTAAGGGAACTAGGTGTGTCTGGTTCGTTATCGGTGTATAAAAATGCAAATGTTTTCCAAATATTAATTTTGCATCCTGCTACCTACTGAGTGTATTCATCAGTTCTAATAGTTTTTTGATAGAATGTTTAGTGTTTTCTATATATAATATCATGTCATCTGCAAATAATATAATCTATACTTCCTTTCCCATCTAGATGCCTTTTATTTATTTATTTATTTATTTCCCGATTACTGTGGCCAGGACTTCCTATGTGGAATGAAAATGGACATACTTGTCTTGTTCCTTAAGGAAAATGCTACTGTGAGTATAATGTTAGCTGTGGGTTTGTACTATATGGCTTTTATTTAGTTTAGGTATTTTTCCTCTCTTCACACTTTGCTGAGTTTTTATAAATGGATGCTGGATTTTGTTGAATGCTCTTTTTGCATATATTGATATGATCATAGGCTTTTTATGTTTCATTTTGGTCATATGCTGTATCATGTTAATTGATTTGCAGATATTGAACCAACCTTATATCCCAGAAATGAGTCCCACTTGGTTGTATTGTATATTTTAAATATATTGCTGAATTCCATTTGCTAATATTTTGTTGAGGATATGTGCATCTATATCAGGGTTGTTGGCCTATAATTTTTTTTTTTTATTTTTTTTTTTAATTTTTATTTATTGTTAGTTTCAGTTGTACAGAACAATGCAATAGTTACCCTTTTCACCCTCACAAAGTAACAACCCCCCACCCCCCATCCACTGC
>NW_017732710.1:87354-100528 GCF_001890085.2 Hipposideros armiger | reverse complement strand
AGGATAGTTAGAAACAAAATTCTCACTGTTATATAAAAGTGTTACAGAAAAGGAAAAGGAAATTCCTAGGATAAACTCATTTGGGACTGAAATTAGAGATATCATGGTTATATATAGATTAGATATGAAAGTGTGTGTTTATATATAAATAAATAATGGATAGATCGATAAATAGATTTCCCCTTGCCTAGTACCAATGACACCCACATCCCCAGAAACACCCCCAGTGCCTCGATCTTGGTTTCTAAATTCTATTTCTCTTTAAAACTAAGCAATAGTTCTTGGAGAAGTGCCTCATTCCAGGTCTAGAATATAGAAAATACTAATTATCTCTGGGGTTTGAGCTAGAAATTAAGAAGTGCTCAAGAATGTTGAGGTGAAGAGAAATCATTTGGAATGGAACTATCATTAGCCATTTGGGGAATTTTCAGAATCAAAATCAATTATGATGGTAACTCACTGAAGGAAATATGAACCCATTATTTTATAGTGACAGTTTGATGAGGAATAGGATATTCATAAAGTATGAAACACTTTTCCCCAAAAAAATCTTATTAATTTCAATGGGTAGAAGAGCAGCTGTGCAGCAGAGAAGTTCAACAGACACCACTTTGATCCAGAAATTGAAGTGGCATCATCAGCAGTGGGACTAATTGGAATATGGGACCACCTAATAGGATGCAGTGAGAAGAGCAGACAATCACTTTCAGATACTCCTGCAAAAGATGCAGTAGCTGAATCTGATTATGTGGGAAAATCTAACAAATCCAAATTGAGAGCATCCTAAAAATAACTGGTATTTATCTTCAAATTGATAAGATCAGTAAATTCAAGGAAAGAATGATGAACTTTCCAAGATGAAAGAGACTAAAGCTTTATAGACAAGTAGAGGCAACACGCGAAACTGGACTGGATCCTTTGTTTTAAAAGATAGCGGTGGGACATTTGTCAAAACTTGAAATAGGCCTGAGGACTAGATAATTTAATATATTAATGCTGATTTCCTTTTTTTTCATGGTTGTATTGATTTGTATAGCAGAATGTCTTTTTTTTGGAAGGAATGCATAGTAAAGTCTTAGAGGATAAGGCTGCAGGTCATCAACTTACTCTCAAATGATTCAGGGGCAGAGGGGAAAGCACTATGTGCTGTGCCTACAACATTTCTGTAAGTGTGAAGTTGTTTTGAAATTTTATGAAAGTACCAAAAGCAGTTTTTGAGAGCATGTCAAAGGTATTAAAAAGCCTGAAAATCAGACTGGACCCTGAATTCATCTAGATTCCCCCTATATTTGGATATATCTCTTCAAGTTAATGTTTCCAAATTTCTTCCACTCTTCTGACTTGGAATCACTAAGAAATGAAACTACCTTTTCTGAAGCCCTACAACAGATCCTGTATGATTTCAATGTAAACTTATAAAGTTCAAAGAAATCACCATAGCAGATGTTATATGGTCAACTTCCATGCCTGGTGTTTGGTTCCACAAAGCAAGTTTATCAGAACACTCATTGACAAAAGCAAAAATTTTAAATGCAAAATATGCTTGGATCCCAACATCAAGAAACCCTGATGGACTGCTCTTCAGACTGAGAATGGGTTTTTGCTCGAACCATTTATCTTTGTTTCTCTCTTTCTTGTCATAGAAGTTCCCCTAATTAAATGCCTAACTACTTGAAGCATCCAGGAAATATCCTCTACAACCTAGTCCCAACAAATAGTTCAGCTGCTCCTTAATGGACAAAAGGAAAAGCAGATGAGAAGTGGACCATCATACAATTCAAAGTAAAGAAGAATATATCTTCTTGCATTGAAAAACAGGGGTAACTGACAAAGACCCTCTGCTGGACTAGGCCTGAACCTGGGCTTGCCTCTTTGTCCATGGAGAATCCACTTTGAACAAGAATCCTGCCAAGTCAATTTAGTGAAATCCCCCATTCTTAGTATCTGACCACTCTATATATCTGATCACCCTGTCCTGGCTTCAGCAAGAATTCTCTTAGTTGGACTAACAAAAATCCTCTTTAGCTTTGATGTTTTCTATTAGTAATTTTCCATCTACTGAGCCCACCCTTACCCTTGCATATTAATCACCACTTGTCCATTTTGGCTTCAGAGTTACATCAAATCTCCGCCCTCCACTGCTAGACCTCATTGCAGTGGGCCTGTACTGATCCTGAGGCCCCACACTCTCTTGAATAAAGATTGATTATCATCTTTGTTTAAAAAATTCCAGAGTGGAAAACTTAAGGGAAAGCATGATATAGCCTTTCAATTTTTAAACTAAAATTTAGTTTCTTTCTTCTTCTCCACTCTGCATTTCATGTGCTAGATATATATTAAGGGAAACTTTAGATGCTAATAGATCTTGTGAAATAAGAGTCTATTCCATAAGTCATTTGAAAAAATCTGCATGTGGTCAAGCTTAGGTAATGACCCTTCATTGACAGATCACTGCAGATCATTGCAGTCAAGGAGATGGCCTCATTGAAAGACTAATCTGCTATTTTGCCTTTCATCCTGGATTTGGGTTGGATTCAGCATTCTCAAACCAAATTGTCTATCAAATAGTAATTTTGCCATCTGAAATGGCAAAATAGATGCTTTGGAAAAGAGAATATAAATATCTACTCTTCCATCTGTAACCAAAGGTCTGAGTTAAGTATTAGAGAAGGAAAAGATAAGTGAGTGCTTCAAGGAAGAGTCACTCTAAATTGAGAGATATAAAATACAAAGGCAATTTTACTATTTTAGCCCAGAAAAAGTTAATTTTTTTAAAACATTGAAATGAATAAAGCAGAACAAGTTATCTTCTAAAAATAATATTAAACATAAGAGTAGAGTACTACTACAACATGCTCTGTTTAAACTAGGCCCAGTTCATTTTTATATGTCGTGTTAGAGTTTTGATTCTTGTTACTGACCTATGTGTTGGGTGGTTTCATGCCGCAGGGACATGAAGAGTTGAAAGAACAGTGTCCATGATCAAAAGATATTTTGGATACATGACAATTAATGAGACTGCAATAATTAATTTTCCAAAAAACACAAGGGAACTTCTTTGTTCCCGTCCAGAGCTTTCCTGTTTAATCCCTATCATTGACTCTACATTTATAGTCCCTTTCCTATCTCATGCCTTGCATGGTTTCCAACTGCTTTCGGCTGACATGTACCGAAGTTGCTCTCCTGCTCTGACCTGCAGAGCAGACGACCTATAACATTGCAATCCAGTGCTGTGTCCCTATGGTGACTTACCCATGATGGTCTCTATCTGCTCTGTCACATCGCCCAGGTTAGCTACAGGGAACAGCACATGTTCTATCATGGTGCACACCTTTGCCTGGATGCATAACACCTCGCACTGCTGAGTGTGCACAGAGCTGCCAGTGGAGACCACTAAAGGACTGCCCTGGCGAGTCGCCCCTGCCACGGGTACCAACTGGTCAGACCTCCAGTACTGGGACCAGAACAGTCCGGAGGGGAACGCTTGCTGCCACACTGTGGAAGCCCTCTTATGGAAGCAACACAACAACCCCCCTCTCCTCGGCAAGGCTGTGGACAATGGCTGGGGTTGGTTGGTGGGGATTCATGTGACATTGTCCAATCATACTCCTCTGTGTATCGAACAACAATACCTCTTGGTTCCCAACTGTACAGTGGGCTGATTACCCAAGGAGCTCTGCCTCAATGTGACTGTTGTAATGGATCCTACTCGCTGGTGGGATGGCCACCATATAGTGGGAATGACACTCACTGATTTCCTGCCAGGTGATGCTATTTGGGTTTGTGGTCGCCACGGCTGGCCACATTTGCAGGCCCAATAAATGGGCCACTGCACTTGGGGGCGCCCCTTTACTCATGGTCACCTCATGCCCACATTACTGCAGAGGCCAGGCAATTGGGACCCAGTTTACCATCGTTGGCACAGGGAAAAGTGGGTGGCCTGGTGGTTTTACCCCTTAGCCATCTTATTGCCAGGGGGTGGAGTGATAGACGTAGAGCTACAAGTGGAACGCCTTGCCCAACACGTCGCCAACATTCTGAATATCACGTGAGCCTCTTTAGCCCTGCTCCTTGATGAAACAACCCAAATGAGAAAAGTGGTTTTGTAGAACAGGGTGGCCTGAGGCCTGTTCACTTCTGCGCAGCGGGGGACATGTCCCCTATGCACATTGAATGCTGTATTTACATCCTGGGCCACCAAAAAAGGCACAGGATGCCTTGCAGGAGATAGACATTGATTTTCGGATATCCAGGCCCTGCAGGACGACCCCCTTTCGCGTTGGTGGAACTCCCTTGGCCCTTCATGGCGGTGGGCAGGCCTTATCTTGGCAGGTATTGCCATCAGCCTCATGGTCCTCTGTTGCTCTAAGTATTGCTGTTGTGGCCTTTGTGCACAGGGACACGCTCTTTGGGTCAAGTCTCGAACCGCCACCCTGCAGGGGGTTGACTGACAGAGCCCGGGCAGGTTCAGGCACCCACAAGTGGCAGCCCTGGGCATGGGGTTTGGGCTGGCCAGATGTGTGCGATATCTGGACCCTGACTTCGAACATACAAACCTTGACTCTGGAGCCTGCTGTGCAGGGGGCCGGGCTCCGGTTACATAAACTCTTTATGTAAGCATGACTTGTAGTCACGGGAGAGAGCATGTGTTCCCCTCCCCAAAAACCTCTACATAATGGTTGCTATTGCTGATTAAAGATGTTGGTTCCTCCTCTTGTCTACTCCTCATGCTTTCTTTACCCTGCGCATCTCACCACCAAAAGCTCCCCCGCAGACCCCCGGTCACGACACTTGGCAGCTTGTAAACAACAGAAATATATTTCTCACAATTCTAGAGGCTGGGGATTCCAAACTCAAGTTGCTGGCAGAGTTGTTGTTCGATGATGGCTCACATTCTGGTTCATAAATAGATTTCTTCCTGTGTTCTCACCTGATAGAAGCAGCAAAACAGCTCTGTGGGGTCTCTTTTATAAGGTGCTGATCCCATTCACCAGCGTTCCACCCTCATGACTTAATCACCTACAAAACATTCGACCTTTTAATACAATCACATTGGGGTTTATGATTTCAACATATGAATTTTGGTGGGGACAAACAAGCAGACAATAGCAGTAACTGACTGACATCTGTGTGTCATCAACTTATTGAGAACCTTCGGCTCTGCAATGAGCCTTAGATGAAGATACACTTGAGAAGCCATAGTTCTCAATCTTGCCCCATTTTGAAAGGTCCAGTCATAGTGCTTCCCCAAATAATTGTGTCAACAAACTTTCACCTTGAGTCTTCCAAGGTCTGGTAATTTGTTAATACCAGGAGTCTATATCATTGAATTAACTATCACTCCTTCCAAAGTGATCATCAGATATAAGCCTTCAATTTTACATACTGTTTTGACTCCCCTTCTTCCAAAGCACCCTTGGGTATATAAGTGATGTGACATCAGTCCAGTGTACTTCTCTTACAAATCTCAGGCAAATTTGTTCCCAATTCTAGAAATAATCCATAAACATAAGGAAACCCCAGAATTACATGCAGTTCAAAGCTCTCAGGTTTTTTGTTTGGTTTTTTTTGGTTTGTTTTCTGTTGTTGTTGTTGATTTATCCATTCCAGGCACCTGACTAGTGAATATTCCATCCTTGGCAAAAATTTTTCTAAGTTTCTATGTCTCTTTTTTACCAGAAAAATAAAGAAAGTCAGTAATTTATACCCTAATATTTCATGCAGTGAAGTTCTGTGTTAAAAGTCTTTAGGACATAGGTTGACTTGTTTCACTCTTGGTCAGCTTTGGCTAAATAACAATCTGTTAAATTGTTTCCATTTTCTCCAAGTTTCTTCACTATCAATTATCTATAAAATATAAGAAATGATTACCTAAAGAAGGTCTAAAAATTTTGACATTTTGAGTATACATTTTTAAAGTGTAATTTTGTCCTCTGATGTGCCAAAAAGACCAGAGTAGCCACTCAGTCAATGTATTAGAGACATTGTAACTCTTGATAAATCAATGGTAGAGAAATTTAAAAATATGCTATTAAATAAAATTGACCAACTTTCAAGCTTGCCCCTCCATGAGATTCTGATATACTTCCTCTAAGACTAGTCTGATGGTGTCTGTTATACACTATTTGAAGACAAGTGGTATGATCCATGAATTAATTTTTCAGCCATTCAGTCTATTCTGTGCTTATTTGCAGTTTCATTTAGTTGTTATTTTCCCTATAAATCACACGACCTATGACCTACGTCATGAGTGCCTCGAGTAGATTTCACCATAAAATTTTTAAAAATCAGATAAGTAATATCTCATACCTGGAACTCATAGCATGATTGTGGACATAGAGATAATGGGACTTCCGTAGGCTGTAAGAATTCAAATATTTCTGAAGAAAAAAATATCTCCATTTATACCCTTTAGAGCTCCACTTACAAAACATATTTTCAAGTGAGCACAGCAGTTGGTGGGTGATTTAGAAACAAAGGTTATAAAGAAAATGCTTCAAGTCAGATAAGGTACTATACCTGGTCCTAGACACCAGTTTTTAATGGGGAGTAACTGAAATCATATTAACTCATTTAACAAATACAGTAATTACATTATTCATCAAAAATGTATATCCACATGTATATGTCAAATATATACATATGCAGATGTATAATTTTATTTATGAAAATTGGCTGTAATCATTTTCAGTAAGTTCGTGGTATATAAAATTATTGTTGTTATTAGGGTAAGTACTGCTAAATTTGGATAACGTTAGATGTTTACATAGATGTTGTACATTTTCATCCATTTATTCAAATATTAAATAATTTCTTTTAGGATTTTGTATTTCCTTATAAGTAGATTCCTCAGTATTATATTGTGTCATAACTTTTAGTGAAGTCTGTCTATATTTATATGCAGATGTATAAATATTGTATTAGTCAGATTTTACACAATAATGGTTTGTAAAGAGCCACTGAAAAACATAGTGGCTTATAATACTAAGACTTCATTTCTATATTCATGAATGTTCATGTTCACAATGTTGGATGATCCAGACAGTGCTCAGCTGTGTGGTTCTTCTGCAGGTACAGGAACTGGTCTCCACTATGGATTGTTTCCTTTGGGGCCAAGACTGAAGGTTTGAACCCAAGTCACATCACTCTCAGGGCAAATTGTAGGAAGGAACAAAACCCCAAAACAAAGGGCACAACCAATTTAAGTCCAATTGTTTCTAACACAAAAATATCAATTTGATTCATTCCTAGGTCTTTGTAATTCTTTAAGCTTCTAAAAACCATGACTCTATTTAATTTTTAACATATTTCATCATGCCATTTACAAATAATTATATTTTTAAATACTTACAATCTTAAAGTAATTTAATATTGTGTTAATTGGAAAATAAAGTTGGATGTGTTTTTAACATGTAGATTTCATCAAGTTTCTTGAATATAAATAAGAAAAAAAGGCCCAATTAACTGAAGTAGATGTCCCCTAAAACAGAGCCCCTTAAACCTTGCACTTATCTCCTGATATCTTGTTGAAATGAAGACCTTCAAAAGGAAGTGTAAGGTGGAACCTCCTGTTTTGCATTTGTAATAAGCTCCCAGAGATGTCAGTGTTGCTCTTGGTAGAGAAAAAGTACAGAAATATATTTTCATATAGAAGAGAAAGAAAACTCCATCCAAACTTAAGTTTAGATTTTTTTAATGAAAAATGGTTGTCATTCTTTGTAAAATTATTTCTATATATGTAAAGCCTTTTCCTAAATTTTCTATTATTGCAATCATTTAACAAAGATTTATTCTTATGAATCCAGACTTGATGATAATGGTTTAAAGCACATCCAAGTTATTGTAACTGGAAAATTCTGAGAGATTTAAAAAGAATGACCGTCCAGGCTGTCTGCTGTCAGTTCCCCATCATCGTTCTCACTTGTGAAGCACATTTCTCAGGACACCTTTGCCCTCTGTGATTTCCAATAGAGTTGCTGAGTGAGGGGCCCTCCCTGAGATTTGGAGTGAAGAGGAGGATTCAGTACTATCGATCAGTTCCTGCAGGCAGAGTGGGGGACTGGGGAATCACTGGTGATCTGAGAGCATCAGATCCCCAACTTCTGGGCTTCCCCCATAGGTCTGGGGACCACATGGTTAGACAGCCTCTGTCTCCAACAGTGTATTTGCTCTTGTTTCTGGGGGAGCACCAGGGAATCCAGCATTTCCACTATCTGCTCCCCCTGTTATTAATTCCTTAGGCCTTTGAAAGAATGTACCTTAGAAATTAATTCTCTATATTAAGCAATTACTGCTTGGAATACCTAGAGTGGCTTCTCTTTCACTTTATGAACTCTGACTGATACCACAGCCCAGACAGCTCATGTATGATGGTCTCTGTTTTTTATGAAATGAGATTTGTTATGTGTGCCACTGAGGCTGAGGAGAGACAAAGAGAGTTAGGGTGCAGAGGGGCCTCCCTGGCCACTGCTACCAAAACCTCCAGTCACCATCAAAGAGTGGGTGCATCTGAAAAATGCTCTCAGCTGATGGAGGCCCAAGAGGAGCAGCTGGGGCTGCCGACTCTCAGCTGTCTGCTTCGTGGTTTATGTTCAGGCTTATAACACTGTGGGAGGGGTACTGTCATACTGTTGACAGTAATAAGTTGCCACATCTTCAGGCTGCAGGCTGCTGATGGTGAGAGTGAAATCTGTCCCAGATCCTTGGCCACTGAACCTCGAAGGAACACCGGTTTGCAAATTGGATGCCCTATAGATCAGGTTCTTAGGAGCTGTCCCTGGTTTCTGTTGATGCCATGCTAACCAACTGCTAATGCTCTGACTGGCCCGGCAAGTGATGGTGACTGTGTCTCCCACTGATGCAGACAGGGAGGTTTGAGACTGGGTCATCTGGATGTCACATCTGGCTCCTGAGAATGGAAACATGAAAACACACATCCACACTCTTAATGATCTTACCAGGCCTTATAACTACCCTGCAGTCTAAGTAGTACTGACCACACTGGCAGAGTAAATCCCCCAAGTGCTCCTTCCTTACCTGGGAGCCACAGCAGCAGGAGGCTGAGGAGCTGAGTCGGGACCCTCATGTCCATGCTCTGTCCTGCCTGGGGCTGATTCCTGCACAGGGTGTGACCACAGTATTAATGTGTTCAGGGCTGTGGGTTGCACCCCAGTTACATGCAAATAAGCAGGGGTTGGGGCAGGTTGGGCACAGCTACAGGGCTGACTGGTCTCAATAACACAGCACAGTCAGTGTCTACCAGGTGCCCAGGCCAACCAGGGCAGCACAAATTTGCTTGCAAGAAATGTGATTCTCCTCGGCAGTCACAAGAACCATTCTACCATCCTATGAGTATAGTGTTCTTGCTCTGTTCACATTTCAGGACATGCTTTTCCTAGTACTTCTGTATCTAAAACTTGGCCATTCAAATATTAGTACTTGCAAGAAACTTTCCAACTCTTTGCATGGGTACCTGTGAACTGTATTAAGGACAGAAGACTTCCATTTGGGTAGGATTTTTAAACTATTGGTATAGTAAATAAATGCTATTGGCAGCCAGAGATGCCATGAGGTATAAGAGCAAATAAAAAATTTAAAAAGTGCAACTGTCATGATTTGTAAGGAGTGCCCAGTGACTGAATATCTGTCATTGCTAACCTGTCACCTCTAGCTTAGTGAGCTGTCCCTTTCCATTTCCTAGTGCTCTGACACACCACCTGCATGTAGGCCAGCCACAGTCAGGGATTTTCCTCTTCCGCACCTGAAATGTGTCAGCCACCTTTCCTCTCTGCAGGTCTTTTTCACACCCATGCTTCATGTGCCCTGAAGTCTTTGGGTTACTACTTGTACCTCGCGTCCTTCTTAACCTAAGCTGTTCTCTTAGAAACTGAAGGCTTCCCCAGACTAAGTGCTTATGTTTAACCCTGACACTGCTATGTTCCCTAATTCCACATATTCCTCTTTAACCAAAGCTCTTCTACTTTCCAATAGAACATAGTTCACTGACTGTATTCAGGTACTTGGTCCCAAGCAGATGATGTGAAAACCACAAAAGAAGGTGAGGGTGAGAGCCTTGCACAGGGTATTAGAGCCCACACAGTATGGAAAAGGCATCTATGTGTGATAGAGGGGAACTCAACATGGAGCTAGAGTGTGGTGAGAACTGGTGTCCCCACATGGCAGTGGTGGCACTATTAGACCAGTAGATATTTAAGGCCAGAGCAAGAAGAGGACATTCACTTAGGCAGGGCACTCAGTGTAGGTGTCAGATTCCAGGCATGCTGTGGAGCGCACCGATGCAGGAGTGCAAAGTTGGCAGTGGCCTGACAAGGGTAACAGAGCCAGAACAAGGTATGTGGGTGGATGTATGTGGGAAGTTCTGTGCAAGGGGAGAGTAGTTGGCTATAACAGCAGGAGGTTGGTTTCATTCAGGAAGGTTGATGATCATGTAAGTCAAAGTATTAAAGATAATTGGAGACAAAGTTCTCACTGTTGGAGAAAGAAGTTACAGATACAGAAAAGGAAATTCCTAGGATAAACTGGTTTTGGATTGAAATTGGAGACATCACGGTTATATATAGCTTAGATATGAAAGTATCTGTTGATATATAAATGGATGATGGAAAGATAGATAAATAATATTTCGCTAGTCTGGTACCAATGACACCCACATCCCAAGAAGCACCCACAGTGCCCAGATTTTAGTTTCTAAATACTATTTTCCACTAAAAGAAAGCAGTAGTTCTTGGAGAAATGCTCCACTCCAGGTCTAGAATAGAGAAAATACAATATAACACTGGACAATTTAGGCCAGAAATTAGAAAGTGCTCAAAAATGATGAGGTGAAAGAAGCCATTTGGAATGGGACTGTCATTTGCCAAATATGGGGAATTTTGAGTATAAAAATCAATAGTGATAGTAACTCAGTGATGGAAATATGAGCCTTTGATTTTATACTGACACTGTGATGAGGAACAGGATATTCATAAAGTATGAAGGACTTTCCCCCAAAAAATTTTATTAATTTCAAAGTACGTAAGAGTGGCTGTGCAGGGGAGATCCAGGAATTGAAGTGGCATCATCAGTAATGGGACAAATTGGAATATGGAACTACCTCATAGGATGCAGTGAGAAGAGCAGACAATCACTTTCAGATACTCCTGCCAGAGATGCATTAGCTGAATATAATCATGAGGGAAAATCAAACAAATCCAAATTGAGGGACATCCTACAAAATTATTGGTATTCATCTTCAAAAGTGATAAGATCATTAAGTTCAAGGAAAGAATGATGAACTGTTCCACACTGAAGGAGAGTAAAGGGATGTGGACAAGTAATGGTGTGGGAAAGGTGTTAGGTTCGGAAAATTCACCTTCATTTGCTGTTGTGACTCCATTGTTTCTTTTGGTCTATTTCTTTTTCTCCCTCATGTTCCCTGGCAGGGGAGAACTGAACACATGGGGTGATGGTTGGTTTATTTCTTTCCTTTTCTTTTTTTGATTAAAGTTGTTGTTTTTTTTCCTTTTGGTCTGCCCCTCCTTCATTTCATCCCCGGAAGGGGAGATATGAGGTGAAGTTCTCTTTGTCTGTCTCTCCCAGAATGACAGGACAGGCACATTGCTAAGCCTTAACTGGCCTTGGGCGGATGGCCCCAGGCAGGGACAGCAGGCTGCTTGTCCAGATGAACTGGCCCTTCAGCTGGATAAGCAACATCCTTATCACATTAACTGCCGAACCCTCTGGGAACTGGCCATTCTCTGAGGGGAGGCAGGAACAACTGAAGAGATATATAAGACAGACCTCAATTAGCAGCTCACCCTTCTTCCTCTTCTTTTTCTTTTTTCTTTCATCAGCATCATTATTTGGGGAACTTCTATGCAGCTTGCATCACTGGGGGATGGTAGTGTTTGGAACTTGAACTTCCATGCAGCTTGTAGCATTTGGGGGCACCCCCATTTCCTGCCGTGGACCTGACTTGTTCTTTTGGTTCCCGACCTCTCCAGTGTTGTCTTCCCAAGGTTTGGTGAGCTTCTTTGGCATAACATTGTTATTAATCTGTACAGGTTAGTCTTAATTGCCCTTTTATTGCCTTATCTTTTGCTATTATATACTGCTAAATAAATTGTAAATAAATTGATTTGGTTCCCCTTTAGCATTTGCTCCCCCTTTTCCCCTGCTCATCATTACAAAAGGCTCCAGGTGAATCTGGAATGGATTCTTTTGTTATAAAAGATAATGTTGGGACATTTGTCAAAACTTGAAATGGGCCCGAGGGCTAGATGGTTTAATATATTAATGTTGATTTCCTCATTTCATGGTTGCATTGGGTTATATAAAAGAATGTCCCTTTTTGGAGGGAATACATAATCAAGTCTTAGAGGGTAGTAGGGCTATCAGATCATCAACTTACTCTCAAATGGTTCAGGGGCAAAGGAGAAATTACTGTGTGCTGTACCTACAACATTTTTGTAAGTGTGAGGTTGTTTTCGAATTTTACTAAAGTACAAAAAGCAGTTCTTAAAGGTATGTTGAAAGTATTAAAAAGCATTTTACTGCCATTCTTATTATAGGGGCAAGTCATTTACTGCAGATACACAAGAATAATTAGTATCATGTTTCCCCAAAGTTGTGTCACACATACATCATTTTCCAAGCCATAGACCTCAATTTTTCAGTGAACTATATAGGATGTATCATATTATTGGATTGGGCTCCTCCACATTCTACACCCTCTCCTGACTTGCTAAAGGCCATCAGCAAGAAAGCTCTGACTATGGATGCTAGACCTGATTACCTCAGCATAAAGTGCTGTTTTTTTGGGGGGGTTTTCTCCCTCTAATAAAAGAGGATGACCCTTGAATTAGATGAAGATATTCCTGAAACCCTAGGTCTGCTCAAAGCCTCTGGGCATTAATTCTCTTTAAAGTAAAATGAAGACCAAGATTATATCACTTGGGGGAATTGTTGTGAATGTCAGAGAGGACAGAAAGAAAGGGGATCTGGAGACAGAGATGAACCCAGCCAGGCTATTACTAAAAGTAAAATACTGATATATACAATTTTGAACAACACTTTCATGGTTTTCCAGGTTAAAGGCAGACCTATTTAAAACAATGGTTCACTTATGTTTTCTGGTATTTGACATTGTAGGGTGAAAATTAAAATGGCAACATTT
>NW_017732710.1:74094-85853 GCF_001890085.2 Hipposideros armiger | reverse complement strand
TGTTATTTTCTCTATAAATACAAGACCTATAACCTATGTCAGGAGGGTCTCAAGTAGATTTCACCATAAAATTTTTAAAAATCAGGTAAGTAATATCTCATACCTGGAACTCATATTATGATTGTGAACATAGGGATAATGGGACTTCCATAGGCTGTAAAAATTTAATTTTGCAGTTAGAAAAATATCTTCATTTATTCCGTGTAGGCTCCCACATAGAACACGTTTTCAAGTGAGCACAGCAGTTGGCGGGTGATTTAGAAACAAGGTTATAAAGAAAATGCCTGAAGCAGATAAGGTACTATATCTGGTCCAAGACACCTGTTTTTGATTGGGGTAACTAGAGTCATAATAACCCGTTTAAGTCATAAAGTAATTACATTAGTCATCAAAAAATATTTATCCACATGTCTGTATCATACATGTACATATGCTGATGTTTAATATTATTTATGAAATTTGGATGTAATCATTTTCAGCAAGTTCATATGAAGTATGAAATTATTCTTATTACTGTAAGTACTGCTATATATGGATAACATTAGATGTTCTCATAAATGATGTAAAATTTATTATTTTTATTCAAATATTAAAATATTTTCTGTATGTCCTTATGTCTCCTTATAAATTGTATCCTAACTTATTTTGTGCCATAAATTTAGAGAAATTGGTCTACATGTGTAGATGTATAAATATTGTATTAGTCAGATTATACATAGTAATGGTTTGTAAGGAACCACTCAAAACTTAGTCACTTATAAACTACGAATTCATTTCCATATTCCTGAATGTTCATGTTAACAATGTTGGATGATCCAGACAGTGCTCAGGTATGAAGTTCCTCTGCAGGCACGTGAATTGGTCTCCACTATGGATTGTTTCCTTTGGGGCCAAGATTGAAGGTGTGAACCCAAAGCACATCATTCTCAGGGCAAATTGCAGAAAGGAACAAAATCCCCAAAATAAAGTACACAAGTAATGTTAAGTACAATTATTTCTAACACAATTAGATATAATTTTCATTTATTCTTAGGTCTTTGTAATTCTTCGAGTTTCTAAAAACCTTTACTCTAATTTTTTACATACTTCATCATGCCATTTATAAATAATTATAATGTTTCAATACTTACAATCATTTTTTCTAATTGAAGTATATTGGGGTGACAGTGGTTAAAGTTATAGAGGTTTCTCTAATACATCATCTATATATTGCATTTTGTGTTCACCACCCAGAGTCAGTTCTTCTTTCATTCATCACCATGTATTTCATCCCATTTACACTCATGTACCACTGTCCTCTCCCTTTATCCTTTGGTAATGACTAAATTATTTCCTATATCTATGAGTTTTATTTCTTTATTTGTTTATCTTGTTCATTTGTTATTTTCAGTTTTATATCTCATATATCAGTGAAATCATATGGTTCTCAACCTTTTTTGTTTGACTTATTTCGCTTAGCATAATAATCTCAAGATCCATCCATGTTGTTGCAAATGGCATTATTTCATCTATTCTTATAGCAGAATAGTATTCCATTGTGTATATACACCACATCATCTTTATCCAATCATTTATTGAAAGACTCTTTGGTTTTTTCCATGTATTGGCCACCATAAACAAAGCAGCAATGAACATTGAAGCACATATATCTTTACAGGTAAATATTTCCGCTCTTCTGGGTAAATACCCAAGACAGGAATTGCGGGGTTATATGGTAATTCTATTCTTAATTTTTTGAGGAACCTCCACACTGCCTTCCATAGCAGCTGCATCAATTTGCATTCCCACTAACAGTGTATGAGGGTTCCTTTTTCTCCACAACCCCTCCAACACTTGTCATTATTTGTCTAGTTGATGATAGCCATTCTAACTGCTGTGAGGTGGTGCCTCATATAACTCAGCAAAAAAAAAACAAACAGAAAACAATTCAATTAAAAAATGGGCAGAGGTCCTGAACACACATTTCTCCAAAGAGGACATACAGATGGCCAATAAACATATGAGAAGATGCTCATTATCACTAACTATCAGAAAAATGAAAATAAAAATCACAATACTTACAATCTTAAAGTAAGTTAATTTGGGGCTAATTTAAAAATAAAGTTAGATGTGTTTTCAACATGTGGATTTAAATAGAGATCCTTAAATGGAAATGGAAAGAAAGACCCATTTAACTGAAGTAAATGTCCTTTAAAACAGAGCATACTAAAACTTATACATATCTCCTGATACCTTGTTAAACTGAAGTCCCTCAAAGAAGTTGTAAGGTGAAAACTGCTGTTTTGCATTTGCAATAAGGTCCCAGGGATGTCAGAGATACTCTGGCTCAGGGAAAATTTTCAACAGCAAGATATTTTCATATAGAAGACAAAGTATGCTCCATCACATTTAAGTTTTGATTTTTTTTTATCACAAAAGGCTTCCATTCTTTGTCAAATTATTTCAATGTATGTAAAACACTTCTCGGATTTTTCTCATTTCTCAATCTTTTAACAAAGATTTCTTGTTATGCATCCAGGCCTGATGATGATGGTTGAAAGCACATCCAAATGTGCTGTAACTGACAAAATTCTGAGAGATATAAAAACAATGATAACCTAGGCTGTTTGCTGTAAGTTCCCCATATTCACTCTCCTTGTGGAAGCACATTTTTCAGAACCCCTTTGCCTTCTATAGTTTACCATAGAGTGGCTCAGTGAGGGGCTCTCCCTAACATTTGGAGTCAGAAGAGGAAGATTCAGTACTATCCACCAGTTCCTGCAGGCGGAGTGGAGAGCTGGGGAATCCCTGGTGAGCTGAGAGCATCAGCACCCTACTCCTGGGCTTCCCCCACAGGTCTGGGGGCCACGTGGTTAGACAGCCTCTGTCTCTAACAGATCTATTCTCTATTTTCTGGGGGAGCACCAGGGAATCCCACACTTCCACTATTTGCTTCCACTGTTATTAATCCCCATGCCTTTGAAACAACGACTTTAGAAATTAATTCCGTTTATTTAGCAATTCCTGATTGGAATACCTAGAGTGGCTTCTCTTTCACTTTATGAACTCTGACTGATACCATAGCCCAGTCAGCTCATCTGTGATGATCTCTGTCCTTTATGAAATTAGGAGATGCATTGTATGTGCTGCTGAGGCTGAGGAAGAGACAAAGAGAGTTAGGGTGCAGAGGAGCCTCGCAAGCCACTTCTACCTTAACCTCCAGTCACCATCAAAGAGTGGGTGCATCTGAGAAATGCTCTTAGACGATGGAGGCCTGAGAGGAGCAGCTGGGGCGGCCGACTTTCAGCTGTCTGCTTCGTGGTTTATGTTCAGCCTTACAACACTGTGAGAGGGTAACTGCTACTCTGTTGACAGAAATAAGTTGCCACATCTTCAGCCTGCAGGCTGCTGATGGTGAGAGTGAAATCTGTCCCAGATCCTTGGCCACTGAACCTCGAAGGGACACAGGTTTGCAATTGGATGCATAATAGATCAGGAGCTTAGGAGCTGCCCCAGGTTTCTGTTGATACCAGTGTAACGCACTGCCAATGCTCTGACTGGCCCGGCAAGTGATGGTGACGCTGTCTCCCACTGATGCAGACCGAGAGGATGGAGACTGGGTCATCTGGATATCACATCTTGCTCCTGAGAATGGAAACATGAAAACAAACATTCACATTCTTCATGATGTTACCAAGTCTCTTAACTAACCTGCAGTCTAAGTGGTACTGACCACACTGGCAGAGTAAATCCCCCTAGTGCTCCTTCCTTACCTGGGAGCCACAGCAGCAGGAGGCTGAGGAGCTGAGTTGGGACCCTCATGTCCATGCTCCGTCCTGCCTGGGACTGATTCCTGAAGAGGGTGTGACCACACTATTAAGGTGTCCAGGGCTGTGGGTTGCACCCAAGTCACATGCAAATAGGCAAGGGGCTGTGGCAGGTTGGGCACAGCTGCAGGGCTGACTGGCCTCAATAACACAGCACAGTCAGTGTCTACCAGGTGCCCAGGCCAACAAGGGCAGCACAAATTTGCCTGCATGAAATGTGTTTCTCTTTGGCAGTCACAAGAATCATTCTACCGTCCTTTGAGTAGAGTGTTCTCACTCTGTTCAAGTTCAGGACATGCTTCTCTTGCTATTTCTCCATCTGAAACTGGGTCTTTCGAGTATGATCCAACCCTAGTACCTGGAAGAAATTTCCCAGCTCTTTGCATTAATATCTGCACACTGTGTTGAGGGCAGAGAAAATTCCTTTTGGTTTGAATTCTTAAAACCTTTGAATTATAAATTAACACAATTGCCAGCCAGAGATGCAATGAGATATAATAGTAAACAACAACAGCAAAAAAAGTTGGTGTCATCATTTGTAAGGAAGCATCCAGTGACTGAGTATTTGTCATTGCTAACCTGTCACCTCTAGCTTAGTGAGCTGTCCCTTTCCATTTCTGAGTGCTCTGACACATCACTTGCATCTAGGCAAACCACGGTCAGGGATCTTTCTCCTCCACATGTGAAATGTGTCAGCCACCTTTCCTCTCTGCAGGTTTTCCCACACCCATGCTACATGTTCCTGGGCTCCTTGCATTACTACTTGTGCCTCATCTCCTTCTTAACCCAAGATATTCTCTTCAGAAGCTGAAGGCTTCCCTAGACTATGTCTTACTTATAACCCTGACACTACTGTATTCCCTAATCCCACATAATCCTCCATCACCAAAGCTCTTCCAGTTTCTAAAAGAACATAGTTCTCAGGAGTTCAATAGAGGACCTTGGGTCCAAACATGGTGATGAGAAAACCACACAGAAAGGACAGGGTAGGAGCGTAGCATGGAGTATTAGAGCCCACAAAATATGGAAAAGGCATTGATGTGAGATAGGTGGGGAACCCAGCATGGAACTAGACTGGGGTTAGGACTGGTGTCCCCACATGGCATTGGTGGCACTATTGGTCTAGTACATGTATTAAGGCAGGAGAAAGAAGAGGACATTCACCTAGGCAGGGTGTCAGAGCCCATACATGGTAGGGAGGGCACCCATGCAGGAGTGCAAAGTTGGCAGTGACCTGACAAGGGTATCAGAGCCAGAGCAGAGTATCTGATTGGATGTATGGGGGAAGTTCTGTGCAAGGGGATTGTAGATGGCTGTAACAGCAGAAGATTGGTTTCACTCAGGTGGGTTGATGATCATATAAGTCAAAGTATTAAGGACAATTAGAGACAAAACTCTCACTGTTGGAGAAAGGGGTTACAGATACAGAGAAGGAAACTCCTAGGATAAACTGTTTGGGATTGAAATTGGGGATATCAGGGTTATGTATAGATGAGATCTGAAGTGTGTGTTGATATATAAAGAGATGATGGATAGATTGATTAATAAATAGATTTTCCCTTGCCTAGTACCAATGACATCCACATCCCAAGAAGCACCCACAGTGCCCAGATCTTGGTTTCTAAATACTAATTTCCACTGAGACTAAGCAGTAGCTCTTGGAGAAATGCCTCATCCAAGGTCTAAAATTGAGAAAACACAAAATAACTCTGAACAATTTAGGCAAGAAATTAAGAAGTGCTGAAGAATGATGAGGTAAAGTGAAGCATTTTAGAATGGAACTATCATTTGCCAAGTCTGGGATATTTTGATATTAAAATCAATTATAATCATGTCATTGAAGGAAATATGAACCCAATTTTTTTTTAAGATTTTATTGGGGAATTGGCGAAGGGGAACAGCATTGGGGAATTGGGGGAAGGGGAACAGACGAGTTACTATCCTTTTGTTCTTCAGTCTAGTTGTGGAGGACATCGCTTCACTGGCGGATGTTGGTATTATGATCATTGCATTCTTCCTGGGTGAGGCAGTTGGTCGCCAGCCATTGGATGGCCATTCACGGTGGCTCATGGCAGCTCATGCCAGCTGCCAGCTGCTCACGCTGCCTGCCGGCCACTCACAGTAGCTCAAGGCAGCCCGCTGCAGCCCCACTGCTGCTTATGCCATCACCATCCACTCACGGAAGCCCAACTCCAGGTCAAGCTGTTGTTCACCATCTTAGCTGTAGAGGGCGCAGCATCACTGGCCTATGTGGGATCTGAACCAGTGGCCGTGCTGCTCAGAGCTCGTGCTCCCAAGCCAACTTTTAACTAATGAGCCACTTGGCCGGTCCTGAATCCAAGATTTTATACTAACACTTTGATAAGGAATAGGATATTCATAAATTATCCAGGGCTTTCCCCCAAAATCTCATTAATTGCAAAGGGCAAAGGAGCAACTGTGAATGAGGTATATCAGTTTCCTTCTTAATTC
The DNA here is from genome assembly GCF_001890085.2 of Hipposideros armiger. NCBI lineage: Eukaryota > Metazoa > Chordata > Mammalia > Chiroptera > Hipposideridae > Hipposideros > Hipposideros armiger. Next base: position 79,575 of record NW_017732710.1, on the reverse strand, counting down.
TGTTTTTGTCAGTTTCTCCCTTTAGTTTTGCTCATAGTTGTTTTATATACAGTTATTACCATATTATTGACAATATTCCCTGTGCTTTTCCTTATATCCCCATAGCTATTTTGTAGCTACNATTGTATGTGCTGCTGAGGCTGAGAAAGAGACAAAGAGAGTTAGGGTGCAGAGGAGCCTCGCAAGCCACTTGTACCAAAACCTCCATTCACCATCAAAGAGTGGGTGCATCTGAGAAATGCTCCCAGACGATGGAGGTCTGAGAGGAACAGATGGAGAGGCAACCTCTCAGCTGTCTGCTTCGTGGTTTATGTTCAGGCTTATAACACTGTGGGAGGAGCACTGTAACCCTGTTGACAGTAATAAGTTGCGACATCTTCAGGCTGCAGGCTGCTGATGGTGAGAGTGTAATCTGTCCCAGATCCTTGGCCACTGAACCTCGAAGGGACACCAGTTTGCAAATTGGATGCAGCATAGATCAGGAGCTTAGGAGCTGCCCCAGGTTTCTGCTGATACCAGTGTAACCAACTGCTAATGCTCTGACTGGCCCGGCAATTGATGGTGACTCTGTCTCCCACTGATACAGACAGAGAGGATGGAGACTGGGTCATCTGGATATCACATCTGGCTCCTGAGAATGGAAATAAGAAAACACACATCCATACTCTTAATGATGTTACCAGGTCTTATAACTACCCTACAGTCTAAGTGGTACTGACCACACTGGCAGAGTAAATCCCCCAAGTGCTCCTTCCTTACCTGGGAGCCACAGCAGCAGGAGACTAAGGAGCTGAGTCGGGACCCTCATGTCCATGCTCTGTCCTGCCTGGGACTGATTCCTGAACAGGGTGTGACCTCACTATTAATGTGTCCAGGACTGTGGGTTGCATCACAGTCACATGCAAATAAGCAGGGTTGGGGATGGTTGGGCACAGCTGCAGGGCTGACTGGTCTCAATAGCACAGCACAGTCAGTGTCTACCAGGTGTCCAGGCCAACAAGGGCAGCACAAATTTGCCTGCAAGAAATGTGTTTCTCCTCGGCAGTCACAAGAATCATTCTACCGTCCTTTGAGTAGAGTGTTCTTGCTCTGTTCAAGTTTCAGGATATGCTTCTCTTGCTATTTCTCCATGTGAAACTGGGTCTTTGAGTCCGACAAACCCTAGTACTACAAAAAGTTATGACAGCTCTTTCATCGGTAGCTGTGCACCGTGTTGAGCAAAGAAGGCTTCCTTTTGAGTTGAATTCTTAAACATTTGGTATGATAAATTAACACTATTCACAGCCAGAGATGAAATGAGGTATAAGAGTAAATAACTAAAAAAACTGTGAGTGTCACAATTTGTAAGAATGTACCCAGTGACTCGGTGTCTGTCATTGCTAAACTGTCATCTGTAACTTAGAGATCTTTCCTTTTCCTAGTGCTCTGACACACCACTTGCATCTAGGCCTGCCATGGTCAGGGATTTTTCTCCCCCACCTCTGAAATGTGTCAGCCACTTTTCCTCTCTGCAGGTTTCTTCCACACACATGCTACATGTTTCCTGAGCTCCGTGGGTTACTACTTGTGCCTCGTTTTCTTCTTAACCCAAGCTATTCTCTTCAGGAGCTGACGGCTTCCCTAGGCTAAGAGCTTATGTATAACCCTGAGTTACCCTGTTCCCCATACCCGCATGTTCCTCCAACACCAATGTTCTTCTACTTTTTAAGAGAACATACTTCTTAGTGGCTGGATGCAGGGCCTTGGGCCCAAGCAGCATGATGAGAAAACCTCACAGCAAGGTGAGGGTGGGAGCTTTGCACAGGGTATTATAACCTACAGTTTGTGAAAGGCATCCATGTGTGATAGAGGGGAAACCCAGCATGCAGCTCGAGTGGGGTGAGGACTGGTGTCCCCACATGACAGTGGTGGCACAATATAGACCAGTACATATGTTAAGACCAGAGCAAGAAGAGGACATTCACCCAGGGAGGGGTTTGTCTAGGTATCAGAGCCCAGCACGGAGGGCAGGACACCCATACAGGAGTGCAAAGTTGACAGTGGCCTGACAAGGGTATCAGAGGCAGAACAGGGTATGTGGGTGGATGTATAAGGGAAGCCATGTGCAGGGGAATTGTAGTTGGCTGTAACAGCAGTAGATTGGTTTCATTCAAGAGAATTGATGATAACATAAGTCAAGGTATTAAGGATAACTAGAGACAAAATTCTCACTGTTAGAGAATGAGTTACAAGTAAGGAAAAGGAAATTTCTAATATATACTGGTTTAGGACTGAAATTAGAGATATCCGGGTTAATATAGATTAGATATTAAATGTATATGTTGATATATAAATAGATCACAGAGAGATAGATAAATTGTATAGATTTTCCCTAGTCTAGGACCAATGACGCTCACACCTAAAACGCATCCATAGTGCCCAGATCTCGGTTTCTAAATATTATTTTCCACTTAAAGGAAGAAGTAGTTCTTGGAGAAATGCCTCATTCTAGGTCTAGAATAGAGAAAATACAAAATAACTTTGGGCAATTTGAGCCAGAAATTAAGAAGTGCTCAAGAATGATGAGGGGAACAGAAGCCATTTGGAATACCACTGCCATTTGCCTAATCTGGGGAATTTTGAGACTCAAAACCAACTTTGATGGTAATTCATTGAAGGAAATATGAAACCACGCTATTATACTGACACTTTGATTGGCAATAGGATATTCATAAAATATTAAAGACTTTTCCCAAAAAATCTTAATAATTTCAAAGGGCAAAAGAGCAGCTGTGCAGCAGAGAAATCTGGCAGACACCACCTTGATCCAGGAATTGAAGTGGCATCATCAGTAATGGGACAAATTGGAATATTGGACCACCTAATAGGATTCAGTGAGAAGAGCAACCATCAATTTCAGATATTCCTGCCAAAGATGCAGTAGCTGAGCCTGATCATATTGGAACATCAAACAAATCCAAATTGAGGGACATCCTGCAAAATAATTGGTATTCATCTTCAAAAGTGATAAGATCATTAAGTTGAAGGAAAGAGTGATGAACTTTCCAGGCTGATGGAGACTAAAGGGGTATGGACAAGTAAACAACACATGGATCTGGACTGGATCCTTTTTATAAAAGATAGTGATGGACATTCGTCAAAACTTGAAATAGGCCTGAGGTCTAGATAGTTTAATATATTAAAGCTGATTTCCTTATTTCACGGTGTATTGGGTTATATAGGAGAATATCCTCTTTGGAGGGAATACACTGCAATGTTTTAGGGTGTCGGGCTATCAGGAAATCAACTTTCAAATGTTTCAGGGTTGGAGGCAAAGGTGCTATATGCTGTACCTACAACACTTTTGTAAGGGTGAAGTTGTTTTGAAATTTTATAAAAGTACAAAAAGAAGTTCTTGAGAGCATATTAAAGATGTTAAAAAGTATTATATGGCCATTCTTATTATAGGACCAAATTATTTACTGCAGATACACAAAGATAATTATATAATATCATGTTTTCTCAAAGGTGTGCCATACATACACCACTTTCCAAAACCATAGGTCTCAACTTTTTAGTGAACTAAATGGGGTATATCTTATTATTGATTGGACTCCTCCATATTCTACACCCTCTCCTGATATTTGGCCTTACTTACCAAAGGTCATCAGCAAGAAAGCTCTGACTATTGATGCTAGACCTGATTTCCACAGCATAAATTGCTGTGGTTTTTTTCCCCTCCAATTAAGAGGATGACCCTTGAACTGAATTCAGAAATTCCTGCAACTCTAGATCAGCTCAAAGCCTCTGGGTATCAATTGTCTTTAAAGTAAAATGAAGACCAAGATCGTATCACCTTGGTATTGTTTTGAGTGTCAGAGAGGACAGGAAGAAAAGGGATCTGGAGACAGAGATGAACCCAGGCATGTTATTACTGATACAAGGCAGAGAGCCCTTAAACCTTCACGTGGTGGCTACAGAGAGAAAGATCCTTTGTCTGCAACACAGGGTAGGAGAACCCTTTTATGTCCACAGGTAGTGAACTCTCATGATGCATCGATGATGGCTCAGGAATCGGCGGTTCCATACATAAGTTACTTGATGATCTTTGTTTTCCAAACGTATTCTAAAAACCTCCATTAAAGAGAAGAGAAGGAAAAGAGCGGTGGTGAGGCAGGCTCTCTGAGTTCTCCCTTGGAAATCACCACAATTTGAACAGCTGTAACTCATTAAAGGAACCTCTACTCATCACACAGAACAGCTAAGAGACTCGCACCACGATTGCTTGAAGGTGGGAAGACTGGGAGAGTGGGGAAGAGGGAGGCTAGACGCGTGGAGTCACAGCCCGCTTCCACCGCTGCTGAGACAGGGGTCTAAGGGGACAGATCAGAGAGTGTTCCCACGGCTTGCTCCCTGCACCTTCTGATTCGCGGAGCATACAGCGGGAGCACGATGGTTTGCAGAGTCCAGGGCAGAAGCCTGGGGCTGGGCGAGTGGGGGAAGAGAGAGGGGCGACGTGCGGGTGGAGGCGCGTTCCGCAGCTGCCGCTGTGGAGACGAGGGACCCCAGGAGGCAGATCGGAAAGCCTCGCAGCGCCAGGGCGGGCTCAGTCCCTGCGCCCCGGGGTCCCGCGCCAGGAGCACGGCTGCAGCGTCTGAGGCAGGAGCCTCACTCAAAACGGAGGTGGGATATTTTTTTCTTTATTTTTTTTCTTTTTCTTGGACAGAAAGCAAAAAACAACTGCTTAGATAAAAACCCACCCCCAACCTCCTTCAGAAACCCTGCCCCCCACTATCCCAGAGTCTTAATCTGACCTCTGAATGGAGGAGTATGGTCAGATTATAGAGGTGCTCATACTCCCAGGGGGTTCAGGAACTCAGAGGAGAAGAGGCTGCAAAGTGTGAGCCTACCTACTCCGCCTCCACCTCTCCTGCGCGGCTTGGGAGGCAGGGCAACTTCAGCTGCTGAGTCACTCACAGGACCCCAGACAGGTGGCTTTTAGCGGCTCAGAAATCTCATACCCCCAACAGCCTCCAGTGGAAAGAGTGCCCAAAGACGCACATCAAGCCTTCTGGCTGCACAGTTCTCAGAGTGCCTCTGGGCAGGCGGGAGCAGAAACGGCACTGACTTTGTAAGAAATACCAGTCACACCTCATAACCCCATTCATCTAGACCTTCATTGCCAGGGTAACTCTAGGCACCAGGTGGCCGGCTCTGCCCCCACAAAACGCAGAGGAGCTTTTGTGCAGCAGAGGACAACCTGGAGATAGCTTGGTGGACTTTAGCCAAGACTGGCAATGGTTTTTTCTTTGGCTTTTTTAAAATTTTTGTTTCTTTGGCTTTTTTGGGTGTTTGGGGTTTTTGTGTTTGCTTGTTTGGGATGTTTTTGTTTTCTTTCTATTTCATTATTATCATTTTTAGTTTTTTTATATATGTGTATATATATATATATCCATATATATAGGTGTGTGTGTATATATATATATATATATATATATATAT